>NC_057798.1:789987776-790307903 GCF_018294505.1 Triticum aestivum | reverse complement strand
TATATCTGTGTATGTGTGTGTGTATATATATATACATCTGGGCTATTCTGTTACGCGTAACAGAATATTATTATGTTACCCTTTCTAAACTGACGTGGTTCACAGTTTGGACTGACGTGGTTTTCCACCTGAACTGATCTTCCTGCATGCACGATGGACAGAAACAGGGGATGCAACATGGAGCTTCCGGTCATTCTCCGGCGCGATGCTACGGGCCATTCGTTGCTAGAGGAGACATGTAAGGGGTTCCGCACGTGCGCGCACTCAGCTAGATGTGTTTTGCGGCGTGGGCATTTTGGCGGCAGGCGTGTTTTGGGCCTCAATTTACGTCGTGTTTGTTGTTTTTGATGTGAGAATTATCGGTATGTTAGAGTTTTTGGAGATTAATTTCATCTGTAATTTCTCATTACAAGTTTTGGTGTTCTTGGTCGTTTTCCACGCCCGCCATGGAAATCTGTTCTTCTTTTTCTGTTGTTTTACTTTCGAATTGGCGTTGCAGGGAGAGATATGAGGTTTGTATGAAAATATTTGCATTGTCAATTTTGCTTCTTTGAGTTGTTTCTACCCCGGATTCCCATGTTATTTTGTCATTGGCGGAGGTGGTGTATGGCGGCTGACTGTATGCTGCGATTTCTTGTAATCTGGTCAAACTGTGTAATTAAGTTGCGTGTTTTTCAATGTTGTTTGAATTGCTGCCATATGTGTAGTTGGACTGTTGCGTGTCAAAGTTGTATTACCGTGCGTTGACATCGGGACTAGCTTTGTACCGATAGCTCTGCACTTTGATTATAAAGCCCAAGCCCTCTGTCAACTTCATTCTATGAGCTGCAACCAAAGAATAGCGAGATGGATCCTATGCTGGGAGAGGTCACAGAGGAGGAGGGGGACATCATAGATGTGAGGGATGCAGTAGCGGAGCAGAGGAGGGGGAGGCGCAGGCGCAGGCAGATGGCGCGACGTGCTGCCGAGGAGGAACTGGAGGCAGAGTTCAATAGACGCCTTGCGCATGAGGTGATGGATACTTGCAACTCCAATGAATTGGAGCTTCTTTTCCCAGAGTGCAGGGGAAGGAACCATATTCAGATCATTAGTTGGGCTAGGGCGAGAGCAGCCACGGCTCCACCACTACAGGAATCAGCTACTTTGCCATCTGCCACGGCAGACGGCAAAGGCAAGGTTGGCGGACGGCAAAGACCTTTGCCGTCTGCCATGGATGGCAAAAGGCTTTGGCAAAGATTAGATCGGCAAAGAGCTACTTTGCCATCTGCTTTCCGAGGCTGGCGGCAAAGGGTCCTTTGCCATAAGCAACGGACGGCAAAGAAAGCAAACGGCAATAAAGTATGTTGTTTTTTTGAAACCTGTGACAGTGGGAGAGGCTCCCACTATGATATATATTACCTTTCAAACATTACATTACATTGTACAAGGTGTTTACAAAGGACAACCCTTGCCACTTTGTGGCAAGGGGGTGGCAAGACTAGCAAAAGTAAACTAGTCAGAAGGAAGGGAGTCTAATAAGATAAAAACGAAGTCTTTCATATTTTCTTTGACCCTATATTGAAGAAGACCAAAGTCTGTTTTAAATCTATCTCGCCAAGAGTTGTAGGATGGATTGATGTGGCTGAATAGTTTGTCATTCCTTTCTTTCCAAATACTCCAAGATGCCTGAAGGAATGCCTCCATGAACATAGGTTTATTCCAGTTTTTCTTGGCCACTTCCAACCAGGGTAGTCTCATGGTATGTTGATCTGGATTCATCCCAAGTCTGGACCAGCAGTATTTACTAAATGGACAATTAAGGATCATGTGATCAACATCCTCTTGGGCATGACCACAGAGGAGGCAGCTTAGATCGTCGCCAACATTATAATGTCTTCGCTTGAGCATGTCTCTAGTATTGAGGCGATCAGATAGGAGAAGCCAGCCAAAAACTTTTATCTTAACTGTAACCTTTGATTTCCACAACCAATGGTATGTTTTGTGAGCTTTGACATGTCTGAAGAAGAATTTATAGAACCTTCTAGCAGTGTATTCAGTTGTCCCCCAGACATAAGACCAAATATCCCATATGTTAAGACCGTTGCCTAAGGTGACATGGGGCACAAGGCATTGAATGTTTCTGACCTCATCATGCGCTTGCATGGATAAAGGAAGGTGGAACGCCTCGTCGAGGGAGGTGATACTAAGAAATTGTTGCACTGATATATCTTCATTTTAGCAAAGGAGAAGGCCCTTGGGTGAGAGTCAGATAAGATATCTTGAAGCCATAAATCCTTCCACATGAGAACTTTGTCACCATGGTGAGTCTCCACTTTGGATATGACACGATAGATTGGAGTTAATTTAAGAACGTCTCGCCACCAAAATGAGCCACAAGGATCGGAAGCATGTGGTATCTTGTCTGAGTAATAAGTAGACCAAATTAGGTCAACCCAAGGTAGATCATGATGGTTGTAAAATTTGTGTAAGTATTTGAGGAGGAGGGCGTCACTTTGTATGTTTAAGTTGATGATCCCAAGGCCTCAACTTTCTTTTGGGAGACAAATCTTGTCCCAGGCAACTAAGGAGTTGCATTTCTCCCCGTGCACAGTTTGCTTAGTGCAGAGGCATTTTCTACGAATCTTATCAAGTAGCTCCAAAATTTTGGGGGGAAACTTCAACGTGCATAAGGCGAAGATGGTCAGTGAGGTGATGACTGTGTTTAATAAAGACAGCTTTGCTCGATACGACATCATCGTCAAAGTAGAACTCATTCTTCATTCAACAGAGCACACAAGTGGCATTAAGTCTTGAATGGAGGGTTTATTAGTGCCAAGGGGTAGGCCAAGGTAAGTGAAAGGCATGCTTCCAATCTTACATTCAAAAATACCAGCTAGCTCACTTGTAAGATCATCCTCGCAATTCATCGGTATAAGAGTTGATTTATGAAAGTTTATTTTGAGTTCAATTGAGATGGCAAAGTCATTTAAGATCCCTTTCATAGTGTTTGCTTGGTTGGGACACGCCGGCATGATAATTATTGTGTCGTCGGCGTATTGAATAACCTGGTAATCACACTGGCCCTGCCTATCAAAAGGTAGTCTGAGCTTCCCCTGCGGGAACGCGTCATTAACGGCAGCTTGAAGTAGATCTGCGGCGATGACAAATATGAGGGGGGACAGGGGGTCACCTTGTCGGAAACCACTTTTGCAAACAAACTGTCTGCCTGGGACACCATTGAGTAGTACCAAGGATTTCCTAGTGGAGAAAATTGCTTTGATCCAAGACAGCCATTTATCGTTGAATCCCATATGTTTCATAATTTGAAGCATAGCACCGTGTTGTATTGTATCAAATGCTTTAGAGAAATCAAGCTTGAGAAGTAATATTTTTTGCTTGGAGGTTTGGCACTGATGGTATTCAAAGGCCCAAGCGAGACAGTCTTGTATAGTTCTTCGCTTAATGAAACCATATTGATTGCGATGAATTATTTTTAGAATGATCTTTTGTAGACGGTTAGCCAGAAGCTTCGTTATCACTTTAAGACAAAAATTTAGAAGAGTGATAGGCCGGAAATCGTTAACTGTTTCAGGTGAAGAAACCTTAGGTGTGAGAGTGATGAAGCCATCATTGATGCTTTCCAAATTGAGAGTCCCTTCATGAAATTGATCACACAGCCTATAGAAGTATGTGCCAGCAAGACTTAATGAAATGCCCCGTGAAACCGTCCGGGTTAGGTGCTCTATCAGCTGGCATTTCTTTCATGACATCCTCAATTTCTTGCCTTGAGAAAGGTGTTGTTAGTTGATCCAAATCTTCTCTTCTTTTGATTATATTTGGAAGGTCAAATTTCATTTGATAATTACTAGAGGTTCCAAGCCTTTCTTTGTATGTGTGATAAATTAGGGCCTCTTTTCCTGCATGGTCTTCCACAGCTGTACCATTATCAAGCCTAAGAGAAGTGATTGCATTTCTTCTGTATCTCTCGGAGGTAATATCTTTGAGGAATTTTGGGTCTTCATCCCCAAATTTAACCCAACGGATGGTGCATCGCTTCTTCCAATATTGTTTCTGATAATTTAATAACCTAAGGATGTGCTTCTTCAGGATTTTCCGAAAATTGCTTTCTGGAACAGTTAAGGATATTTTGTTTTCTCGAGCATCTAGATCTATCAGAGTGGAGTTTGAGTTCTCTATAGCGGTGTTAAGCTTGGAAATATGTCTACTCCAGTGCTTGAGTTCATAACTTAACATTTTGAATTTTTGGCAGAGAATTGTGGCAGCATTTGTGGAGCTGACTGGTCTAGTCCAAACATCAGAAACCAGTTCCATAAACCCTGGATGTTGCACCCAGAAAGATTCAAACCTGAACAAGTTGCTTTTTGGTATAGATGTTTCTATAGTGATCACACAAGGAATGTGGTCGGAAACAGGTTTGCCTAGGGGTTTAACCATGGTGTTTGGGAATGAAAGAGTCCAATTATTAGAGGTGAGGAACCAATCAAGTTGTTCTAACAAGGGATCATCCTGCATATTACTCCAAGTATATGTTCTTCCTTTTATTGGGAGTTCAATGAGGTTTTGAGATCTAATGAAATCATTGAACGTTATCATGTCATTAATGTTACCTCTTGGTTTATTACGATTTGTAGGGCTTCGAATATAATTGAAGTCACTAATGAGTAGCCAATCTTCAGTAGTAGGTATATTTAGGTTTAAAAGCCAGTTTGTATAATCCACACGTAGATCACCTTGACAAGGCCCATATATATTCACAAGATTCCATTCTTGGGTCGACTGGGTGGACTTGAATTTAATAACCAGTGCAAATTCTTCTTCAATAATTACTGTACCAGTAAAAATGGAGCTGTTCCAGATGGTCACAATACCTCCAGAGGCCCCTCGAGAGGGTATGTAAGCAAACTTATCAAACCTTCTGGGACAACAAGATTTAAGGAACATATTATCAAAGGAGGGTTTTTTAGTTTCTTGCAGGCAAATCACAACACATCCACTAGATGAAATAGCGTTCGAAAGTGCCAAAAGCTTAGGATCGGAGTTTAGGCCCCGGACGTTCCAACAGAGGATATTCCAATTTGAGAGAAGTACCATTACAAGCTAAAATGAAAAGCAAGAAAATTTAAGCAGTAGAGGGACCACCCGCCTGGTCATCCAGGAGCATTTCTTCAGTAAGTTCTTCAGGAGGGATTGCACATTGGTGAGATCCAATCATCTGAATCTCCTAAATTGACAGTGGTGGTGGCACATCAACGTCCTGGTCTTCAGACAGTTCAGTGATAACAACGGCAGATGTCACATTGGGGATGACCCTAGGTTTAACCTTTGATGTCTTGGCCTTGCTATCAGTGATGAGACGCACTTTAAATCCATCATACTTATTGGAGCGGCTACTGTGTCTAACTTGTGAGACAGTAATAGGGGCTTTGGCTTTGCTGCGTCTGCTCCTATGCACTTCGGTCGAGGATCCACCCCACACTAGAATAGAGTCTGAGTGTTCTAGGCCATCAGAAGGAACCAGTGGGGCAGTTGAGATGTCATCAGAGGACTGGATCTCAGGAAGTTCAGATATAGTCACATTGCTATTCTGAGCATTGGAGGACACATTAGTGTCAATGAGCCAAACCTGAGTGGATGAACTATAAGTACCTGAAGCATCAAAGCTGGAGATAGTAGCAGAAGCATCAATCAGTCCATTGTCAGTTGTGGTCATCACAAGCTGAATATTCATACTAGCCGGCCTTATACCATAACCCTATGCCCAAGGCCCAAAAGTGGCCAAGGTGGGCATGAGTCTGCGTGACAGAAAGTTGGTGACATGAACATATGACAAGGGTTCATTCAATAGCATAGAGTTGATCAAGTCATTGTCAGCAGATAAGTTTATGTTAATACCAGCATTGGAAACCTGAATGTTGAACTAAAGATTGTGCAACTGAGTTTCAGAGCCTGTAGCTGTGTTAGTGAAGCCTTGAGGAGCCACCAGGGCTTGAGAAGAAGCAGGAATGAAAACAAGAGAGCTATTCCTCTACAGAGCTTGCATTATAGAGACTGGGACAAGGACCAAATCCTCAGACCCCGAGCTGGAGGCAGAACTGCTTTGAAGAGAGATAGAATCGTTCCATGCAGCAGCTGGGCTATCCACAATGTTATCAGGAGGCTGAATACCATTATGCACCTGCAATCCCTCATTTGCCATCCACTCCTGGAAGTTGTACAGAGCAGGAGGAGATGGTGGTGGAGGAGCTAGCCATTCACCCCAGTTAGGCTGAAACTCCACCTCCACATGTTGCACATCCACGGCCTCATTGGCTACATCAGCATTATTTGCTGCCCCTTGCTGAGCAATCCAGTTATTGAGCTGGAGCTGATACAGTTGTTCTGAAGTGAGTTCGTCACCATAGAGAGGATGAGGTATACCATTTTCAGGTGGCGGATCTTCTCCGGCGGGCAGCACCTCCGGTAGATGGGCATTCCAGTCGCTGCTCCGCAGCATGGTGACGCAGACAGTCCAACTGCGTCTAACCCCACCCAACTGACAGAGTACGAGACTTTTTGGAACCAAACGAAGACTGATTACCTTGGCTCTAATCAGAACAAATTTTCTATCTCCTCTGGGGTTATGACAATGGATCAAACTGCCAAAGCTATCAACGGATCTGTGCAGGTAGTGGTGAGTCTGGTAGTCATAGGGAAATCCCACATAAAGAATCCAAACAGAAGGACCGTAAGATGTAAGCCTCATATTCAAAGCTTCGTCATGCGGCACGAAAGAGACAACAGTGTTCATATCGCCCTTAACATCAGCATCAATCTCAAAAGTAGTGCCCACAACATTATCCCGAACCAAGGGGTTTGCAAAAACCATAGATAGCGATGCCTAGCGGATGATCATCAACCTCAGAAGGGAAGAAGTGAGATTCATGCTACAGTCCAGTGATTATGTCCCGGAGGGCGGCCTTCTGATGAATCGGAACATGCCGATTGACGCTGTTAGTCCATTAGGTGGCTAACGGGAGTCTTTGTTGTTCGCCGCTGACGGCAAAAAGCATCAGGCCTTTGCCGTCCGCCGGATGACGTTAGCTGGACGTCACTGACTAAGGGAGTCCTGGATAAGGGGGTATCCGGACAGCCGGACTATATTCATCGTTCGGACTATAGAAGCGTCAAGATACAAGACTCAAGACTTCGGCTCGTATCCGGATGGGACTCTCCTTTGCGTGGAAGACAAGCTTGGCGATCCGTATATTATGTTTCCTTCCTTATAACCGACTCCATGTAAACCCTAGCTCTCCGGTGTCTATATAAACCAGAGAGCATGGTCCTTAGAAGGCCGATCACAATTACAATCATACCATCATAGGCTAGCTCTTAGGGTTTAGCCTCTATGATCTCGTTGTAGATCTACTCTTATATTACACATATCTTCAATATTAATCAAGCAGGAAGTAGGGTTTTACCTCCATCAAGAGGGCCCGAACCTGGGTAAACATTGTGTCCCTTGCTTCCTGTTACCATCAGCCTAAGATGCACAGATCGGGACCCCCTACCCGAGATCCGCCGGTTTTGACACCGACATTCGTGCTTTCATTGAGAGTTCCTCCGTGTCGTCGCTTCGAGGCTTGATGGCGTCTTCACTCGTCAACAACATGGTCCAGGGTGAGACTTTTCTCCCCGGACAGATTGTTGTGTTCGGCGGCTTCGCACTGCGGGCCAATTCGCTTGGCCAGTTGGAGTAGATCGACAACTTTGCTCCTGGCCACCAGATCAGGTTCGGAAACTTGAACTACATGGCAGATATCCGCGGAGACTTGATCTTCGACGGGTTCGAGCCTGCGCGAGGAGCGTCGGACAGCCACGACGAGCACGGCCTAGACCTGCTGTCGGACAGTGACCGGGACATCATTCCTGAAGCAGCCCCGGATCTAAGTCCAGGGCAGGTTGCGTCGCCTGTGGAAGGAGGGCTGGACCCCGCCCTGCAGGCCGCACACTTACCGGTGGTGGAGCCAAACACAGGTCCCACCTCTATGGAGGCCTGTAATCCTGGGCCCCCGGACTCATATCCGGCTGTTGGTCCTGGTCCGCTCACTCTCAAGCCAGTCGAGCCAGGCTGGGCTCCGGTAATGGAGTTTACCGCTGCGGACATCTTTCATCACTCGCCCTTTGGGGACATGCTGAACTCATTGAAGTCTCTCTCTTTGTCAGGAGACTCTGGGCCGAACTATGTCCGGCTAGAGTGGGAAGCAGGCGACAAAGGAATTCGTTGCCCACCCACCACCCACTTTGTCGCCACGATCGATGATTTAACCGACGTGCTCGACTTTGACTTTGAAGACATCGACGGTATGGACGACGATGCAGGAGACATACAGGAGCCACCGCTCACAGGGCGGTGGACAACCACCTCTTCATATGCTATATATATGGTGGACACTCCGGAAGAAATGAATGGCGATGAGGCAACGGAGGATAACCCCTCCAAGAAGAAAGCAAAGCATGGGTGTCGCCAGCGCCGCTCCAAGCCCCGCTAAGGCAATACCGGAACTGGAGACGATAATAATCCGGACGGTGCCAACGATGAATACAACCCCGAACAGCCCGCCTTCGAGCAGGCCGAACAGGAAGACGGGCATGACAGCCCAGATGAACAGGCGACGGACGGGTATCCGGAGGAGGATAACTACATGCCCCCTCTCTAAAGACGAGATTAGCCTCGGCGACGACGATTTTGGCGTACCCGAAGACCCCGCAGAGCAGGAGCGCTTCAAGCGCCGGCTTATTGCCACTGCGAGAAGCCTAAAGAAGAAGCACCGGCAGCTCCAAGCTGATCAAGATCTACTCACAAACAGA
Organism: Triticum aestivum; assembly: GCF_018294505.1. Taxonomy (NCBI): domain Eukaryota; kingdom Viridiplantae; phylum Streptophyta; class Magnoliopsida; order Poales; family Poaceae; genus Triticum; species Triticum aestivum. The sequence continues at coordinate 790,299,056 of NC_057798.1, read as the reverse complement.
TGGACAGAAGTCCTGGCAGCCGAGGAATATGGATTCGAGCGCCCCACAGCTGACCGACCACCTCGTGGTCGGGACAAAACGGCATACAGCCGAAAAACCAGCCTGCACCCCCGCGCCGGTTTACTATGGCCCGGGGCAACACTCAGGACCTGCACGATAAACTGGATAACGCCGCAGGATAACAAACATCGATCTACGGATCACGGGGGCGCGCTGAAGCACATGACGATGACCGTCATACCGGATACACTGACAGCAAATCCGGCCGGGCCGAATATAGCCAGTCAGACGCAGTCGGACTGCATCGTGACATAGCCCGGCCCAGAGGCGCCGCACACCCCCTTTGTTTCACTGATGAAGTGATGGATCATGAATTCCCAGAAGGGTTTAAACCCGTAAACATTGAATCATACGATGGCACAACAGACCCCGCGGTATGGATCGAGGATTTCCTTCTCCACATAGACATGGCCAACGGAGATGATCTACATGACATCAAGTATCCTCCCCTTAAGCTCAAAGGACCTGCCCGACACTGGCTAAGTAGCCTGCCCGCAAACTCCATTGGCAGTTGGGAAAATCTGGAAGACACATTTCTTGACAACTTCCAGGGCACATATGTGCGACCTCCGGATGCCGTTGACTTGAGCCACATTACTCAACAGCCCGGAGAATCAGCCAGGAAATTCTGGACTCAGTTCCTAACTAAAAAGACCAAATAGTTGGCTGTCCATATGCCGAAGCCCTGGCGGCTTTCAAGCATAATATCTGTGACGAGTGGCTCACCAGACACCTCGGCCAGGAGAAACCCAAGTCCATGGCAGCTCTTACGATACTAATGACCCACTTTTGCGCGGGCGAGGACAACTGGTTGGCTCGCAGTAGCACTACACCACATTCTAGAACTTCAGATGTCCGGGACAATAACGGTGACAACACTGAGGATACGTCGGTCAATGCCGGATTCAGTGGATCCAAATCCGATCAGCAGAAGAAGCCATTCAAGCGTAACAATCAAGGACCGTCGAGTCTGGACTGTATACTAGAACGCTCGTGCCAAATTCATGGCACCCCGGACAAGCCAGCCAACCACACCAATAGAGACTTCTGGGTATTTAAACAGGCCGGCAAAATACACGCCAAAAACAAGGACAAGGGGTTGCACAGCGACGATGATGATGAGCCCCGGCGTCCGAACATGGGGGGACAAAATAAGTTTCTTCCCCAGGTGAAAACGGTCAACATGATCTACGCCACCCACATCCCCAAGCGGGAACGGAAGCGAGCACTACGGGACGTATATGCGATGGAGCCAGTCGTCCCCAAATTTAATCCATGGTCAGCTTGTCCGATCACCTTTGATCATAGGGATCACCCTACTAGCATCCGTCACAGCGGCGCAGCCGCATTGGTTGTAGACCCAATCATAGAAGGATTTCACCTCACAAGAGTCCTTATGGACGGAGGCAGCAGCCTGAACCTGCTTTATCAGGACATAGTGCGGAAGATGGGCATCGATCCTTCAAGGATCAAGCCCACAAAAACTGCCTTTAAAGGTGTCATTCCTGGAGTAGAGGCCCGTTGCACGGGCTCTATAACATTGGAAGTGGTCCTTGTCGGTGTACTAGAGTAGGGGTACCCTAGTATCCCGAACTTGTGCACGGGCAGTTGCAGCACCCCGCGGCAAGGCTTGCCGGGTGACCGCCAAAGTCCTCCGTGGTTCCTTTGGAACCATTCAAGAACAAAGTATTCAAGCCAAGGAGACAAGGCCCCGGCAAGAGGAGCTTGCCGGGAAAGCCAACCAAGGCATCTCAAGGAACTTGCCGCGACGCGCTACGCGTCCCGGCGAGGCCCAGTGAGCGACAAGCTTCCGGACGCGACAAGACAACGACCGCGGCAAGGCGCTTGCCGCGGCAAGCTACCACTCTGTACCCGCGCTCCAGCACATCCACCAACGTGTCGCCCTGAGGCCTTTCCAGGCGCGCGTGGCAAGAGGTTGTGCAGCCAGCGGTGCGCGGTGGCAAGCGACGCTGACAAGATTGCCATCGTGGCGAGCGGTGGCGTCCCCGACGGTCCCTTCTTGCACTATTTGGGTAACACAGACGGGCATTTAATGCCTTTGTCCCCTGCCATCAGGGTTAGGTATGATACACTGTACAGGTAGTTGTACCAACCGCAATTACTTTTCCATTTTTACCCTTATCTATGTTGCCACCTGTCGGTGACCCCTTTAGCATATAAAAGGAGGCCCATGCGCAATGTAGAAAGGGGGTTCGAAGGCAGAGAAACACTCATGCTCGGTCTTGTTAGCAGCTAGGGTGTACTGTAGCACTCAGCGCTCTCGAGCAAGAACTAAATACACTCAGACATGCAGCAGTAGGAGTGTTATCTCTCCGGAGAGCTCCAAAGCTGGGTAAACTGCTCATGTGCTTCACCTCGATCCGCTCTTCGTGCGATCTCCGCCCCTCGCCGAACCGAAAGGGGCTCGGTCCGCCGGTCCCATAGGTGTTCGTGGATCAGTTTCCCCGACATCTTTGGCGCGCCAGGTAGGGGGTGTCGAGGATGTGTGAACCTGATCAGGCGTTCACACGAGCTAGATCTTCATCTTCTTCATTGACATGCCACCGAAGAAGAAGGCTTCGGCGGCAGCTGTTCCGTCCACGTCGATCCCACCACCACCGGAGCAAACGAGTGGTGGGTAGACGCCGGCGGAAGAACGGGCATCGACGAGGGAGCTCACTATGCTGCCAGGTCCAAGGACAAGGCTACGCAGACCTCGGCGTCCGTACATGCGCCGCACCCATCTCAGGAGGCACAAGACCGACATCGTCATGGTATTCGCAGTGCCATACGTTTGTTGGACCAAGATCGAGCTGGTGGATCTCGGGGTGCTCAAGACCAACATGCATGCCAACGTGCTTGCACGAGCGAGACACGGTCGCCTGGACGGGATACTGCTCCTTCTAACATAGTTAGAAGTCCGAGCATATCCCGCTCCTCGCACCGTTCGCCACTGCCGCCCACCACTCCAGCAGAAGCTTTGGCGCGAGCTCAACTGCTCCTGAATTACCCTCCAACGGCAGACAAGATCGACGGATGGAGGGACACCATTCAGAGTCTCATCGGCTTCGCCAACGGCGACACTCCGCGGCAGCCGAGTACATCGCTGCCGTGGCAGGACTGCCAAGCACGAGCCGATGGCGACGAAACCGGTGGGGGTGCAACCACCATGCACTCTCCACCCCTAAGGCCAAGATCGCCGACTCGCCGGATCCACCTCGACAGCGACTCCACCGCATCATCGGATCCACGAGCTCGTCGTGATCAACGCCAAGTTCTTCACGAAGGACAGCAAGAAGACGCTCGTACTCGCATCGAGCGCCGAAGAGAAGCGTGGCGTCAATCGGACCAGCGCGCTGGGCCCTGTGTCGACATGCATGCACCAGTGGAACCAGGCGACTTGCCGTACGCGGTAGATTGCCCTGCGTTCACTCGTGAGCTGCGGCAAGTCCAGTGGCCCAGCACGAAGAATTTCAAGCCAGACGTGCCAGAGAAGTACGACGGCAAGTCGCATCCGTCGGAGTTCCTCAGCATCTACACCATCGCGGTGCAAGCTGCCGGGGGGTGGGACGAGAAGATCCTTGCCAACTACTTCCCGCTGGTGCTCAAGCCCAACGTCAGATCCTGGCTCATGCACTTGCCGGACAACTCCATATCCTCTTGGGCAGACCTATGCCATCAGTTTGTCGGCGCCTTCACAGGCGGCCACAAGCCTCATGGACAAGAGAGTGACCTTCATCTGCTCGCCCAGAAGGAAGGAGAGCCCCTGCGCAAGTACATTCAGAGTTTTAGTCGTGTACAGCACAACATCCCAGATGTCCACCCTGCCGCGGTAATCAGCGCGTTCCATCAGAACGTGCGAAACCGCAGGATGCGGGAGGAGATGGCGATGTGCAAGATTAGAGACGTCAGTGAGCTATATGCCCTGGCTGACAAGTGTGCACGTGCTGAGGAAGGGAGGAAACTCCCCGGAGAGAATACAGAAGCAGGAGGATCTGATAGTGAGGAGGCTGCCCCGGCCAAGAAAAACCGGCGGCGGAACAACAGGAAGAAGAAAGGCAAAGATGTGCTAATCGTTGAGCAGTCCGGCAACGGAGGTGGCGCCAAGAAAGCCAAAGCTGGTAGCTCCGGCGAGGGGATTGCTGTAGGCACCAACTACCAGGCTGTGGCGGGCGCCGACAAGCAGGACGGCACCAACAAGTAGTACTGCAAGATCCACCGCACCAAGGGCCATGACCTCCAAAGCTGCAAGAAGGTCGAGCAGCTTGTCGAGCAGCAAAAAACTGAATACGAGCGACACGACAAGGAGAGGGCCCAGGAAGGTACTGGAGGAGCCGGAAAGAAACGCCCCCGTCGAGGAGGACAACGCGGCAAGTCCAAGCAGCGGCAAGGAGACAGACCTCCCCGCGGCCGCGACAAGGGTGAAGATGACGATGACGATGAAGATATGGATGATGACGAGACCGATGAGCAGGAGTTCCAGAAAGCTACAGAGGTCCTGTGCGTTGACGGTGGTGCTTCTCTGCATACTTCACACCGCCAGCTCAAGCAGTGGGTGCGGGAAGTCAATGCGGCAGAACCACCCGTCGAATCACGCAAGCCTCTGAAATGGTCCAGCACGCCTATCATCTTTGATATTGAGGACCACCCTGGTCGCATAACTGCGGTCGGGTGCTTGCCGATGTTGGTTTCACCAACTATCCGCAACCTCAAGGTCACTAAGATGCTAGTTGACGGCGGGGCCGGCTTGAACCTGATCTCCTCCGCGGTACTCCAGAAACTCTAGATCCCTGATGGCGAGCTCGAAGAGACCAGCACATTCCAAGGAATCAATCCGGGAAGGAGCAAGCCGAAGGGAAAGATCACGTTACCGGTGACATTTGGCAGCGAGTTGAACTTCAGGACTGAGAGGGTCACTTTTGACGTTGCTGACTTTCCATTGCCTTACAATGGGATACTCGGCCGTCCAGCACTCGCCAAATTCATGGCAGCCTCTCACTATGCATACAACATGCTGAAGATGCCAGGCCCGATAAGTGTCATATCTGTCCCTGGCGACAAGAAGGATGCCCTTATCTGCACCGACAAGATCTACCGGGAAGCAGCAGCCGCAGCAGATCACAAGTCACTTGCCGTTGAAGCTCCCGGGGCGAAGAAGAAGATCATGTCCGGCAAGAGTTCTGATGCCGACTCCGGCAAGCGCACCTCTTCGGAGTGCTGCGCTACTGTCAAGGACGCACCATCGAGCTCCACCGGCAAGTGTAAGAAGACAATGGCGGCTCCACCAGAGACCAAGAAGGTGTCCGCCAAGGAGGATGGCACTGGTGGTACCTTCACCATCAGTGCCACTCTCGACCCTAAATAGGAAAGCGCGCTCGTTGCTTTCCTGCGGGCGAACGTCGACGTGTTTGCGTGGCAACCGTCTGACATCCCTGGTGTTCCTAGGAAAGTAATCAAGCACCACCTTGCCGTCTGTCCTCATGCGCGGCCCGTCAAGCAGAAAGTCAGGAAACAGGCAGTGGAGCGCCAAGAATTCATCGCAGAAGAAATCAAGAAATTGGAAGCAGCAGGCCTTGTCAGAGGAGTGCTCCATCCTACGTGGTTGGCCAATCCTGTAGTCGTGCGCAAGGCAAACGGGAAATGGAGGCTTTGTATCGACTTTACCGATGTCAATAAAGCTTGTCCCAAAGACCCATTTCCCTTGCCGCGCATCGACCAGATTGTTGACTCCACGGCCGGATGTGACTTGCTTTCATTTCTTGATGCATACTCAGGATACCATCGGATCTTCATGGCAGAAGAGGATGAGGAGAAGACCGCATTCATCACCCCATGTGGCACATACTGTTTCGTACGAATGCCTTTCGGTTTAAAGAATGCTGGTTCAACATTTGCAAGGGTAGTCCATGACGCTTTTGAGCCGCAAAAATGTGGAAGATATAGTGGTCAAGAGCAAGGACAAGGCGACTTTGATTAAAGATTTAGATGAAACCTTTGCAAATCTGTGCAAGATCAACCTCAAGCTTAACCCCGAGAAGTGTGTGTTTGGAGTCCCCTCCGGCAAGCTTCTCGGGTTCTTCATGTCTCAACGGGGAATTGAAGCCAATCCCGACAAGATCAAGGCCATTGAGCAGATTGAAGCACCAAAGCGCGTCAAGGATGTACGAAGACTTGCCAGTTGCGTGGTTGCTCTCAGCAGGTTTATCTCTAGATCTGCTGAGCGCGCCCTGCCATTTTTCAAAATATTGAAAAAGGCAGGTCCAATGAAATGGACTCCGGAGGCGGAGGCTGCGCTGCAGGACTTGAAGAAATACCTGTCCTCCACTCCAACACTTGTCGCACCTAAGCCACAAGAGAAGTTGCTGCTATATATAGCGGCAACCAATCAAGTGGTTAGTGCTGCGTTAGTAGCGAAGAGGGAGGCGGATGATGAGCCAGCAACCACGGCAGATGCATCCAGCGACAAGCAGGGGACTTCACCGGCAAGCTCTGGTCCCGACAAAGATGGATCTGCACAGGCGCGTGAGAAGATGCAGAAAAGAATGGTGCAGCGCCCAGTTTACTTTGTCAGTTCCCTTTTGCAGGGGGCTAGGTCAAGGTACTCTGGTGTGCAGAAATTGCTTTTCGGCCTTCTCATGGCCTCGAGAGAGCTGCGCCATTACTTCCAAGCACATGAGATTACAGTCGTCACTCATTTTCCGCTGAAGAGGATACTGCAAAATCCAGAAGCAACATGCAGGATTGTCGAGTGGGCACTAGAACTGTCAAGCTTTGGCCTCTGGTTTGAGAGCACTTCAACTATCCAAAGCAGAGCATTGGCGGAGTTCATAGCAGAATGGATGCCAACACAAGATGAAGAAATTCCAGAAACAAGCATCCCCGTCAAGGAAGCAAGCAAAGAGTGGCTGATGTACTTTGATGGTGCCTTCTCGCTGCAAGGCGCCGGTGCGGGCATGCTACTTGTTGCACCCACCAGAGAGCACCTCAAGTACGTAGTCCAGATGCACTTTCCCAAGGAGCAAGCAACAAACAATACCGCAGAGTATGAAGGTTTGCTTGCCGGTCTCAGGATCGCAGCAGACCTTGGGATCAAGAAGCTCATTGTCAGGGGTGACTCACAGCTTGTCGTCCGCCAAGTGAACAAGAATTATCAGAGTCCGTTGATGGAAGCTTACGTTGATGAAGTGAGAAGGCTAGAAGAGCACTTTGACGGCCTACAGATGGAACATGTTCCAAGAGCTCAGAACGACATTGCCGATGGCCTGTCAGAGTGCGCCGCACTTAAGTTACCTGTGGAACCAGGGATCTTTGTGCTCAAACTGACTCAACCGACTGTAACGCCATCAACTGGACAGAGCAAGAAAAGGAAGTTGATTTCTGGTGACTATTTTCCGGCAGAGCTACCCGAAGCCGCCGCCAAGAAGGTCCTCAAGATCAACACCAAGGATGTTGAGGAACAGTCTGCTCCGGCAAGCCCTAGGGTTTGTTCCGTTGAAGCAGACGCTCCCGACAAGTTTTGCTCCGACAAGCTTGCCGGGGAACGTCAAGCTCCGGCTGAACCGCAGGTTCTCGCCGTAGAAGCGGATGTTCCCGCAGCAGCAGATGTGCCTTTAATCCTTGTTGTCGAGCCACAAGCTCCAGCATGGGCACAGCAGATTGTCGGTTTCCTTCAGACAGGAGAACTTCCCGAAGAGCAAGAAGAAGCGGAAAGAGTAGCCCGGCAGTCAAGTACGTACCAGTTTGTCGACAACACACTGTACAGAAGAAGACTCGACGGTGTGAAATTGAAGTGTATTCGCCGGGAAGACGGACAAAAGCTGTTGGCAGAGATACATGGAGGCATATGTGGTCACCACATTGGCGCAAGAGCACTTGCCGGCAAAGCATTCCGGCAAGGTTTCTTTTGGCCGACAGCCCTCCAGGATGCAACTGCACAAGTAACCAAGTGTGAAGCGTGCCAGTTCCATTCCAAGCAGATACACCAGCTAGCTCAAGCTCTCCAGATGATCCCTTTATCCTGGCCATTTTCGGTCTAGGGGCTCGACATCCTCGACCCCTTTCCCTGAGCTGTCGGGGGCTTTGAGTACTTGTACATTGCAATCGACAAGTTCACAAAGTGGCCGGAAGTTGAACCAGTGAGGAAGGTGACAGCACAGTCAGCAGTCAAGTTCTTCAGGTCGATTGTTTGCCGTTTCGGGATCCCTAACAGGATCATCACCGACAACGGCACACAATTCACGAGCCGCACCTTCATGCAGTACGTCCAAGATCTTGGCGCCAAGGTCTGCTTCGCTTCTGTTGCTCATCCGAGAAGCAACGGTCAAGCGGAGAGGGCAAATGCTGAAGTGCTGCGCGGGCTCAAGACTAGGACTTTCGACAGGCTGCGCAAGTGCGGAAGGAACTGGATTGAGGAGGTGCCGGTGGTTCTTTGGTCGATCAGGACGACGCCAAATCGAGCCACTGGCCAGACACCTTTCGCTCTAGTCTATGGAGGAGAGGCAGTTCTCCCCACGGAACTCGTATACGGGTCACCTCGAGTGCTCGCTTATGATGAGCTTGAGCAAGAGCAGCTGCGACAAGATGACGTGCTGCTCCTTGAGGAGGACCGTCTTCAGGCTGCTGTACGAGCTGCTCGATACCAGCAAGCTTTGCGCCGCTACCATAGCCGCAAAGTTAATGCCAGAAGTTTTGAGGAAGGCGACCTTGTTCTTCGGCGTGTTCAGTCCGCCAAGAATTCCAACAAGTTGACGCCAAAGTGGGAAGGCCCTTACCGGGTGAAACGAGTCACTAGGCCTGGCGCTGTCCGCCTTGAGACCGAAGATGGCATTCCGGTGAGCAACTCCTGGAACATTGAGCATCTTCGTAAGTTTTACCCGTAGGGCGTGGTTGCCCGGCAACCACCTTTTGTACAAGTCTTGCCGATGTTGCATATAATCCTTTGTACGAAGCCGGGCGCAGACCCCATGCATAAGTACAGCTCATGTGCTCCGCACATCTTGTCAATTTCATGCTTTCTACTATCTTTGCATGCGTCATCTGACACTTTGTGCAGCGCCTACCCCCGGTAAGCAATAACGAGCCGTAAGGCTCCATATCTTTATTTTCTCTCCTTTCTTTTTCTCAAAAAGGAAAGGAAGGTTCCCTCACCCACAAGTTTGCCGGGGGGAAAGGAGAAGATAATGGTGTGGACCGGGCGTCGTTCAAGGAAGTTTCGCCTTACTGGAAAGCAAACGACACAAAAGCTAAGCTGCCAAAGTTTGAGCAATCAGTCTTAATTTTTAAGTTATCTTCCTCGAACGACCGTGCTTTGTATGGAAAACCTGTGCGCGGAGGAACCGACTCGTAGCTAGTTGCGCCCTTACTTTGTTTCGAGTCCACTCAACAACTTAAGTGAGCTGCGACTAGTTGTGACAAGGATTCTTGTCGGAAGCAGCACCGCCAGCAGGCTGCTGACATCCCGCACTCAGCGCTCGCGGCCCAGGTGCCTGCGCCGACAAGTTCCCTAAAAGCGTAGGGCAAAAACATACAAAGGAAGGAATCAAGTAAAGGAAATAACATAACAATCGCTACCCGAAATAGAGTCATTTTATAAGATAGCTTGTCGCAGCTCTAACAGATTGTTCTCATAACATGACCAGCAGCGACAAGAAAAAGAGAAAACGGGCGGCCTAATCTACGCGATCGCCCTCAACCCTCTTGATCCCGCTCACCTTGTCCACAATGGGTGCGACAAGGGCCTTGAGCGCTTCCAGATCAGCATCCGGCGTCAGGGACCTGAGGACGTTGGTGAGGTTGAGGCCTGGGTTGCGGAAGGCCACCTTCACCAGCACCTTTTGAAGAGCTCCCATGCAGATCTTGCGCGACTCATCGGCCAGCTGCTTTGGGATCTTCTCCCGGAGTCGCTGGAGGGCCGTCGCCACGCCTTTGAAGAACAAGCTGAGCTTGGCTCTGGGTTGGAGGTGCTCATTGGAGGAGTACCCGAGATCCTCCATCCCCAGCTGCGCCAGCTCCCTGTCGATGGCTACGAGAACATCCACGAGACCCTCCGTCCAGTGCTCTACATTCTCCCTAAAAGTGTTCTGGGCGGCGGCAGCACTCGCCAGTAGCGCCTCATCGGTCTTGATCTTCTCCGTCAAGGCCACCTCCCGCTCCCTGGCGCTATCCAGCGTCTGAGTCAAAGTAACCAGCTTCAACTCAAGATCTGCGTTGGAGTCCTTGGCGGCGCTAAGCTCTTTGCTCCTCTCAGCGAGACGACCCTGCAGCTCGCCATGAGCGGTGGCGTCCTTCTCGCGCTCACGCTTGAGTGCAACAAGCTCCTCGCCGCTCGCCTTGAGATCGGCCTCCAGCTGCGCCATCTTCGTCTCCAGCTCCTTCTTGGCGGCCTCGGCAGCTGCGGCAGCATCCTCTGCTTCCTTGAGAGCCCCGCCAATTGCTGGCTCGCGTGCAGCAAGCTCCTCCTCGTGGCTGTCATGGTTGACCTTGCGCTGCGCCAACTCGCCTTCCTGCGCAGATAGCTTTACGGCAAGAAGCCGCTGTTGCTCTTCAACTTCAGCCTTCTCGAGGAGGAAGGCTTGCCGCTCCTCGGCGACTTGCTCCCGCTCCTCTGCCAGGGACCGGAGAGCTTACTGCTTGAGACCCCGGAGCTCCTCCGCACGCTACTCGATGTCCACTCCCGCCTTCGCGACAAGCGCTTCTCGGGATACCATCTTGGCCTGTCGGGCGCGGTAGAGCGACAACAGCTTCCGCAGCAGCTGCTCCTCCTCAGGCTCGCCGCTGCTGCTGCTCGGCGCGTCGACCAGCGTCAGCCCAGCAGAGGCGAGCAACTCTTCATCAAAGATCTCTCCTTCGACCGGCGCCCTGGAGCTTGACGCCCAGGGGAGCTTGATGAAGATGCCGTCGCCGGCCTTCAAATAGGCGCCGGGCTGGGGCTCTTCGGAGCCTGGCACTGCAGCAGCGGCGGAGGGATTGGCGGTCGGCGTAGCGCCTGATGCTCCTGCGGCCTCGGGGCCGTCAGTGCGATCGCCAGATCCCTCGCCAGCTTCTGCGGCGGCAGCTTTGGCGGCCTCTTCGCCGGCGGGATCATCAGCGCCGGCTTCTCCTTCGGTGGCAACGGCGTCGTCGGTATTGCTGCGCGCGTTCTCCTCGCCGGCGACCTCGGTTTCCATCGGCTCCGTGGCAGATGGATCTGACGAACGGAAAAAGGAGAAAAGTCAAGCAAATATCCAAAAAGAAAATCAGAAGAAGAAGAACCCATGGGAAGTTTTCAAGCAAGAGGATTACCTGTACTAGGATCTGCTGTCATGGTCTCAACCATCGGAGGGTCCCTGGTGCTGTCCCTTGCCGGAGAACTGTCCCGTGCCGGAGAATTCTCCCTTGCCGGAGAACTGTCCCTTGCCGGAGAATTCCCCCTTGCCGGAGAACGCTCCCTTGCCGGGGAATCCTCCCTTGGCGGTGTGGTCGAAGCAGATGGCATTTCGGGAGCGGCTTCCGGGCACTCCTGGGGAGGCTGCTCTGCTCCTACACAAACCAACAGTCAGATATCAGCAAAGAAAGAGCACCCATGCGCGCCTGACAGCAGGAAGTAAACCATATACTTATGCTGGGGGCTGCGCTGGGGGCTGCTTTGGGGAATAGTTGCTGGGTCCGGCAAGGTGGTCTCGGACGCACCCCCTGCTGTCGCGGTGGGTTCGTCCTCGATGACAATCACCGGGACCTTGGCTCTCTTCGCCGCTCTCTGGGCTAGAGTCCTGAAAAGGAATGGGTTCGGAGTAAAGCAAATCAGACACAAGACAAAACAGCAAGAATTGAAGAACTACAAGTACAGCAAAGAATCTTACTCATCTTCTTCCTCGTCGGAGCTGAGAGCGGAGAGATCAAAGTCCGGCTCGCCTCCGGTGCGACGAGGCGGAGGAGTAGGTTCCCTTGTCCGCTTGGCAGGAGCAGTAGCGGTGGACCGGGAAGACCCCGCTCCAGTTGCCGCAGCGGCGTGAGGCGCTCTCGCAGCAACAGTGCTTGCCGCGGTAGAGCGTGTCGCACGGCACGGCGGCTGTTGACTCGTCTGCCGCCCCGCTACGTTCCCGGCCTTGCGGAGACGCCTTCTTGGTGGAGCTGGGGGCTCCGCTTGCGGCGAGCTGGCTGAATGTGGGGTGGAGGAGGAGCCGATCTTCAACGAGTCGCTCGCGCCCTCGGTGGGCTCGCTCGACTCAGCTTCAGGCCCGACAAGCTCTTCCTCGCCGGCAAGCTCCTCTCGCTCGACAAGGCTTGCCGCCTCTGCTGCCTCTGTCTCCTCCACGGTGAATCCGAACTCGCCCGCGGCAGCGGCTGCTACCGCCTCTTCCAGCCTAGTGGCGATGCGCTGCATCTCCACATCGGTGGTGTCGCGAGTAAGGCTCTTCTGTTCATCGGAGTGGACCGGCACTTCAACCAAGCCGTCAAAGAAATCCCGCACGACGTCGTCTGCAGGCTCTTGCCAAGTTGGGACAATTCCATGCGAATCGCACAGCGGCATCATTGCACGGATGCGGTCGAGCGAGGAGTTGTTGCACAGCGGAACGACACCCCTCGGCAACATGAACGCTTCGGGATGCTGAGGATCGCGCTTGAACAATTCCAGGATCATCGCGTCCAGTTCCAGGACAGTAAAGTTGAAGTTGAGGCCCGGGCGCAGCCTCATGATATCCGCCGCATTCTGGAACTCCCAGGCGGGTCTCCTCCTCTCCTGCAGGGGGGGTGATGCGGCGGCAAACAAAATCTGCACCAACGGCGCCTACGGTGAGCCCGGCAAGCCTGAGGGTAGGATCCGGGTGACGGCAATCTTCAACCTATCGTCTTCCGGGGCCACGTTGCTCCAATCGTTGCCGTGCGCTATTGGGGCTTGGCGCTGGGCGGTAAATGGCTGCGGGTTCTCCTCGACAATCCAGCACCATTCTGCTCTCCATTCCTCCCACTTGCTACAGAGCTCTCCCTCCAGATAAGCTTCCTTCTTGCCAGCTCTCGAGATCCAGGCGATTCCGCCGGATAAAGGCTCCCCTCTCTCAACTCGGGGCATAAAGAAGTGGCGGAAAAGAGCTATGTTTGGATAGATTCCGACAAAGTTTTCGCAGAGATGTGCGAAAATTGCCATGGTCAGAACAGCATTGGGGGTGAAGTCAAGGAGGCGGAACCCGTAGGTGTTCATGATATCGCAGAAAAATTCAGAGAAAGGCGGGCAGAGCCCGCAGTAGAAGAATAGCGCGAAGAAAGGGTATCCATTCGGAGCCAGTTCCGAAGCGGCAGCTGGGAGTACCTTCGTACGCGGATGCGCTCGCGTCTCCGTCGACCAGAAGAGGTAGTAGTACTCCCTCAGCTCCTTCTCGGCTAGCTGGGGGGGGGGGAGATTGCCCGCTCCTTTCACAGCACCGTGAGCCGCTGCGCCTCGGCCGACTTCACGACCTTCCCCTTGTCGGCTTTCGGAGCCATGGCGGAGGTGGTGGGGGAGATTGACGGCATTGGTGATGCTGGTGGCGATGAGGGGCGGAGCGCTGCTCTCTTTCAGCTTTGGGAAGGAGGGGGGAGCGGCGGAGATTTCTGAGATTGGAGTAGCAACCGGCAAGATGGGCGAACTTCCCCTGTTTCCCCTGCTTATAAAGAGGGAGGGGGCGGGCGTTCCGTATTTCCGAATAAAGAAACCACCCACGATCTCTCCCACGACGCCGCATTCGACGCGTGCCGTTCAGGGAAGGCGCGGTGGATACGGAGTAAGATACGGCGTAACCCAGGCCGCGCGTGCCCGTGCCCTGTTTTGGGCCTAGCCCAACAGCGCTCGGCACCGTGTGTGGCCCAGGCCCAGGGGCTCCTATCGGTGTTCTAGAGTAGGGGTACCCTAGTATCCCGAACTTGTGCACGGGAAGTTGCAGCACCCCGCGGCAAGGCTTCCCGGGTGACCGCCAAAGTCCTCCGTGGTTCCTTTGGAACCATTCAAGAACAAAGTATTCAAGCCAAGGAGACAAGGCCCCGGCAAGAGGAGCTTGCCGGGAAAGCCAACCAAGGCATCTCAAGGAACTTGCCGCGACGCGCCACGCGTCCCGGCGAGGCCCGGTGAGCGACAAGCTTCCGGACGCGACAAGACAACGACTGCAGCAAGGCGCTTGCCGCGTCAAGCTACCACTCTGTACCCGCGCTCCAGCACATCCACCAACGTGTCGCCCTGAGGCCTTTCCAGGCGCGCGTGGCAAGAGGCTGTGCAGCCAGCGGTGCATGGTGGCAAGCGACGCTGACAAGATTGCCATCGTGGCGAGCGGTGGCGTCCCTAACGGTCCCTTCTTGCACTATTTGGGCGACACAGACGGGCATTTAATGCCTTTGTCCCCTGCCGTCAGGGTTACGTATGATACACTGTACAGGTAGTTGTACCAACCACAATTCCTTTTCCATTTTTACCCTTATCTACGTTGCCACCTGTCGGTGACCCCTTTAGCATATAAAAGGAGGCCCATGCGCAACGTAGAAAGGGGGTTCGAAGGTAGAGAAACACTCACGCTCGGTCTTGTTAGCAGCTAGGGTGTACTGTAGCACTCAGCGCTCTCGAGCAAGAACTCAATACACTCAGACATGCAGCAGTAGGAGTGTTATCTCTCCGGAGAGCTCCGAAGCTGGGTAAACTGCTCGTGTGCTTCGGCTCGATCCGCTCTACGTGCGATCTCTACCCCCCGCCGAACCGAAAGGGGCTCGGTCCGCCGGTCACATAGGTGTTCGTGGATCAGTTTCCCCGACAGTCTTCAGATCTCTGGATAACTTCCGAAGCGAAGGGCTAATCTTCGATATCGTCCCTTTTTGCAGTGGTTACCATGCCCTTTTGGACGAACCGCATTTGCTAGATTCAATGCGGTACCACACTATGCATACCTCAAGCTCAAGATGCCAGGCCCGCGCGGGTCATAACAGTCAACAGAAATATGGACCGCTCTCTCCCTACAGAAGAACATACTCCAGCCCTTGCGGCAGAAGTACAATGCGGCCTCCTCCGGCACACCACCAATTCGGAAATGACAAATTCAAGCTCCGTCAAGTGAGGGCGAAACACCCCGCAGCAAGATCAACAGGCACGACAAGAGTAGGACTAGCAGTCCGGCCTCCGCTCAAATCCCATCAAAGCAGCATTCATGCAACGCGTACACAATTACGCACTCAAAATACCATGGGCACAGGCGGAGGCGTATCAGGGGCTTAGTCCACAGTACAGTATCACTCCGTAACCATTCCATTCACCCTTAAGGACATTGCTTTAGTGCAGCTTCTCCAGAATAGCCGGATTGTCGGACTTACATAGGAGAGGAAACCCAGGAGGAAACAGGCTTCGGGCACAGGAGGAAACACCCAGGTGGAATCTATTTACGATTGTTGTTCCTGCTTTATCTATCTGTACGTAGCCTGCCCCTGGATAGGATATGTCAAATAATCCTATTTGTCTCCGCTTAATGCATACATTGTAAACATACGCCTAAACGTATTATTTATCAATGGGAGACCACATATAGCGTCAACTTATTTATTTTTATCTAAGCATTTTTTATAAATGTCTATTTAATTTTGCATCCGTACACTTTGGTACGCTTAGTTTGCCAGGGGCTTCTTATGGCACCCCATAATACGACAAGTCAAGTCCGAACACTTTCAACACTGCGGCACCTCGAACTTATAGCATTATATGCATCAGCTCCGAATCATGTCTTGGGTTATAGTTGGGATAGCCCGGCTCCCTTATTTTGGTACCTTACGTTCCGTTAATTCGGCTAAGGTAGCGCAGGGAGAACTACTGCGATTGTGCCCTGGTTTTCCCGGACGAGCACCTCAGTAGAGAAAGCAAAAAACTGTCCGACATGATGTGGCGAGAGACTGGTTGCTGTTCGAGAGGTCTTAAAATCCTTAAAGATTTTTCCTCTTTAGGAGTTAATTCGGCTTTGTCTGATATAGGCGTGTATAGCGCCCCAATTCGGCCTTCCGGATTCTAGGGGCTTTCCCGAAATTAAAAATGGTAGACTTCTATGGCTAAGTGAAGGTTATAAACCCGCATAATCTGATTGCCTTGTTCGCTGCGCTGGACACCTCCTTAAGGGACCAAACATTTGGATAAAGAGTGTCATGGGGGCGGAAGCCGACGACTGGCCTACTTTCATAATTTGATAAACAGCCGCACAGAAGGTGCTATTTTAAATAACAAAAGCGCTACATAGCGCAAGTAACTTCGTCTTTAAATTACAAACATGACAGTGGTGAATTCATTCAAAAATTATGTCTTTGGTACATTCATCGGCCACGAGGCAAGCACCCTTCATAACGCCATCATAATACTTCTCGGGGACGCGATGTGGCTTGCCCTTTGGCGGCCCGTCCTTTACCAGCTTCTCCGCATCCAGCTTGCCCCAATGCACCTTGGCACGGGCAAGGGCCTGGTGGGCACCCTCAATGCAAAAGGATCGCTTGATGACTTCCACTCGCGGACAGGAATCCACCATCCGCTTGATCAAGCCGAAGTAGCTGGTGGGCAGAAGCTCACCAGGCCATATCCGGACTATGGGATCTTTCATAGCCACTTCGGCCGCCTTGTGGAGTTTGACCAACTGCTTCAGTTGGTCACTCAGAGGTGTTGCATGTTCGGCCCCAGCATACTGGGACCAGAACAACTTCTCTGTTGAGCTCCCCTACTGGGCACGGTAGAACTCCGCGGCATCTGATACACTGCATGGCAGGTCTGTAAATGCCCCTGGAGAGCTCCGGATTCGAGTAAGTAAAAGAAACGCCTCCTCCACATGTTTCCTTTGCATAAAAAATTTCTTACCCGCCGCTATCTTTTTGGCCTCCTGGATCTCTTGTTGTGCCCTCTCGGCTTCGGCCTTGGTGTCTTTTATATTTGTAAGGGCCTTCGCAAGCTTAGCCTCTTTTGCTTTCAGCTCGTGCTCCGCGGACTCGAGCTTCTCGCCGAGCTCCTGGAGCTCTTCTTGTACTTCGCCCACTCGGGCTTCTTGCTTTTCGCGCTCCTTGCACTCCAAGGCCGCTTTGTGTTCGGCCTCGGACAGCGCCTTCTTTAGAGACGCCACTTCGGTGGTGGCCTCTGCTATCAAATTACAATGCTTCATCGTTAGCATAATCAACTTTTATTTTTTATTATATGAGAGAGGGGAATCATTCACCTTTGCTCTCTTCGAGCTTCCTCCTCGCGAGGCCGAGCTCTCCTGGTGCCCGCTCTAAGTCCTGCGTTAGACCGGCGATCTCGGCCGTGCGAGCTGTAGCGGCCAGCAGCACAGCCTGTTTATTTACACTCAAAACTTATTGTTAGCTTCCTGCGGATTATAATTGACCCTCCGTTTGATTTTTCTTTCCGAACACCAAATAGAGTATCAGGGGCTACTACCTATCGGGTGGTGATTTCACACATTTTTACTTACCTCAAAGCATGTCAGGAGGCTGGTGCAGGCTTCGGTTAGTCCGCTTTTGGCGGACGAAACCTTCTGAGTCACCGCACTCATAAGAGTACGGTGCTCTTCATCTAGGGAAGCGCCGCGAAGCGCTTCCAGCAGATAATCCGGCGCCTCGGGCGCAACGGAAGTCCTTGATACAAATGGCCCTCCATTCCTAATGAGGGGCTGCCCGCCTGAATCCGGAACCACTAAAGGCTCCGGGATAGTGTTCGGTTGAGAGTCTGGCTTACTTCGGCTCTCACCTACACGGTCCGCGGGGATCTTGAACCCTGGGAGCCTTTGGGACAACACCTCCGTGTCGTCCGCAGGCCGAGGAGAAGTGGCCGTCGGGACTGAGTTCATTGCTGACTCACTCAGGGACCCGTCCGAAGACGACACTTCGGGATGGGCCTGGCCGGACTGTATACAGGTTCGGAGTTATAACAAAACTATGAAGCAAAATTACGATGGAATGCGGAAACTTACGATCGCACCAGGGGCTTCTTCCTGGGCATCCACCCTTCCTCGCTATCGGCAATGGTGGCGGAGTAGTCCGGAAGGGACACCTTTCCCTTCTTGGACGACCCAGTCTCCCCCACCGGGCCGGCCTTCCTCTTCTTCCCTCCCCCGAGACGGGGAGGTGGTGTTTCTTCCTGTTCCTCCCCGTCTTCGCGGGAGGAATATGCCTCGTTGTCGTTAGACGACAAGGGTATGACGGCCTTGCACCAGGGGCCTCTCCTGGTTCCCTAGTCCGCCGTCTCAGGCCCCCCATCTTGTCCGGATAGCGTGGCCTCCTCTTCCTCTTCTCCTTCTTCCCCTTCGGGGGAGGAGTTTTCCTCGTCCTCTTCGGACGAGGCTTCTGGCATAGCTTTACGCCGGAGACTCTTTCGGGTCCCCGGGGCCTTCTTGTTTGCCTTCTTCTCCGGCCCCTTGTAGGGCGCCGGAACCAGCATTTCCGTCAGGAGAGCATTAGCTGGGCTTTCCCGCAGCGGTGCTGGACAGTCAATCCGCTCCGCCACCTCCACATAATCCTGAAACAAATACACACAATTACTTGAGGTTCCCCCATAACTATACTAGGTAGGACTGAATTCAGTGATGGCCTTAGAACCCACCTGATTAGGTTGCCATGCGGCGTGGAGCCTGCGGTCCTCGGATATGGGAGGAGGTACTTCAGAAGCCTTGAACAACAACTTCCACGCATTTTTGTGCGTCATGCCGTAGAGCCTCTGAAGCGTCTGGTGTTCGGCTAGAATGAACTCCCATAGATTGAATGCCCGCCTTTGGCATGGCAGAATTAGTCGAATGAGCATGACCTGGATCATGTTGAAAAGCTTGATTTTCTTGTCCTTCATGCCCTTGATGCAGGTTTTGAGTACGGCCAGCTCTGTAGATTCGCCCAAGGACAGGCCCTTCCGTTCCCAGGAAGTGAGCCGCATAGGGGTTCCGGATCGGAACTCGGGGGCCGCCGCCCAGTTGACGTCGCCCGGCTCGGTGATGTAGAACCACCCCGACTGCCACCCCTTCACGGTTTTCGCAAAGGAGCCGTCAAGCCAGGTGACCTTAGGCATCTTGCCCACCATGGCTCCTCCGCACTCCGCTTGCTGGCCACTCACAATCTTCGGCTTCACGCAGAAGATTTGCAGCCACAAGCCGAAATGAGGCTTGATGCGGAGGAAAGCCTCGCATACGGCGATGAACACCGAGATGTTGAGGACGAAGTTTGGAGCTAGATCATGGAAGTCTAGCCCGTAGTAGGACATGAGCCCGCGGACAAAGGGATGGAGTGGAAACCCCAGTCCACGGACAAAGTGGGCGAGGAACACGACCCTCTCATGGGGGCCTGGAGTTGTAATGACCTTCCAATTGTCCGGTAGCCGGTGTGCTATGTCTGCGGCCAAGTATCCGGCCGCCTAAAGATTCACAATCTTCTTTTCCGTCACGGTGGAAGCCACCCACTTGCCTCCTACTCCGGACATGACTAACTGTGCGGAGAAGACCTGGGCTAGGGCGCTGGAGCTCGAGGGGGCCAGAGTGCGAGGGACGAAGAAGGCGTGGGTAAAAATGAGGAACTCTTATCCCTTTATAGAGGCGATGAAAACGATTGATGGCATGGGGGGATTACTCATACCCGTATTGATGAGAATCCCGCGATAAGGGGACATTATCTCTGCTTTGACAGGACATGTCAAGGAAACCGCCTCGCAATATGTGTTGTGGCTGGTTGTGAAAAATGGTTCGATCTGACCGAAATGACATATTGCGTCATCTAAAGAGTTGTCAGCTGGAGTATCGTTCTCTCTACGGTGATGTGTGAAGATCATTTTGCAGATCCGGACACGGCCTGCGTGTTCGATAATAACCTTGGAGTATTCGGAGGAGGAACCCGCCTTGCAATGTCGAAGACAAGACTGCGCACCGGACTCATCGTCATTGAAGCCTGTTTCAGGGGCTACTGAGGGAGTCCTGGATAAGGGGGTATCCGGACAGACGGACTATATTCATCGTCCAAACTATAGAAGCGTCAAGATACAAGACTCAAGACTTCGGCTCGTATCCAGATGGGACTCTCCTTTGCGTGGAAGAGAAGCTTGGCGATCCGGATATTATGTTTCCTTCCTTGTAACCGACTCCATGTAAACCCTAACTCTCCGGTGTCTATATAAACCGGAGAGCGTGGTCCTTAGAAGGCCGATCACAATTACAATCATACCATCATAGGCTAGCTCTTAGGGTTTAGCCTCTACGATCTCATGGTAGATCTACTCTTGTATTACACATATCTTCAATATTAATCAAGCAGGAAGTAGGTTTTTACCTCCATCGAGAGGGCCCGAACCTGGGTAAACATTGTGTCCCTTGCTTCCTGTTACCATCAGCCTAAGATGCACAAATCGGGACCCCCTACCCGAGATCCGCCGGTTTTGACACCGACACTGACCACCAAGGCTTTGCCGTCCGCCACTGTAGGCAAATGTGGTGATCCTTTGCCGTCTGCCACTTTAGGCAAACTGGCCAAATGGGTCAGCTCCCAGGGAGCACAGGTGGCTGCCGCGTGGCTTCTTTGCCGTCTGCGGTGGACGGCGAATGGGCCTTTGCCATCAGCGGCTGACGGCAA
This sequence comes from Triticum aestivum, assembly GCF_018294505.1. Lineage (NCBI taxonomy): Eukaryota > Viridiplantae > Streptophyta > Magnoliopsida > Poales > Poaceae > Triticum > Triticum aestivum. Next base: position 790,278,443 of record NC_057798.1, on the reverse strand, counting down.
AGAACCTGCATTGCCTCTTATTTTCTGTTTTTTTTAAATCCAACATTTTTCACAGCAAATATATATGACATATATATATATATATATATATATATATATATATATATTTCACAGGGCTATTTAACAGCAAACATATGACATATCCAGCACATAAGTTTCATCGTACATACATATATAGTTCCATCCATTCATACATAGCAAGTTGCACATACACATAAGTTGCAACCATTAGCAAGTTGGACATACATATTACAATGCAAAGTTTCATCAAGATAGCAAGTTCCATCGTAGCAAGCTAGAAGAATACTAGAAGAGAATGAAAGAAAAAACAAGCACTCCATCATAGCAAGCTAGCTTCCGTGAAGTGAATGAAATCTGCAAAATGGCAAATAAGAAAGTTAGGAAAAGATGGGTAGAAGAAGAAGACTAGAAGAAGAAGCACTCCATCGTTTGTGAGCTAACTTAGGTGAAATGGATCATTTATGAGTTAACATAGATGAAATGGATCATTTATGAGCTAACTTAGGTAAAATGCATTGTTTTAGAGCTAACCTAGGTAAGATGGGTCATTTTGGAGCTAACCTAGGTAAAATGGGTCATTTTAGAGCTAACATAGGTAAAATGGATCATTTGGAGATAATCTAGGTAAAATGGGTCATTTTAAAGCTAACTTGGGTAAAATGGATCATTTATGAGCTAATTAAGGTAAAATGGGTCATTTTAGAGCTAACTTATGTAAAATGGATTGTTTATGAGCTAACTAAGCTAATTATGCCATTTTTGACATAAGTAAGCTAAGTACATGTCATTATTGAGCAAACCTAGTTAACTAAGCATAGTACAACTAACTTAGGTCATTTTGGAGGAAACAAAGCTAAGTATAAATCGTTTTAGAGCTAACTTTGGTAAAATGGCTGGTTTTGGAGGTCAGAAAGCTTACTAAGTCATTTTGGAGGAAAAGAAGCTAACTCTAGGTCATTATGGTAAGCATGTTGGAGGAAATAAAGCTAAGTGTAGGTCTTTATGCATTTGTTAAGAAAAACACTAGAGAAACTTACCGTGATCATGGAGGTGTAGGAGCGGGCTGGCTCGTGCCAGTAGCCGGAGAAGGATCGTGTGATGCTTGTCTGGAGTTACGCTACACCAAAGATCATTTCCAATGTCTCGCACTACGGGAAACAGGAGATTTGCCGTCAGTACTATTCTTTGCCATCAGCATTTCGTCGAGCCAGACGGCAAAGACAATTTTTGCCGACAACAGCTGACGGCAAAGAACAACTCACGGCAAATTCATACTTTGTCGTGTGTAAAAAAACACAGACGGCAAAGACTCTTTGCCATCTGAGATATCTTTTTACAGACGGCAAAGAGCTCTTTTCGCCGTCTATAAAAGAAATCACAGACAGCAAAGTCTTTGCTGTCTGTGATTTTTTGTACAGACGGCAAAGATAGCTCTTTGCCGTCTGTAAAATAAATCACACACGACAAAGAGAAAGCACAGCAGATGGATCGATCCCACGGATCGATGAGGTGGCAAGATTTGGGCCGCCCGCACCCGTCAAAAGAACTCACAGACGGCAAAGTCTTTGCCATTTGCATTTTTTTTACAGACGGCAAAGATAGCTCTTTGTCCTCTATAAAATAAATCGCAGACGACAAAGAGAAAGCACAGCACACGGATCGATCCCTCGGATCGACGAGGTGGCAACATCTGGGCCGCCCGCACCCGTCTCCATCTCTCACCACGTATAGGCCACCCACCCACCCCACCACTCTCTCTCTCTCTCTCTCTCTCTCTTATCCCCAAGGTCCCACCATGACCTCTCTCCAACGCTAACCCCATCTCTCCCTCGGTCCCTTCTCTGCCGCACACCCCACGCCCGGTCAAGACCTCCTCCTTGTCAACCGCACCCGGTCGATCCCGCCTCGCCGTTGCCTGAGCCGAGGCCGGCGCGGGATCCTTCTCTTCCTGCGCTGCTTGCCAACCGCTGCCACTCGACCCCGCCTCACCGTCGCTTGAGCCATAGGCCGCCGCGGGATCCTCCTCGTCTTCCCCGCCCTCAACCCGGCGGCTCCTCCTCCGTCCTTCCTCGTCAACTGCCGTTGGTCGACCCCGCCTCATGGGCACCGGATCCTCCTCCTCCCCGCCCACGACCCCGCGCCTCCTCCCCTGCTTGTCAACCGCTGCCGCCCTTCAACACGGTGGCACCGTTACTTTGTCAAGAGCTCGCCGGAGCTCCTCTACAGCGGAACCTCCCGCCTTGTCGACCCCGCCTCGCCGCTGCCTAAGCCGGAGGCCGCAGAGGGATCCTCCTCCCCATCCGTGAGCCCACACCTCCTCCCGATCCAGGGGCTCCATGGTGCCATTGTCAACTCTGCCAGAAGACCACCATTCGCCACCTCTAGTTCGACGCTCGCACTGGGATCTAGACGCTGGCAAGGGCCAGTTCGTCCATTCTGTAATAGTTTTTGTTGTTGTTTCATTCGCTCGTTCGTCTTGTGAATGGAGAACATTATATTGTGTGAATATACTATGATGATGGATATATAGTATTTAAATATAGAGTACTTCTGTCTTGTAAAAATCCGTTCGTTCATCATCGGTGTGAAAAGTTTTGATACGCCTTCGGCCATCTATGGCTTCTGCACTTGTACTGTTGTTTCCTTTTTTAAATAAAAATATTTGCTTTGCCATCTGGGAATATGAGGAAGACGGCAAAGACATAGCCTAGCTGACGGAAAAGTACTTGACGCCGTTCGTCAACACGATTGCTCCGTCTGTTGGCATATTTTTGCCATCTGGCTAGTCTGCTGCCAACAAACCCTATTGACTAACGACAAACAGTAGACGGCAAAGTATTCTTTGACGACTTATCTTTGCTGTCTGACTTTGCCGTCTGCTTCCTGACGGCAAAATCTTTGCTGTCTGTAATCCACAAACGGCATATTGCGTGTTTCCTGTAGTGTCGTTAGCATGATGACACTCAAATGTTAAGACTAGCAAGTAACGTCCATTCAAATTAAACTCACTGTGGTCCCAAGAGCAATCTCTAGCATCAGCGGAGCGGTCTGACCGGACTTCTCGCATACAAACTGCACATCTCCAATGGCTATCGAGCCATGGGACCTCCCGCCACCAGATATCATCACCTGCTCAGGATCGATGGGACCTTGGCTCGGGTTAAAGTCCTCCCATTTCCTCGCCTTCCCCTTGACTTTCCGATAAGACGCAGTGTGGGCCATGGCATACAGGTCGTACACCTCTGGCACCTTATTCGTCTTATTGTAGCATGCCTAAAAGATAGAAACAAAGTAAATTACTAATTAAAGGGCTCAAGCTAGCATGATGAATGAATTGCATGAATCATGAAGCAAACCACATACCCAGTTTCACTTGAACTGATATAAGCTGGAGTTGCCTTGATGGTGTGGCACACCTTCCATTTGGGCACGTTTGTCCTTGGCCTCAGTCGGCTCCCCTTCCATTTCAATACCTGTCATGACAAGGAGTAAACGAAATTAGTACAACATAAAAAAAGCCCGACATAAATAATAATATGTATATCACTTAAGTGTATCATCATCAAGTACAACATAAAAAAATTGAATACCTGACACTACTAATAATCTCGATCAATATCATCAATAAATGCATAATCATCATCATCACTATAATCAATGACGGGCTCATAGGGTTCAGTGGCATCAATATGTGGAAGGCCACCCTGACGTAATCGGTCAAGCATTGACATGTCATCCGCAGCAGTAACCTCTTCTTGTTCCGGCTCTTCTTGTTCCTCCTCTGGGCTGATGTCGGATTCACTGTCGCTGTCTACTTCAATGTTTTGGGGTGAAGTATAGCGGTTCTTGATATGCTTTTTGGAAAGACGTGTCTCTTGGAACAATTATCCTTCATATGTGTCTGGGTTAATGTGAGGTTCATAATCCTCTTCCTTTGGGGAAGATAATCTAGCACGTGGCGGCACTTCATAAACGACATCCCAACCTTTCAGATTTGGATTAGTTTGGAAGGCCCACGGTAAACTTGGGTCGCCTATTGAGCCGTAATATAGACTCCAACATGTCATTGAAGGCCTTTGCAGATTCTTTCATCTCCTCGTCCGAATCCCGAGCATCATCATAGTCTTGCACCATGTTTTCCATCCCGGTACCATGCTCGTCAGTGCGACGATGATTCACCTCAGCCCGGTCAAGTTGGGAAGACTCACCATGATATGTCTAGACCATATAATCGGGCGTAAAACCACTCTTCTGTAGGTGTTTGCCCATTTCAGCCTTTGTCCTCTTTTCCCAATTGCCGCACTGGAAACAGGGGCACCAAGTTTTCCTCTGGCCATTTGCAAATGTGGCTTGCACAAACCCCTTGGATTTTGTGAACCATTCAATGCTCCATTTGTTCTGACCAGTGTGACCGGTGTACATCCATGCACGATCACTCATCTTGACTTTTGGAGCTACTGGACACACAACAAATATATATATAATTCACCATGTATATATTCATCACTTGATATACTTTGTCAATTTTATTACATCCATGCAATCTACACTCTAATAGGTAATGATAGGTCCTAATCCCACCCGAGTATGTGTAGATTGGGTTCATTTTCCCATGCTATGCTCCGGATCCAACGCAAAATTTCGGCAGCACCTCCTTGCCGTTCTCCTGATACACGTCTCTGCAATAAACAGAGAGGATGTGTACCCGGAGAACAACAGGGAAGGCACTGACGAAATTTATGCGTCGGATCCGGAGTAAAGCATATGGGAAAACGAACCCAACCTACACATACTCGGGCTGTCCATGGATAGCGTTGGACAATTCGAAAGAATCACGTTTATAAATATGCAAATGCATGCATATTTATAACTATAACGCTTTTGAACGGGAGACACATATTGGTTACGCATATTGATAATTCAAGACACATATATAGCTAGCTATCAAGTTTCATCGGCACGAACACCGGAACAAAGCAAATAATTTAGGGGGGAGGAGGGCATATCATTTGTCCTCACCCACGAACTAAGGGGCAGAGCTCATCAAATGCACGGCGAGGTCGTCGAACACCAAACCTTGCAGCGATGAAACGACTGCACATTTCAATCTACCCGATCAACAAAATTATATATGATGTTTTTCATAACAAAATCGAAAAATATATGACCTAACTCATAATTCACAAATATATGACCTCGTCGGCCTCTGGAAGGCCAAAGAGCACCTTTTCAGAAGGTTTCGGGGGTCGGGGTGTCGTGTCGGTGTCGGGGTGTCGTGTCGGGGTCAGGGTACTGTTTCAGGGTCAGGGTGTCGTGTCAGGGTCGGGGTGTCGGGGTGTGGTGTCGGGGTCGGGGTGTCGGGGTGTCGGGGTCAGGGGGTCAGGGGGTTGTGATGTCGTGTTGGGGTCGCGGTGTCGGGGTGTGGTGTCGGGGTCGGGGTGTCGGGGTCAGGGCGTCGGGGTGTCGGGGTCAAGGGGTCAGGGGGTCGGGGTGTCATGTCGGGGTCAGGGTGTCGGGGTCAAGGGGTCGGGGTGTTTCCTTTTATCCTTCTTCTTCTTTCCTTCTCTTCTTCTTCTTCTTCTTCTTCTTTCCTTTCTTCTTCTTCGTCTTTCATCTTTTTTCTACTTCTTTTACTTCTTTTCTTTTCTTCTAATATTCTTCTTCTACTTCTTCTACTTCTTTTCTTCTTCTTTTTTCATCTTTTTTCTACTTCTTTTTACTACTTTTCTTTTCTTCTTTTCTTTTTCTTCTACTTCTTCTACTTCTTTTCTTCTTCTTCTTCTTTTCTTCTACATATTCTTTTTTCTTCTACTTCTTTTCTTCTTTTCTTCTTCTTCTTTTTTCTTCTTTTTTCATCTAAAACCCATGCACTAAATCTAACGCTACCACATATGTAGCACTAAATCTAACACTAAGAATTACACATATCTAGCACTAAATCTAACACTAATAATTAAACAACAAAAAAAGAAAAAATAGAAAAAATACTCACCGTAGCCGGGGGCGACACTGGCGCCGGGGTGGTGGGTGGGTGGGGGGCGGCGGGGCTCCGGGGCAGTTTGACTGTGGGGCGGGGACGTGGTGGCGCGCCGGGGCGCCGGGGTGCCGGGCGGCGGGATGTTGGGGCGTCGGCGGGTGGGGGAGGGGGCGGTGGGGTTGTATGGCGACGGGGCAAGCTACGTGGATGGCGGGGGCGGGGGCGGCAGCGGGTGGCGGGGACGGCACCGGGCGGCAGGGGCGGTGCGATGGGTGGATCTGGTGGTTTTGCGTCGGGAATGAGAGAGGGAGAGAAAAAGAGAGAGTAACGGGCGGGGGGGGGGGGGGGGGGCTCGGCCGTTAGTTAGGTTAGTTAGGTTAGTCTTTGCCGTCCGCTTTTTGTTTACCTTTGCCATCTGCTGCGGACGGCAAAGAGGGGGGACATTAAGTTTTTTCTAACCAGATCGTTAGTGGGGGCCAGCTCTGTCTTTGCCGTCAGCCAGCAGACGGCAAAGAAATTACCTTATTTGCCGTCTACCAGTTGTTTTGCCGCTCACTTCTTGGTAGCTGATGGTAAAGACCTTCTTTGTCGTCTGCTAGCGGACGGCAAAGAACTGGCAGGCGGCAAAATCCCTGATTCCAGTAGTGCACATCCGTCCACCAGGGCCAAATGGCGTCGTTTCTTTGATTGTTATGACTGAAGTAGTGAATATTATGTTTTTAAGATTTTTTTGGGAGGGAGCAGATGTTTGAATGACTAAATGAATTCAACTGTTTTATCTCTGATTGTGTTGTTTTGTCTGCATATGTTTGAGATGTGCACTTTTGAACTGCTTGTTTATCTGAAGTTGAACTGATTTGCGGTCAAATGTTGCATGGCTTGTGTAATAACTATTTCCTACTAGCTGGCTGCCCACCTGCCTATTTATTATTTTTATAATCTGCGAGTCTCCCTGTCTATAAACTCTATCCATCTATATGTGGTGTGTCGCCAAGTTTCCCCCCTCCTTTTTCTTCCTTCTTCCAGAATCAGATCTAGGTTCCTCCCTCTTCTCTTCGTTGTTTTTTTCCTGTTCCTGTGTGTTCCATGGAGGATTGTTCTTGCGGATGCCTGGCAAAGATGGCGTGGCGCGCATAGTTGACGGCTGTGTGTACGAATGTGGTTTGGAGCTCACCCAGACTCAGCGCCGTGGGAAACTTTCTTGTCTGCTGCACAACAACCATGGGTTTCGTCCACCTTATGTTTGTCGCCTGATGGTTGGTGACTTGAAGGAATCATGGGTATGTGTTTCTATTCGTTTTGTTTTCTACTTTTTTGTTGGTCTCTGTTTGAATTCCATGGACTGAATGTGTAGTTTAGTCTTAAGAATAGTTTGTCTATATTTCTTTATTTGGTTTTGTCAGAATTTAACAGTAGGGATTTCTGTGTGTATTTGTTCCTTACTTAAAAGTATTTTATCCATTTTTGTATAATCCTTGATCTATTTTTTGTCAGATGTTTTTACTGTAGGTGTATTGATATGTATATTTCTTCAGTTTAGTCAGTTCACATGTCTAGTTAGTTTTGTGTTATTGTTTTGGTTCAGCTTTTTTCTTTTTTAGTTTGTTATGCAAATCGTTCCTATATCTGTGTAAAAATTCAGTTATGTTAGGTGTTCACTTTGTTTTGTACTCCCATGCCCATTTGAAGAAAATGTCACCCAGGATCAGGATTGTTGCTCCTAGTTCCGGTGTTATGAATATGGAGACTTTAGACAAAAATGGGTATCAGTTGATGGATGTTGCCTAGCTACCACATCGACTTTGATGGTTGCATCAACCTAACTACTGGGTGGAAGGAGTTTGTGGCAGAGTCTGGATTTGAGGATGGTGATGTGGTTATGGTTATGTTCTTCAAAGAAGATGACCTCTGACGCTCAGAATTTATGTGCTGTAGGTTTAAATATGGCAAATGATGCCGATTGTGAGATTTGTGTGTGGTTAGTTATGTTGCAGTATTTTTTCTTTTAAAACATTTGCATGTGAGATGGTTGAATTATATGGTTTGGAACAAGTTATGTAATGCTTTTCCTATTGTTTTGCTCAAGTATAACTGTTTTATTTATATATTATTTATATTAGTACTGGAACAATTCTATAGTTGAACTGATGGGTATCCTTTGTTTTGACTGGTATATTTTCATGTTCATAACTCGCAGACGGTGCTATACACTGATGTTGTTTTTAGAATTCCTTTTTGGGTGTTGAGTTTGCTGAACTTACATTCTGTTAATGATAGTACCGAACTATTTTTAGGTTGTCAATTACCAATCAAATTTGTTTGTTGCATAACATTTTTTCTTACTTTTTTACATGAATTTTGGAGCACATTTTTCCTTTTTTATAGTTGAATAATGATAGTTTTAGTATTTTTTAAAATTAAATTTTTTTAGTCTTTGCTGCACAATACTATTTTTTGTACTTGAACCTTATGAATTGTAGTAGTTGAACTTTTTATAAATTCATTTCTGAAATTTTTATTTACAATCTTCTATGTTTAATTTTCCAAAAAAAATGATTTTTTTATTTCTTTTACTTCTTGCCATTAAGATGTGTTTGAACTTTTTACAATATTTTTGTTTATGAACTGATTTTCTTGTGAGTTTTTTTTAAATTATCTGCATTTTGTTTTTTTTTTGTCGTGTGTGATCTGCTGGATTTTTGTAATGGGGCGAAGTATTGTGTTGGGTCATTGGCCTGAGGCGTTGTTGTCGGCCCGGATAGCGCGTCCGCGCGGCTGTGCAGCACGGCGTGCGCGTGCGCTATGGGTTTAGTCCCACCTCGCTAGTCGAGGGGGCTCTAGACCTGCTTATAAGCGCAGCCGAGGCTCACTAGTCGAACTCCTCTGAACACTTACCTGAGCGCTTATACACGGCACTCGCTCTCTCTCTCGTGACCTGTGGGCCCTGGACGTCAGGCCCTGCATTGTGCGGATTACTAGGGATTCACCCACGGGCTCGAGTTAAAGTATCTAGCATTGTCAGGGCCTGCGCCTGTCCTTGGGCGGTCATTTTTTTCCTTTTTTGTTGTTCGAATCTAGTACTTGACTCCACCAATAACTTGGACTGTTAGTTTTTTGTCCTTGGGCGGTCAATTTTTTTTATTTTTTTTGTTTGTTTGAATCTAGTACTTGACTCCGCTAGTGACGTGGACTAATGGTCAATTTTTTCCTTTTTTGTTGTTTGAATCTAGTACTTGACTCCACCAGTAACTTGGATTGGTACTTTTTTTCCTTGGGCGGTCAATTTTTTTCTTTTTTTTGTTTGTTTGAATCTAGTACTTGACTCCACTAGTGACCTGGACTGATAACTTTTTTTGTTCTAGTTCTTGTTAGTTTTCTTCTACGAACGAGCCGTAGCAGGCGACGACGCGGCGTGCCGCGGCGTCGCATGCAGAGGCGAGTCCATAACATGACTTGCCCCCGCACCGCACCGAGGGTTATAGTTGTACTGACACATCTTCCTTGTATGGACTTGCCCCATTATCCATCTTAGGGGGGGTGTGGGTGCGTGTGCGGGGAGGGGGGGTACAGAATAACCGCACTGCACTTGTCGAACGAGTGCACTGCCGCGTTAGCGCGACACTACAAGAAATATGTCAACTAGTGACCTTCTGTCAGTGACCCTGGAAGAATTGGTCATAGATCTATGACCATTTAAGACCAATTGGTCAAAAGCTATTCGGGGGGCTCCAAACCCTAAACAATATCGACCATTTTGGTCAGAAAGGTCGTAATTTCCTTACACGAAATGGTCACAAAGCAGACAACACTGGTCTGCTGCCTTATTTCTAGCTGATCATGACCAATATAGATGGTCATAACCTTGTAAATTGTGGTGGATTGCTATGACTAGGCGCCACCTCATCAGTTTTGCCTATGTGTCATGTCCATGTGTCAACTTTTTCCTATGTTTCCTGTCGATGTGTCAATTTTTGCATACATGCATGTATTGCACTTGGTTTAAATCTACTACTAACATGCGGGACCCACACACATTAACTTGTTGACCAAGGTCAAACTAAACCGCCCAACCAATGACAGGTGGGACCCAACCGCTTATTCAATGATATGCGGGACCCAACCGCTAATTCAATGATAGGTAGGACCTGCCATACCTCCTCGACTCACCAAGCCACAAATATTACGAACAAAAGTAGAAAAAAGAGCACCACCGGGACTCGAACCCGCGCCCCCTCGTGCCTCCCTCGGGTTGCAAACCACCAGGCCACCAACTGGCTAGTGATGGAATCGCAAATGTGAACTACTTAAGGTGTGGTAGTGGCGGGTGGGATTGGGCCTCCGTGGGTTGAGGCCACCTGGGTTTTTAAAAAAGAAAATCGTGAGTAGAGTTGGCCTTGGCCCATCAAGTAGTGGATGCGAGATGCCCTCATTTTCTAAACAAACAAAACATGCATTCGACCCATAATATCTCAAACAATGCATTCGGCTCATAAAAAAAGGAAAGTAACATGTTTTGTATTATTGTCTAAAAGACATGAACTTAACTACATCTCTCTAAAGTTTCTAAAAAAGTACATCTCTCTAAAATAAGATTTTTCATTATGAAAATCTTGAAACAAGTTAAACAATAGAAAAATGTACGAATATGAAAAAATCAAGAACTCATAAATGAATCTTGCAATATGGATTAGCACTTAGAAAATGAAAAACGAATTTAACATGCAACCATTTGATTAATTACACACAAATTAAGGTCTAATGTTTTTAAATTGAGTGGTGACATTTAGCAAAAAATATTTGGTAGTTTCATCATAAAAAATCCCATATTCCGTTCTCAGAAAATGAAAACTGAACTTTTTATCCAAAAAATATTTGGTGGTTTCATCATAAAAAAGCCCATTTTTCATGTAATATTTTATAAAATTGATTTGGTCCAATTTTGCAACAAATATATAGTAGGTCCTTCACAAAAAAACTCTTTTTGGGGACTCGAAAATGAAAATTATTTTTTTTGTCTAAAGAAAATAAAAACTTCCTTAGGAAACATTGTTTTCCATTCCAAGATGCACCCTTCTGCACAAGGTTTTCAATTGTTTTTCATTTTTTTGAATTTTCATGCCCGTTTCAAAATGCGGTCAAAACGGTGGGCATCACCGTTCATAGCTAGTGGTTCAATCTTAGAAAATTTTTGGTATTTATCTAATTAAATAGGTGCTTATGTTCCTATAAATGATTTTAAATAAATTAAAGAGCAAACTATAAGGCAGCTGCAGTTCAAATTTGACCCGCTTCCAACTAGATCGGCGGAAATTTGTCTTTTTCACCAGAGGAGGGATGAAACTTCTGACACCCAACCATTTGGTCAATTGTGCATTAAATATGTCCTAGTATTTTAAAAATTTATTTGGTACAATTTTGCAACAAATATTTGATAGGTCCTTCACAAAAAAACTCATTTTGGGCAGTCAAAAAAAGGAAAATGAAATTTTCGTCCAAAGAAAATGAAAACTCCCTTAGGAAACATTGTTTGAAACTCCAACATGCACCCTTGTGCATGATATGAGGTCATTTGAACAAACTATGCCATGAATGTGGCCATAAGAATGATCATTTGGCTTGAAAACCATGAATCTTCACACATGATAGCTCATTTTTGAGAACACTTTTTTAAATAATTACCGTATTACAAGTTTATTATTTTTCCTGGAAACTTGGTCACATATAATGACACAATGCGATGGTTTTCCATTTTTTTGATTATTTTTGAATTTTTTATGCCCGTTTCAAAATGCGATCAAAACGCCAGGAATGACCGTTCCTCGCTAGTGGTTGGATCTTGGAAATATTTTGGTGTTTCTGTGATTAAATAGATACTTATGTACCTAGAAAAGATTTTTTGAAAAAATAAAGAGCAAACTGTGAGACAGCTGTAGTTCAAATTTGACCCGCTTCCTTCTGAATCGGTGGGAATTTGTCTTTTTCACCAGAGGTGGATCAAAACTTTTGACACCCAACCATTTTGCCAATTGTGCATTAAATATGGCCTAGTGTTTTATAAAATTAATTTGGTCCAATTTTGCAACAAATATATGGTAGGTCCTTCACAAAAAAAACTCATTTCGGACACTGAGAAAATGGAAAATGAATTTTCCGTGCAAAGAAAATGAAAACTCCCTTAGGCAACATTGTTTGGAATTCCAAGATGCACCCTTGTGCACAATATGAGTTCATTTGAACAAACTATGACATGAATGTGGCCATAAGATTGATCATTTTGCTTGAAAGCCATGAATCTTCATACATGATAGCTCATTTCTGAGAGGACTTTTATTGAAATAATTGCCGTATTACAAGTTTATTATTTTTCCTGGAAACTTGGTCACATATAATGAAAAATGCGAAGGTTTTCCATTTTTTTTGATTTTTTTTGAATTTTTTATGCCCGTTTCAAAATGCGGTCAATACGGCGGGCATGTCCGTACATACCTACTGGTTAAATCTTGGAAACCTTTTGGTGTTTCTCTGATTAAATAGATACTTTTGTACAAAAAAATGATTTTTGGGAAAAATAAATAGCAAACTATGCAGCAGCCGCAGTTCAAATTTGACCCGCTTCCAACTGAATCGACAGAAATTTGTCTTTTTCACGAGAGGTGGATAAAAGCTTTTGACACCCAACCATTTGGTCAATTATGAATTAAGTATGGCCTAGTATTTTAGAAAATTGATTTGGTCCAATTTTGCAACAATTATTTGGTAGGTTCTTCACAAAAAAATCACATTTTGGGCATTCGAAAAATGGAAAATAATTTTTTCATGCAAAGAAAATGAAAAATTCCTTAGTCAACATTGTTTGACATTCATGATACAAACTTGTGCACAATGTGAGACCATTTTTTTAATTTTTCATGTGTAAAAGTAGAAGAAAAACAAAAGAAAAAACACAAATCACATATACTCTATTCCCATTGGTGGAGTTGGTTTGACACAGATTGATGACATGGCGCCCATCCATCCACCCATCATCCCACATCAATCCATCCATTTATCTATAGAGAACAAAAAAGAAAAAAGAAAATGAAAAGGGGAAACCCCACAGACCCACCCACCCTGATCCCATCCCTCCCACACCCCCTCTTGTCTCCCACCCACCCCCGATCCCATCCCTCTCACACCGCCGCCGCCTCGTCCCTCCCAAACCCAACCCTTACCTGCACTCCTCCTCCACGGCAATGACGGCGGCCTCGTTGTCCCCGGAGGCCGCGTCGGTCGTCTTCCTATCCGCCTCTCTCCCTAACGCCAGACCAGAGAGATCTGCCTCCCTCTCGAACGAACATGGTCGGTTCCTCACCGGCCCGCTGCCCCTCCCCTGCAATGTGCCCAGCAGGCCGAGGCCCCCGCCCCTCGCCGCCCGCACCGGAGCTCAGCAGCGAGATGTCCTTCTTCCACGCGGCGTCGCGACCGCGTTCATCGCAGCAGGACCTCGTGCGCTCCATCAAGGACTCCCTCCTCGCGCTCGACACCATGACCGGTGCCAAGGTGCTGCTCCCCTCTCTCGCGTCTTTACCCTCCGACCATCAAGAACTCAGCCACGACACCTTCCCATGGCTAGGGTTTCGAGGCTGGCGTCCCCTCCAACTCTAGCGCGGCGCCGGCGATTCTTCTCCGCCCTGATGAACAATGCGGTGCACGACGCGGTGCTGTTCGACCAGGCCACCTACGCAGATCACGCCCTCCATCCTCTCCGAGCGCCTCAGGGTAACGCACTCGCTCCCTCCCTCCGCCAGATCTATTCTTCTTGCTTGCTTGCTTCCTTCCCATGAGAACTGAGATCTCGGGATGGTAGGTCATGTCTATGATGCATCATGGCTCATGGTGCAGTGTTTTACTGTGATGATGCTCTGTTTTGCGGTCAGTCAGTAGTACTCTGTAAAGGTGCAAGAACACACCCGTGGATTCTGTTCAATTTGTTTCAATTTCTATTTGTCAATTTGGTTTAACTTTGACTTAACATATATATCAGCAAATATATTATTTTGTTTCAGTTAAGTATGCATGGATTATGTTCCTGTTACCTCCACTTTTTTGCCTCAACAAGCAAGCAAAGTAAGGACCCATTGATGCTTGTTATGGCCTCTGAAAATTGTAATTGCACCTAGTCTTGTAGGTTAATTATCTGAATATCTGAAATTATATGGTTGGTTCATAGTTGCTGTTCAGGTCACCTATTTATAGGTTAACACTTGTTTCATTCATGCATATTTGTGCAGGAAGGTTTGTGTAGAACAGAGGAGAAGGGGCATATGATACCATCCCAGTTTGTTGGCAAACAGGATCGTTTTATTTGCTTTGCACAGATGGTTCTCTTCTCTGGTAGAAAGACATGGTTGTGTTGCTGTAGCAGTCAACAAGACATTGAGTAAAATGCTGCTTCTCTTTCATCCGAGTGCAAATCGTGTATTGTTAAGGTTCTCCTAAGTTTACACATACTTGTTAGTTCTGACTATGCCTTGCTTAAGGATCGATCAGTATTCATGAAATTTGTTTGCTGCATATGTTCGCACATGTTGCTATCTAAATTAATGTTGGATGTTTTTTTGTGTGTGTGACATTCAAGTCACATATTTGCAATATATGTTGGTATATGTTGATTGAAACTTCTGCCATTCGACATAGCACAACAAGCTTTAGAAGTAGCTTTCTTCCATCTACAAAATCTAAGAGGGAGAATGAGAGAAACACAAGTTTACCACTGAATAAGTTGCTCCTTAATGTGAGGCACAAAGATTTACCACTGAATAAGCAGCTGCTTTAGACATGATTGATGCTATAAAACAAAATAATAAAGTATTGGAACAATCTGCATCTTTGAGATTTAGAGGTGCACATAGATAATGCATTTTTTGATTTTTCAGTGCCAAATAAAATGTGTCGAATATGTGAGACAGATGTTCCAAACATTGTGTCTTACTTGTTGGAGAACTAATTCGTAATTTCTAGTGGTATGCATTTTTTCCTAATGGTATTCTTAATGAAGCTTCATATCTTCCTTTTTGTATTCTTTAAGTTGAACATTTTGGTATTCTTATTCTGGTTTGCATGTAATCCTTCTGTTGCTGATCCTTCTGCTACGGATTGCAGTTGGGCTCCACAGCCATTGGGTTGAAGAGTAAGGATGGTGTTGTCTTGGCTGTTGAGAAATGTGTCACCTCACTGCTGCTGGTAATTTTGCATCTCCACTTGATAATTTGTATTCTTTCTGTATGCGTGATAACTGTTGATGATCTCTTATGGTTGCAAGAGAAATGCATCCTTGGGAAAAATATCCATATTCATATATAGGTCCATTGTTGTCCCCTTCATAGCCTTTTGATTTTATTTTCATTATATATTTTTTGTTCTAAGCTTCAACTGTTAAGAGTCAATAGATACAGATATTATTATATAGGGTATATCCAATTTCTTAATGCTCTAACAGGGTAGGTTCTATTTCTACTTTTAACCTAATTTATGCAAACCTGTGGTAACTAAAGGTGACATTCTGCCAAATATCGACACAATGATTCATGCCTACTTACCAGACTAGGAAAATAATGCACTACTAGACAAATACAGAAATATGTACCTGTTTGTTTTCTCAATGCAACTATCCCTTTGTTACCTTCATAACTTATCATGAAGGATCACTTGACATATGATAATTGGATGAATTTTGTGTACTACTTTATTTATTGTCCCCCTTTGTCAGCCAAGTGTTTTTGTTTCTTGTTTGGATGATATGCACAAGTAGTAACATTTCATTTTTTACCCATAACTTGGCTGTGTTAATTAATTTGGATATACATGAAAGTGATGTCGTACATACTAGGTTATCCTCATTTGTCGGCCCTATAAGATTTAGATTTTTTGGGTAGCATGTAATTCATTTTCCACATGTTGCAATTCTCTTATTTCTACTATCTATTCATATCTGCAGATATCTAATGTTCTTGTAAATATGCCAGGTATTATTGTGTAGCGGGCTACTTGGTGCTTCTTATCACAATTCACCATGACCTGACTAATTCTTACCGGACTTGATCTTACTAAATAGCACCCCATCACTTGATGCTGTTGTTATTCATTATATCCTCGTTGTTATGTAATAGCAAGTTATGTAATAATAGTTGGGTTATCTGGGCATTGTGAACTCCAGAATTTCATGTATCTTCTCTCTGTTTTTGAATGAAATGTTGTATGTGTGTTGATGTAACATATTGTTGCTTCTTGTTATTTGAATTATTACACTTGTTTTCTGTCTATTTTGATTTAATTATTGGTTGTTTAATTATTGGCATATTGAAATCTGAGGAAAATGACCATGACAGCAAGGACCCACAAACCAGAATCAGAAATTTGGGACCCACTTATCAGAACATTACAATTGGGACCCATTTGAAAAAGGAAAAAACGAGCCATAGCCCAAAAATAAAAAGGCTGAATTATAGGGCATGGCCCATGTAGCTTACCCAAATTGAAAGAAAAAAACAATAAATGGGCTGAATTAATGGGCTCGGCCCATGTAAAACACTGAATCAGACCGGGCTGATTCTTGTGCCACATCAGCTTGCCATGCTGGATGCCTATGTGGTTTGTGGAGGTTGCTTGTGACCAACAATTGGTCGTGGAACCAACGACCATTTACATATCGCAAAGAAGGTCACTAATGTCAGTTTACGACCGCCAGCTTTTGACCTTCTGTTTTTGGTCACAAAAAGGTCGTAAATGAAAAACTATGACCTTTCAGTGACCAATAGTGGTGGTCACAAGTTGACATATTTCTTGTAGTGCGAGTCGGGGGGAGGGTGGTGGTCGGGAAAAACTGCCCCCATCCCGGCGAGGCCGAGCAAGGAACGAGCCGTAGCAGGCGACGACGCTGCATGCCGCGGCGTCGCATGCGGAGGCGAGTCCGTTACATGACTTGCCCCCGCACCGCACCGCACCGAGGGGCATAGTTGTACTGACACATCTTCCTTGTATGGACTTGCTCCATTATCTATCTTAGGGTTGTGTGGGTGCGTGTGTGGGCGGGAGGAACAGAATAACCGCACTGCGCCTGTCAAATGAGCGCACCGCCGAGGCCGAGCCAGGAACGAGCCATAGCAGGCGACGACGTGGCGTGCTGCGGCGTCGCATGCGGAGGCGAGTCCGTAACATGAATTGCCCCTGCGCCGCACCGCACCGAGGGGCATAGTTGTACTGACACATCTTCCTTGTATGGACTTGCTCCATTATCTATCTTAGGGTTGTGTGGG
Source organism: Triticum aestivum (assembly GCF_018294505.1). Classification (NCBI taxonomy): domain Eukaryota; kingdom Viridiplantae; phylum Streptophyta; class Magnoliopsida; order Poales; family Poaceae; genus Triticum; species Triticum aestivum. The sequence goes on along the minus strand of NC_057798.1, from coordinate 790,261,151 downwards.
TGCGTGTGTGGGCGGGGGGAACAGAAAAACCGCACTGCACCTGTCAAACGAGCGCACTACCGCTAGCGCGAGGCCGAGCCAGGGAGGGGAGGGGGGTCGGACCCCCTCCCCCTCCCGCATCCCGGCGAGGCCGAGCCAGGAACGAGCCATAGCAGGCGACGACGCGGCGTGCCACGGCGTCGCATGCGGAGGCGAGTCCGTAACATGACTTGCCCCCGCACCGCACCGCACCAAGGGGCATAATTTTACTGACATATCTTCCTTGTATGGACTTGCCCCATTATCTATCTTAGGGGTTGGTGGGTGCGTGTGGGGGGGGGACAGAATAACCACACTGCGCCTGTCAAACGAGGGCACTGCCGCGTTAGCGCGAGGCCGAGCCGGAGGGAGGGGGGGTTGGGACCTCCCTCCCCCATCCCGGCGAGGCCGAGCCAGGAACGAGCCGTAGCAGGCGATAACGCGGCTGTCATGGCATCGCATGCGGAGGCGACTCCGTAACATGACTTGCCCCCACACCACACCACACCGAGGGGCATAGTTGTACTGACACATCTTCCTTGTATGGACTTGCCCCATTATCTCTCTTAGGGGTATGTGGGTGCGTGTGGGGGGGATAGAATAACCGCACTGTGCCTGTCAAATGAGCGCACTGCCGCGTTAGTGCGAGGCCGAGCTGGGGGGGAGGGGGGGAGGGACCCCCCTCCCCAATCCCGGTGAGGTCGAGCCAGGAACGAGCCGTAGCAGGCGACGACGCAGCGTGCCGCGGTGTCGCATGCGGAGGCGAGTCCGTAACATGACTTGTCCCCGCACCGCACCGCACCGAGGGGCATAGTTGTACTGACACATCTTCCTTGTATGGACTTGCCCCATTATCTATCTTAGGGGTGTGTGGGTGCATTTGGGGGGGGGTATAATAACCGAACTGCGCCTGTCAAACGAGCGCACTGCCACGTTAGCGCGAGTCTGAGCCGGGGGGAGGGGGTGTCGGGACCCCCCTCCCCCATCTCGATGAGGCCGAGCCAGGAACGAGCTGTAGCAGGCAACGACGCGGCGTGCTGCGGCGTCGCATGCGGAGGCGATTCCGTAACATGACTTGCCGCCGCACCGCACCGCACCGAGGGGCATAGTTGTACTGACACATCTTCCTTATATGGACTTGCCCCATTATCTATCATAGGGGTGTGTGGGTGCGTGTGGGGGGGAATAGAATAACCGCACTGCACCTGTCAAACGAGCGCACTGCCGCGTTAGCGCGAGGCCGAGCCAGGGGGGAGGGGGGAGGGTCCCCCTCCCCCATCCCGGCGACTCCGAGCGAGGAACGAGCCATAGCAGGTGACGACATGGCGTGCCGTGGCGTCGCATGCAGAGGCGAGTCCGTAACATGACTTGCCCCCGTTATCTTATCTTTATTTTTTAGGGGAAAAACCAGCACCGTTATGAATTATTTTTTCATTTGTACATTTTTGATAATTTTTATTGTACAGTTGTGAGTTATTATTTGTACTTTAGCCGTTTGTTTTCTCCCTGTATATTAATTTTATTTATTGTATTTGAATTTTGGTATTATCTTTTGTAATTGCCCAGAGATAGTGGGCTTCATCACGGTTGTGGGCTTTAGCCGTCCGTTTTCTCCCACTCACCTTTTAACCTCCGATCTTCCCCATTCCGCTCCACTCCCGTCCCCAAATCGATTCCTTCTTCGTTCCCCTCTTCTTCTCTTCTTGCAGGGGAAGTTGCTACTCCTGTTTCGCCGCGGGAGCGTCGGCCGGCGGGTTTAACCCCAGGGGTGGAGGTCCGGGTGCTCTGTTTGTTCCTTTTTCTCTGCCATCGACTTTGCTTGCATCCTATTATGTACAGATTTTCTCTCTATTTCTAATCTATTGCTCTCTTGCTGTCTCAGGCTGCACTCGCTAGGTTTCCTTTGCTGTTGAACGAGCATTTGGCGCAGTGATACTGGATTGCATGGCGGATTTTGTGTTTGCTGGTAAGAGTTTTGCTTTGTATGGCATGCTTCGTTTGTGAAATAGTTCAGAGCCCTAATTTTTGTTCATGTGTCTTGCATATCTGGTTTGGCAGATTTTGGGACTGTAGATCTCAACGGGTACATCATCCAGTCCGGACAAATTGAATGTAGGTGATTTTCCCTATATTTTGGATGATGTTTTAATAGATCTGGTTTTTAGGTTGTACAGGTGTTGCCGTATCGACTTTATAAGTTGTATGTATTTTGATAGCTGTTAATTTTGCCCTGGAATGTATGGTGTGTATGGTTTTGGCAGTTCATGCAACCTGCAGATAGGTTGTAGTAATTATCACCATGTGTAGTTTGAACTATTGTCCTGGCATTTGAATAGGTTGTAGTAGTCAGTGAAGAGTAGTATGATGTTGAAAGAGTTGTCTTTTCTGAAGTTTGTTGTGCCAGTGGTGGGTTCATATTTGTTTTATTGGATGAACTTGTAGTGTTCACATAGTTGAACTGATTGCTTATTCATGTACTTTTTGCTAATTATGATGTTGTTACAGATGTTGGAGTGCCAGTGCCTCCTGATTCTGACAAATCAGAACGCTTCAAGATCTTGTGAATGTTATTTTTGAGACACCAAATCCTCTAGAAGAACTTGTGAATGATGCTGGTGTTTCCCTTATATTTGCTCTTTTTTATCAGCCTTGAATACATATATATGCTTAGTTACATCAGTTGTTCCTTTTGTTTGTGTCTGATGCTATGCGCTTTATTTATCTCGTCTTTGCAATCTTAATTGTGTTTTAATTTTATATGTGCGTGCTTATGTTATTGGTTTATGCAGTTAATGACAACCATGGTGTTCCTGAGGACATTGCTGATGTTATTAAAGATATTAATGATGGAATGTATTCTCTTAACGTTGATGATGGTGATGGCAGCTTGCAGTTGTCTGATACTCAGTCTCAAAGTGTTGATGGCACTGAGCCTGTTACCCAGGATAAGGATGTTCCTATGCAGTTACAGCTCAAGGATGAAAGGATAAGAAAGAAGAAGTATGATTTCAAGAGGAGAAAGGAGTTGGAACGGCGTCAAGAGGTTGCCCGTGTGCAACAAAGTGATGTTGATGTTGCTCAAGCTCCTAAAGTGTGTAGGCGATGAAGGTGGTGACGCGACCTTTTCAATTGTTGATGCCGGATCTCATGGAAGTGACATGCCTGTGAAGACAAACGTAATGCAAACTCGTTTGACGCAAGTGCTTGATCATGATGCAGTTAAGGAGAAGAAAGCTATTTTGAAGAGGAAGATGTCAGATCGAAATCCTGATGGCACACAGAGGCGTAGCCCACGTGTGAAAGCTGGTTCCCAACCTGGTAATAGCAAAGCTGATGGGGATAGTGTTGCTGTGAAAATTGGTCCAAGCAAACTTGGTGACTCCCCTGTTCATCGGAGTCCACGAGGTTTGACAAATAAGAAGCCTTCTTCGTCTCCTCTTCAAGAGCGGTCTTTGTTGAAAGAAAATAAGAAGCGTAAAGTTCATCCTGCAAAGGTGAACAAAGGTGTGAAGAAGCATGCTCGTGTCGAAGCTGAAGATGCTGTATCTGAAGAAGATGATGTTGAAGTTGATTCTGAAGATGAATTTGCAGCGGTATGTGTTTTGTACTGCATGTTACTTACTAGTTGTAATTGCAATGATTTAATTGTGTTTGGGCTGGCATGGTGGCCAGGTGAGGCTGGTCATTGTTTCCATCAATTACGGGTGGTACTGATGTTGTTATAATAGTTGAACTTGTGCAAACTTTTCTTTTTTTGCTTGCCTTCATATGCTTGTTTTCTTTTCTATATTCATTGTTTGAAGTGGTATGCGTTTTGTACTGCATGTGACTTACTAGTTGTACTTGCAATGATTTAATTGTGTTTGGGCTGGTATGCTAGCTAGGTGAGGCTTTTCATTGTTTGCATCAGTTGAGGGTGGTACTGATGTTGTTTTAATAGTTGAACTTGTGCAATATTTTCTTTTTTTTACTTGCCTTCATATGCTTGTTTTGTTTTCTATATTCATTGTTTGAAGTGGTATGTGTTTTGTACTGCATGTGACTTACTAGTTGTACTTGCAATGATTTAATTGTGTTTGGGCTGGTATGCTGTTCAAGTGAGGCTTTTCATTGTTTGCATCAATTGATGGTGGTACTGATGTTGTTTTAATAGTTGAACTTGTGCAATCTTTTCTATTTTTTACTAGCCTTCATATGCTTGTTTTGTTTTCTATATTCATTTATTTAAGGTGTGGCTTCTTTATTTTCATTTACAGCCAGTTAGCGTTATGAGTCCGGTCAAGCCGGTGGGAGGCAATGCCAGAAAAGTTGCCTTGGATGAAGGTGACCAACGGAAATTGAACTTAACTATGCGATGTTCGTTGAGAGAGGTTGAAGCTTGTGCTAAATTGCTCGAGAGTCGGCATGTGGCCAGGGTTCATGCATCTGGTTTTGGTTCTATCTTCAAGTGGAGGGTGAAGTCTAACATTTCCCGACCTCTGATGGGAGTTTTGTACCTGAGGATAGATCCTGATACAATGACTCTTGACATGGGTGAGGCTAATAAGAAGGTTCGCATCACTAGCGATGGTATACATCAATTATTTGGTTTCCCTCGTGGTGGTCGTTCTGCGCCAAGGCCATCAGAGGACGGATATGACAACGCTCTGATGAAGTTAAGAACGGAGCTTGACATTAGCAGGAACAAGGAAATCAGTACAAAGGATTTGAGGAATAAGCTCAAGGTGCTCGTCAAGGATCCTAGCAAAGATGACCTTGCTCTGAAAGTGTCCTTCATTATTTTGTTTATGAAGGTTGTGTTGCCTGGTTCTGCCCCACGTGTTTCCAGAGAGGCAGCAATGTTTGCGGGTCTCGTCTTTGAGGACATGGCTAAAATGGATTATTGCCAGCTGATGGTTGATGAGCTTAGAAGGGCTGGTGCCAAGTACCAAGATGGTGATACAATGGGGAAGGCAAACATAGGTTGTGTCATAGGGCCTGTACTAATGTACCTTGACTGCCTTATCCGTGGCAAGACTGCGGGGCCTGACATGCGAGTCCCCCGCATATGTTTCATGGATCCTGCCAAGCTTTCTGATCTGGTTGATGCAGATTTGGTAAAAAAGGCAATGCAGATACAAAGACTTGGGTGTTTGGGAAGCTTCCGATGAGTTTTATTTCTTTTGTGTCTTGCTGACCTTTTTTTATTTTAGGTATAGCTATTTTTTGCTGTAGTGGACATGTGTACTGCAGAGTTATTTGTTTAGATTTTGTCATTTCTTAATCTTTGTCAGGTTTAGGTATGGTTTTTTAGTGCTGTTGTTTCATGTGTGGTTGAACTGAATAACTTTGTTCAACTGGCCTGTTGGTAAATACTAACAAATTGGCAATGACAGTTAAAGTTTATTAGTGGTGTTCATTTTAAATCTGTTAATATCATGTTTTATTTTTCCCTATGTGTTGCATTAATTGATTAACTATTTTCCCCCTTGTTTGTAGAGGAAAACTCATGAGGAGGTTGTTTTTTCCGAGTTTATAAACGGCTAGTCCTGGAGATGCCGTCGTCTCAGGTTCCGAAGTTTTCATCTCTGCCTGATGAGTTGAGGGATGGACATGCTGTTGAGGGTGCTGGTTATGTCCCCCCTGGCCCTAGTAATGCTAGTACTTGACAGAGGCAGGGTTTTGGTATTGATGTTGCTGTTTCAGCGTTGGAGCGTGCTGAGCATATCTTAAGTAATGTGTGTTCTAAGCTGCAAAAGGTCCCAACGACTGTTGGGCGTCTGAGTTGTATCAATGGTATCCTTCCTGAAGGTCATCAATTTAATGCTGAGGAAGCTATTGACTACATTGAGATGGAGAGAATTTTAATCGGTGATATGCGTGACGGTGCCGCTGATCTAGTTTAGAGCTCGGTTCGTCTGTTGAACAACATGAAGCGTTTCAGAACTATGCAAGTCTCTCGCTGAGAGCCATATGAAGAAAGTGCAAATGTTGTTATCAAGCAGATTGAGCAGGACGAGGCTGCTGCCAGCGAGAGCAGGGCTAGTGATGGTACTGAAGCTAATATTTCTGATCATGAACGAATCATGTTGGCTTGGAGTGTCCTGATGTTGAAGTGAGTCAGTCCTCGGAGTTTGCAATTTTTACTATGTTGTTCTACTGTCAGTGTTGTAGTTGAACTTCCTCATCTTCATCTATTTATTAATAATTTTCTTTCATGCAGATTGATCAGGATGAGGCTGCTGGCACTGACAGCGGGGCTGATGATGGTACTGAGGCTAATGTTTCTGATCACCATACGAACGATGTTGGCTTGTAGCACCTTGTTGTTGATGTGAGTTAGTCCTCATTGTTTGTATGTTTTTACTATGGTGTTCTGCTGTTAGTATTGTAGTTGAACTTTCTGATCTACATGTTTCTATTAATTTTTCTTTTCATGCAGGAGACCATTCATAATGTTGAGGCTGCTGTTGACCATGGAGTTAATGATCCATCTACTGATAAGTGCAAGGTTATTTTTATTTTTATTGTGTTTCTTCATATTTTCTTGAATTTTCATGCGCACTAATGTGTCTTGCTTGTTCATTTTTCTATCCCACACCGTTTAGAGTTTGTAAGTGGTACCTCCCTTTTTTGTTACTATTTTTTAATTCCTTGTGTTTATTGTTGCTAATAATACCATTGTTTTTTGGCCTCATTACATATGAATCAGGTTCCTCTTGTTGGCGATGGTCCTTGTTTGCCCGTTGGTGATGTTGCTTTGAATGTTAGCAGCAGCAAGATCGATGATGTTGCTGTGAATGCTTCTAAGGTTTGTTTTTCTGTGCATCTCTTGGTAGCTTATTTTTTATTGTTAGTTTTGCTCATATTATTCACTTTTTCTAAATTTTTTTTTTGTCAGATTACAGATGTTGAGCGTGAGGTTGTCCTTAGTGGTTGAGATGATGCTCGTGGTGTTCCATCGAGTAGTGGGCGCAATCTTGGTACCAAAGTTGCTGATGAGGATGCTGGTGCTGCCAGCATACTTGATGCCAAATCGCCTGGTGTTGGTATTGCTGGGAATGAATATGTTTATGATTGTGAAGATTTGCCGCTGGAGAATTTCCCGCCTGGAGGTCTTGATTATGGTGACGCATTGCAAGATGCTTCTAGCGTGGAGGAGGTGCCATCCGAGGATGGTGATTTACTTTTGTCAATTTCTTCTGGCCCCTTGACGCAGGAGGCGCTCTTGTTGTCCCAGGATTTTCTTTCTACAGACCCTGAAAGCGCAGCAATATTGGTGTCCTCTCAAGATGTCCCATCGTCAAACCCTGAAATTGTAGGCATAATGGTCTCATCACAGGAACTACCGTCGTCGTCAAACCCTCATAGTCCAGGTAAGGACTTGTAAATGAGGCGTACTTCTCAATTTTGGCATTTTGGACATGTTCTCTTGTAGTGGTTGAACTTATTATTTTTCTTCTTTTTCTGCAAGCAGAAAGTGGTAATGTTGTTAAGGTTGATATGTTTTTATTCATTGTTACGAGGTTGCACACGAACCGTACGAAATGGTTAGTTTGGAATTTTGCCCGTATCATTTTTTCTCTTTTTCTTTCTCTCGTATGATTATTGTTGTTGTTGCAGTAGTTTTAATTCATGTAATCTTTTGTGTTTTTCTAGTCACAAGCCGATGTTTCAAAATAAACAATGTGATGCCGGTGTTGGTTCTATTGATAAAGCGTTTGTCCCCACTGGCATGCTCAACTTAGACAGTGCTGATGTTGTTTTATATTCTCTATGTCAGAAGTACCGAGACACTGACAAGTTGATAGTTCCCAGACGGGTAATGGTCAGTATTTTGCTTTTTGTAAATAGGATGATAACTTGTTTTGCCAATTTTCTAACTGTTCATTGTTCTTTTTGTACAACAGACCAAGATCCGTGATGGAAATATTGATTCCAATGTGCTAAACTGGTTCACGAGATCAGGTGCTGATGGTTTTGACCAAGTAGGTGAACTTGGACTTTTTGTACTCATGAACTTGAACTTTCATGTTTTCTTGCAGGATTGGGAGGTGGGGGAATGAACCTGATTAGCCTGCTTTTACACCTGCACTTATGAATGATGTGGGCTTCTTTTTTTAAAGCTGGACTTATTGTCACAAGGAAATTGAACTGATATGTTTGTTCCTCAATTTTGGGCGGTGGATATAAACTCTTATGATTATCTGATTTTTGTTTGTACTTCTGAATTTCAATTTCCCCCTTTTATTTTATTGTTTGGAGGCTGAATTTTTTGTTTCATTATGATTTGTTAAATTCATTTTTCCTCTGTGATTTTTTTCCATCTTCTTTTCCCTACCTTTGATCCGCCGTCATTTGTGGCTACCATGAAGCCTAGCGAAGAATCTAGGCATTGGTGCTTGATTGTTCTGAATTTGAGGTTCCATCGTTTCGAGTGTCTTGATTCACTCCGTCATGAAACTAGGGTGATGCAGTTAGATTCTTAAGGAATATGACAGATAATATAAAGAAGCTTTGGCGGGAGTCGAGTGTAGACAGGGCCAAACCGTTCTCGCTGGTGCATATTGATGGTTTCTCTTGCGAGTTTGTGCGGGTGCCGCAGCAGGAAAACAAGTGAATATCCGTTTTAATGATTTTTGTTAGTTGTTTTTGTTGCTGGGAGGATGTTGTTCCTGTATTTTCGGATTTGTGATGTCCCATTTTGTTTTTTCCTTTATTTACAGGCATGATTGTGGATTCTTTATGCTACAAAACTGCAAGACCTATCATTGCCAGGAGGATGGTGTAATTGAAATGGTCGATTGCAGCCATGAAGACATTGTTGACATTAGGAAGACTTTGCTGTATACCTGCATAACTAGCGATGTATTTGATGTTGACTTCCAGGGTTTGTTTGGCATCGAACCTTCTACGTGTGCACGGCCTTTTGCAATTTTTTGCAGCTTGTACTTCTCTATTACTACTGTCTTGAATTATGTATTTGAACTTACCCTACTACACCCAAGATTCCCATTGTGGAATTGATAGACAGCGATGATGATGTGTTTGACAAGATTGCTGGCGTGAGAAGAGTCACGAGGAGCGCCGCTGCCAAAGGTTTATCTCCCCTTGCTGGAATAGTGGCTCGTAGAGCTGCTGGTGCTAGGAAAGATCCTGCATTGGATTCTGGCAATGTTGTAAGCATGAAGCGTGCGCCCAGAGCTCCTATAAAGTTTTACTCCCCTGTGCAGCAGTTTTACCCTCATAAATTCCCTCACCCGGACAAGGCTCCCAGGTTGTATAATCCGTTGCTTAGTGATGAATGGCGTGGGAAGTATGCCGAGTCAGTATCTCTCATTATTTTTCCTCTTCTTTTTATTCTGTTATTTGTAACTGCTAGATAAATATGACCTGGACTGTCCCTTTTTAAACAACTTGAACTGCTATGAATGTCTTATCTTGCTTCTTCTTCTTTTTGTTCTTGTGTGTGCTGCAGGAATACATTCTCAATGATACCTCAGCCTGACGAAAGCGTAACTAGCTTCACTGGAAATTGCATCTGGGAAGTTTTTTCACCTGGGCATATGCTGGAGGGTGATGTAATCTACTTCCTCATTGATGATTGGAAGCAAGATCCTGAGAGAAATGCTGACTTCGCATCTGGGAAAAGGGTATTGCTGAGTCCATATATCATCACGGTAATCAATCAGATCGGTTTCTTTCTGTTGAACAAGACTGCCTATTGTTTTTACGAGTTTTAATAATACATTGCTTGTTGATCCTTTTCTGCTGTCTATTTCTTTTTTGACTTTTTTGCAGGTTGTGCTTGACTGTATGTTTTACGGTGATGAAAATAAAGTGTTTAATGTGGAGAGCGCAGTGAGAGATTTCAAGAGCTATGTTAAAGATAAGGAGGACTTGCTCAGTGCCAACCTTGTGAGATCTACTAGCTGATTTTTGGTTTTATTTGTTTGTTGTGATGCTGGTTTTTATTTTGAATATTAACATCTCTTTTTTGGTCATTTATTTTTAGATCATGATGCCTCTATTGAAGCCTATGATTTTAGAAAGTGAACCACTATTCCTTATATGTCATGAATCGGTACCGAAGTAGCGTTGACATCCTTGACTCTTTACCTTATCCGAAGAACCACCGTCCTTCAAAGAAGACCTATCATAAAGACTGCGAGAAGATTGTGAGTGACATTTATTATCTGTACTGGATTAATTTTTCTGCATCTTTGTTTCTGCTTTTTCTGAGACCTAAAAATGTGTGGTTTCTTTTGTTTTTTTACAAATTTCTAGATTGGTCAAAGTAATGAAGGCTGTGTATGGTCGTGCTGAGTACAATGCGAGCAAGCAGCCCAACTGGGGCTGTTTGCAAAGAAACCAACGTTTGTCAAGGTTCCACTTCAAGGGCTGAATGAATGTGGCCATTATACTCTGAAGTATGCGGGATCCTATGATGGTGAAAAGATCGTTGAGAACATTTGAGATAATGACGTGGGTTCTAGTTGAGCTTTTCATTTTCTGTTTTTGTCTTATTGTGTATCCTTTTTTTATGTGTCATGATTTTTTATAATTTGTTTTATTGTTTTGCAGCCACGTATTGTTGATTGGAACACTGAGGATCTGTATAGAGTTGTGTTCAACTGGAATAGCCAGCTTGTGGTGACAGAGCTTCCCAAGGAGGTTCAAGCTTTGGCTCCTGATGCATAGGGGAAATGATCATCATTTGCATAGTGAATGGGATAGTTGTGTGATATATCTCTTGAAAGCATTGTAGGCTCTATTTGTAGTGTTTGATGTCTTGCCGAGTACTATGTAATAACTAGTATATTTTGTGTTGTGTTTAAGTGCGGCACAATGTTTAACAAACTTTTTTCACATGATGATAGTGTGGTTGAATAGCTGTTTCACTTGTGTATGTTTCATCGGGAATTCGTTTTGGTTAAGTTTTATTTTTTGTACTGAAGACTTATATACTAGTTGAACTGAAAACACTTTTTTTAAAGTCTATTATGAGTTTTTGCCGAGAAAGTGAGATTTATTTTATTTTTATCTTATACCAACCTAAATTGGACCTTTATAGTTTCTGTACTCTCGTTTTTTGTACTTATGATATAGATCTGTTAGTATTGATTTGTAATCTCATTCAGCGTAAGGCTTTTAAAATTTGGTGCCAAATTTTTGTTTGAACTTCTTGAACTTTAGTAGTTGAACTGGTTTAAATTAGCTACGTTTAAGAGATAGCCCTATTAAGTTCAAAACCACTTCTTTCTCAAGGCATTAATTGGTATCATCATAGCACTTACCGAATAAACTAAGTTGTACTGAGATTTCAATTGTGCTAGTACTTTGATTATTTATTTATTTTTTGTGTTGTTCGAAACTAGTACGTCTTCTGTTGTCTTTCTTGTGATTTTTCTCCTTGGTTGAACTGATATCTTTTTGATTTAGTTTTGATCTTCTTTTTTCTAGGTTGTGGTTTTTCTCAAGGCAATATTTGGTATCATCATAGTACTTGCTGTATAGACTAAGTTGTACTGATATTTCAATTTTACTATTACTGTTATTCTTTGTGTGTCAGTGTGTTAGGGAATGCGAACTGAAGCTTCCCATTCCTTTTTATTTTTGTAGAATGAATGCATTGTGTGTTCAAGTGTACCAGTACTTTCAATCCTAGCATGCTAGTGACTAGGAAATACGTACTGATGGTTTTTGCTTTTCCTGTTGCAGTACTTAGTAATATTCTAACTACTATTAGAATGATTTTGTTAGTACTGAATGATGTCCTCGGCTGAAACTTAGTCTTTTTAGTGTTCTTCCGAAACTAAAAACTGATTTTTAGTGTGATAGTACTGATGTACATGTCTAAGCTGTACTGAGCATCCAAAGCTACTATTTGCTTTTGTCCTTAGTTAGTCTGCCACTGTTTTTTTTGCAAAAATATTTATGTGTTATTTTTGTTTATCCATGACTAGTGCTGCGTGGCAGCCATCAAGTTTCAACTTCAACCTACTTCAACTTCAAATGATGGATCAACAAAATAGGAAGCTAGCAAACTTGTTGGATGACATAAGCAAACGATGTACTTGATAGACAGAGGCAAACTTGTTCAAACCCTGACACACATAACATAATGTAGCTGGTTCAACATAACGAAAGCAAACTACGAATCTGAAACAACAAGATTAAGGACAGGCAGAAGGGCGAGCAACACAAATGCATACTTTCATGCATCTTCATCCCGTGAAGTTGCAGTGGTAGTAGGGGTCAGCCTCCTGCTCTTTTGAAATATCCCAACCTGTCACGATGTTGTCGATTGTCTTCCATGACTTGTACTTTGCGTACGCATCTATTCGTGCATAGGTGATGAGGTTGTCTGGCAGCGGGCTGGTCTCCCACAGTTTGTGGTCTGACCTGTCCATCTTCTTCTTCATGGTTTCGTAGAATGGGTGGATGACGCCGCCTGTAACATCGGCCAAGGAGTCGTAGTATTTGGCGGTCTTTGGATCTTTCCACTTGCGCTGCATGTCGATGAAGTTGTTGGGGTTGATCTCCGAACCAGACTTGTCCAGCATCCGCTTGTCACCTCCAATGCTGAAACCGACAAATGTGTACAATTTCTACTCCTGCAGGAAGTCTTTGAGATGCTTGGGCCTGCAAGGGGGGAGACACACATTTAAAGATTAGTCTTCTTTTTTGAAGATTTAATTCTTCTGCTTTTTTTGGTTTTACAAGTGATTATCCATGAGGTAGATGCTTATATATTATGAGTCATGGATGAATGTAGTTCAGAAACTAGTACACAAAGTCCTGAAATTAAATTCAACTACACCATGTTATTTTTTCTTTTTTGCTATCTTCATCGCTTCACCAAATGCTTCACCAAATTCAAGAATCATTTTACAAGAGTCAATGATATATGTGCTGCTTGATTCAAGTTTAGTTTTATTTTTTGTTGAATAAAAGACATATACCAGTGCTTGATACATCTTTGTGCATTAATTCTATATCAAGTTCAGAAATTAATTTGAGAAACATGTGCATCAAGATATGGACATATACCACTTCACCAAAGATCTTTTAATACATCAATTCTATAAACTATACTAGTGCATCAAGATCAGAATCTATGCTAGTATATCAAGTTCAGAAATTAATTTGGTGCATCAAGTTCAGAATGCTATAAACATTTTTTCAGATGCTAATCTGGTGAAACAATCCACTTCACAGTTTCAGAAATGCATGTAACTTGAGAAACATGTACTCGTGCATCCACTTCATAAACTATAGTAGTACATCTACTTGGGAAACAAGTTTAGTTATGTTTTTAGTGAGTAGTACTAGTACAACAGATGAATGAACAGTAGTATGGGTTACCATTTTGTGGCTGCTGTGATGTGGTATACCAAGCAGAGTTCCTCGACGCACAACTGCAGGACTGCCGCCATCTGTGGAGGTTCTTCTTGGTTGGTGTACTCCACATCAACTCCGATGAAACTCGGATACAAGCCGCCGCCATTCATCCTAAGCCTGCTCATCACCTCGTCGGCCTTGTCTGGTACGCTGGTGCAGACGATCTCCAGCGTCTCCTTGCCGTGGAGCTCAACCCCTTTGAGCGTTCCAGTGCACTCACGCTTCTCGCCGGGGACGTGAATGTCGACGAGGTTGCTGCTCTTGTTCGACGTATCGCCATGGTGACACTTGGTGGATGGTTCCTCCGCCATCGCCTTCCTCCGGCGACTTTGGGCTTGGGAGAGAGAAGTTTGTGGTTTGTGTGCAGTGGAGATGGAAGCAACAATGGTGGTTCTGTGAATGAGGCAGAGATGGAAGACAATGGGGTATTTTGCAGTGCGTCGACGGGGGTGTGTGGGAGGCGGTTCGTCGGGGGCGTGGGTGTAGTGGTTGTGGTGGTCGCCGTTTGCAATGCCTCGTGGCAACCGCCCAGTGGGTGGCGCAAGTGGTGGCCTGGAAGAACTAACCGTTCAAGACAAATGATTTTTACTGTTGCACTGATTAGTCTTGTCAAGATGTACTTACGATCTGCTAAATCCCACTTGCATGTCTCTGCGGTGGTGATGATGGCATTTTGCACTGTTTAGGTGACATATGCTTTGTGATGTTTTTCCGTGTGGATGTTAAGTATTGTTTTTCCATTGAAGTCTTATACACTAGTTTATCTCAAAACTTTTTTTCAGTGTACTGGTAGTTGTTGCTCAAAACTTGTACTTATTTTATTTTCATCTATACCAACCTAAGTTAGGCCTTTATAGTTTTTGTATTCTCATTTTAGTGCACTTATGGTTTAGTACTGTGTGAACTAAATTGTAATTTCATACATCGCACGGGTTTGAAATTTGATGTCACAGTGGTGTGAGTGGCCTGACTGATCCTGCTGTTTTAGTACTGATGTCATATGTATGTTTGAACTGAGTTTTTTTGAGTTTTTTTGGATGGGGTGGGGGTTTGATATTATTTTACGACCAGATCGTTCGTTGAGGTGTAAATAAGAAATTTAGCAGAATGGACAAATAAATTCTATTTGAACTTTTTCCATTTTAGTAGTTGAACTTGTCATAATTGATAAACATTATATGCTTGAACTTTTTGCATTTTAGTAGTTGAACTTGTCAGATTTTATATAAACTAGCAAAGTGGCCCGCTCGATACACGAGCTAGAACTTTAGACACTTTGCTAATGAAATCATATTATTTTTATTAGTTTTAAAGAAAAAATAGCAGCATATTTATTACTTTCTGTTTTTTAATATAATTTATAATGAGATATAGTTATTTAGAATTCTATATACGAGTGCACATTTTTGTCAAAGAAATTGTATATATTATGCTTCGTGAAATAACTATCAATGAAAGAGGGTAGATGCTACTTTTTCAATGTCTCAATTGTATATTTTGGCTCCAAGAAAGAAATAGAAAATATGAACTTAAAAACATAAATGAAATTTGATGGTTGGTTGCAAGAGAACTATTTCATTGTCCCAAGTGTGACGCCCCCAATTTGACCATACACTAGTCATACACGCAAACGTGTACGATCAAGATCAGGGACTCACGGGAAGATATCACAACACAACTCTAAAAGTAAAATAAGTCATACAAGCATCATAGTACAAGCCAGTGGCCTTGAGGGCTCGAATACAAGAGCTTGATCATAGACGAGTCAGCGGAAGCAACAATATCTAAGTACAGGCATAAGTTAAACACGTTGCCTTAAGAAGGCTAGCACAAACTGGGATACAGATGGAAAGAGGCGCATGCCTCCTGCCTGGGATCCTCCTAACTACTCTTGGTCGTCGTCAGCAGCCTGCACGTAGTAGTAGGCGCCTCCAGTGTAGTAGTCGTCGTCAACGGTGGCATCTGGCTCCTGGGCTCCAACGTCTGGTTGCGACAACCAGGTAGAAGGGAAAGGGGAAAAGAGGGAGAAAAGCAACCGTGAGTACTCATCCAAAGTACTCGCAAGTAAGGAGCTACACTACATATGCATGGGTATATGTGTAAAGGGCCATATCGGTGGACTGAACTGCAGAATGCCAGAATAAGAGGGGGATAGCTAGTCCTATCGAAGACTACGCTTCTGGCAGCCTCCGTCTTGCAGCATGTAGAAGAGAGTAGACTGAAGTCCTCCAAGTAGCATCGCATAGCATAATCCTACCCAATGATCCTCCTCTCGTCGCCCTGTGGAAAAGCGATCACCGGGTTGTCTGTGGAACTTATCTGGGTGTGTTTTATTAAGTATCCGGTTCTAGTTGTCATAAGGTCAAGGTACAACTCCGGGTCGTCCTTTTACCGAGGGACACGGCTATTCGAATAGATAAACTTCCCTGCAGGGGTGCACCACATAACCCAACACGCTCGATCCCATTTGGCCGGACACACTTTCCTGGGTCATGCCCGGCCTCGGAAGACCAACACGTCGCAGCCCCACCTAGGCACAACAGAGAGGTCAGCATGCCGGTCTAAATCCTATGCGCGCAGGGGTCTGGGCCCATCGCCCATTGCACACCTGCACGTTGCGTGGGCGGACGGAGAGTAGACCTAGCAACCTCCATTACAAAGGAAGTTGCATTAACGCAGTCCAACCTGGCGCGCGCCGCTTAGTCGCTGACGTCAAGAAGGCTTCGGCTGATACCACGACGTCGAGTGCCCATAACTGTTCCCACGTAGTTTGTTAGTGCATATAGGCTAGTGGCCAGACTCAGATCAAATACCAAGATCTCGTTAAGCGTGTTATTATGAAGCAACCGCGAACGCCCACAAGGGCCAGGCCCACCTCTCGCCTAGGTGGTCTCAACCTGCCCTGTCGCTCCGCCACAGAGTAACCGCCGGGGGCCATCGGGAACCCAGGCCCACCTCTACCGGGATGGAGCCACCTGTCCTTTCAGCCCCCACATCGGAACCACTTGCGGGTACTCAATGAGCTGACCCGACTTTAGTCACCATCTGTATAGTATATATATGTATAGTATATACCCGTGATCACCTCCCGAGTGATCACGGCCCGATAGTATAGCAAGGCAGACCGACAAGAATATAGGGCCACAGATGATAAACTAGCATCCCATACTAAGTATTTAGGATTGCAGGTAAGGTATCAACAGATGTAGCAACAATGTCAGGCTATGCATCAGAATAGGATTAACGGAAAGCAGTAACATGGTACACTACTCTAATGCAAGCAGTATAGAGGAGAATAGGCGATATGTGGTGATCAAGGGGGGGCTTGCCTGGTTGCTCTGGCAAGGAGGGGTCATCTTCGGTGTAGTCGAAC
This sequence comes from Triticum aestivum, assembly GCF_018294505.1. Lineage (NCBI taxonomy): Eukaryota > Viridiplantae > Streptophyta > Magnoliopsida > Poales > Poaceae > Triticum > Triticum aestivum. The sequence goes on along the minus strand of NC_057798.1, from coordinate 790,244,377 downwards.
ACACGGACATCGACACCGGTCTCAGAGTCTACCGGAAAGAAGTAACGAAGGGGGAACACAATAAATAACAGAGCAATCAAATGTAACACAAAGCAAGACGCGACAATATGCGGTGCTAGGGGTGACCGAACGTAGTGGTAGGTGATATCGGCGAAGGGGGGAAAACATCCGGGAAAGTATCCCCGGTGTTTCACGTTTTCGGACAGATGAACCAAAGGGGGAAAGTTGCGAGTTTGCTATGCTAGGGATGTGTGGTGGACGAACGGGCTACATATCCGGATTTGTCTCGTCGTTCTGAGCAACTTTCATGTACCAAGTTTTTTCATCCGAGCTACGGTTTATTTTATATTGATTTTAAAAGATTTAAATCACTTTTTAGCATTTATTTAATTATTTTAATTCAACATTATCCGGAACAGTGCATGCTGACGTCAGCATAACGTCAACATGACGTCAACAGTCAACAGAGGTGTTGACTGGTCAACTAACGTGTGGATCCTAGCTGTCATTGACTGCTTAACTAACCTAATAGATTAATTAACTAATATAAGTAATTAGGTTATTCTAATCAGGATTATTTAAGTTAATTAATTACTTAATTAATTAATTAATTAATATTTTTATTTATTGTTAAGTTAATTCTTTTTTATATCTTTTTTTTATGTTCTAGGGGCTGGGCCCCACATGACATTGGGCCGGGGGGCATAGTGAGTTCGGTGTTAGCGGGCGCCTGGAGCGGGCGCTGGGCACCCGCCCAGGTCGACAGAGAGGGAACGACGCTGGGCGCCGGCGAACACAGCGACGAGCGACAGCAGCGGCACAGGGGGCCAAGGCTGCGCGTCGACGGGCCGCGGCAAGGCCACCGCGGGACGGAAACGGCAGCGGGCGGCGTGCGCGCGCGCACACGACGGGGAGCAGCAGCAGGCAGAGCATCGCCGGCGGGCGCGGTCGTGGGTGCGTTCAGGGGCGTCGGGGCGCACGCGGCAGGGTAACGGCGACGCAGGCTGGGCGCGTTCACGGTCGCGGTGACCGAGCCCACTTGTCGGAGAACGGACAACACGTATGGCGGCCTACAGCGGTGAATCGAGGAGGGGGAGAGGGGGAGTAGCCACGGGAGCTCACCACGGAGCTGTTGGCGTGCTCAGACGCGTCGGGGGCGACCAGAGTGTGCAGACGGAGCGGCGACGCAGGCGACGTGGTCGGAGGGGATGGATCGAGGGAGACGGCTCCGGCGCGCTCCGGCTTGACCTGGTTCACGCCGACGATGTAGACGAGGTGGGGTGGCGCCTGCACTTGAGGGGGCGGCGGGGCTTGTTGGCGCCCGGCGAGGAGACGAGGAGGCGACAGCGGAGATGGGCGGCGATGGCGTCGGGGGCGCCAGAGGCGCGACGCAGATCGGGTCGAGGAGGTGGAGGCGTCGAGGAAGAAGCGGTCCGGTGCGGGCGGTCTAGGACGGGGAGGTCGAGGTGGAGAGCGACGGTGGCGGCTCCAGCGACGCAGTCTCGGGCGGCGGCATTGGGTCAGTTCCCCAGATCCAATCGGGGGCAGAGGAGGGGGAGATGGATCGTGGTGGGGGCGGGGGGGAGTGGGGGAGGGCGCTAGGGTTTGGGTGGGGAAGTGGGGTTATCCAGCCAAGTTGGGCTGGCTGGGCCGCGTGGGTGGCCAGCTGGGCCTGTTGGCCCAGTTGTTTGTTTTGTCTTTTTATTCTATTTCTTTTCTTTTTATTTATTTTCTTTTATTTTATTTTCTACGGTTTTATTTTTACACCCATCTTATCTAAGCTTTATAAAAACATAAAAGCTGTACCAAAATCAGTATTTACTAATTATACCTCTGATACTAAAGTTTAAACCCCGATATAAAATATTTTAACATTTTATAATTAACAAAAGGCATTTATTAAATTGGTTATGTTGTTGTTTCATTTCCATTTGAGTGTTTAAACATCTTATAAAAGTGTGGTTTCTCCACCATAATTACCTATGCATTATTTGGCTCACTCCGAACATTTTAGTTTTAATATTTGAAATCTTTTATTGTTTGCTTGATTCTGAATTTGAATTCGAATCGGTTTCGAACTAACGCGAGACTAGCAACAGTAATCGATGTGACGTGGCATCATTAGCAGAGGGTTACTGTAGCTTAATTATCCGGGTGTCACACCAAGGTAATTTGCAATTTAATAATATATATGAATAATAAGTTAAGTACAACACATAATGTTAATTTATAGTTCTTCTTGTCATGGAAAACAACATGAAAGAAAAATCCCCTCCTGGTCCTCTGTATCAAATTATTTTAGTCCCCATATACTATCTACCCCTTGATTATGCACACCTTATATTTTATTTTATTTTTTCTCTAATTGTGATTTGAACCATCCTATTGCGTGTGGCCTCCTGTTTGATTTATCTAGCAATGAAGCCATACACATGCATAGTCAATACCTAATTCACCATTGAATTCTTACTTAGTGACTCGCACAAAGTCACATCCACGAAAATCTCAAGGATGGGTATCTAATTATTTAGGGTCGACCAGCGTAAAACTAATATTGCAAAATAAAAGTAGGAAAAGGAAAGAAGTAAAGAAACTACCATGCAATCTTATTTTCTATATCATTTTTTTCTAGAGTTTCTTTATTAAGTTGGCCATTGAGTAACATATATAATACATATGTGTGTGGTCAATATCTGCTTTACTGAATGATCACATGTATCAAAAGGTAAACTCTATGCATTACATGTGTGTGTCTGTATCAATATCGCCTGTAGTGAACGGTCACATGTATCAAAAGGAAAAGTCTATGTATTACTAAATATAATGATATTGATACTATGTTGATGTCATCCATGCCACCTTTGTATTATTGCTATTTCCCCTAATGAAATTGATATAAATTTTTCTTTGGGAACTAAGCCAACTTCACAATAGAGAGTTTGTTATTCTCTCTTGGATTATCTATAAAGAGGGTTTGTTGTGCCTTATTTGATAGTCTTTAAAGAAAAATAACCCTAACATTGCGATTTCGACCAACCATTTCAAGATGTAAAATTTTAGGATTTCACACGTAACATGACATTAGTCACCTCACCTTTCACATCATAGGAACCAAAAAGGAACATAGAAGGGAAATCTTCAAGTCAGAATTTTGGATATGTGTTTCGAACTTGCTCCTAAAATTTCATCTATCTCACACATAAATAAATTACTTAATATTCAATTGTTTACAAGACTTAATATAAAATATAAGATTTGCCAAAACAATACGGCATGCAACTCAAATGTTTAGCAAATTAAAAATATGTATCCACTCATGATGAACTGACTATTTGGTACATTCTCGGAAGAGATCTTCATTGTACATGAGGGGAATGACATGCTTACTCTCATACTATGAATGTGACATGATCTTTTGCAATCTGGATGAAGGAAAAACATGTGGGAAATAATATATATATTAACATCATGGCCATACTATAGAATTCCATATTCACAATGAACATGCAGAAGACTACATTATATTGATTTTACTGTAAAGATATAAGATAGAACAATCTTAGAATATGAAATGAAAATTGGGCCAAAGAACTGCCCTTTATTTACTCTATATTCCTTTCTCTTGGTAGCATTCAATGAGGGCCGACATTTTCACCAAACTACAAATGCTCACTCTGAATCTTGTATGAAAAAACAGAGAAAACACTCGAATATAAATCAGGAACAATTATTTATGATCAAATAGCTCGAAGGATGGCCCCTGTAATTGCGTAGAAATAACACAATTTTGTCTACAAAGGTATCCCTTCGTGTCGACAGCTATTAAATAAATTGGTCATCTAAAAATTAAAAAGCATGATATATACAGATATATGCTCACATCTTTGGTAAAAAAATATAAATGGTGTGTTGTATTATACAGATGGAGTAGTAAAAAAAGTGGTTATACGCTATCACGTGCTAGTGCTGTAGAGCATAGCTCCGGATTGTGTGGATTAGGCATGTTTGAGATCCATCTTGTTGCTACTATGAGACAAGTCTTCAATCGAGCATGTGCTTGCTGCATGCACGAGCAATTTTGAAATCTGAGACTTCGTATGTGCATGAACAGTAGAGGCTAGTCGAGCAGCCGACGGACCCCAGTCGAATGCTACGGTGATGGCCGCGTGCGAGAGGACGCACTCACATAGAGGATTCCTGATTTTTTTAGTCAGTCAAGAGGACATAGGCAAAGCGATCTCAACTTCTTGCGATTCAGCTAAGCACCCATGAGAACTCAGATCGTGCGCCTGCCATGGTTGCTTTTGAATTTTGATGTCTCCACGCGATGAAAGGTGCTGAAACCGTACCTCAACCTCCCCGCCCAGGAATTCTCAGAAGAATGATTCTCCGCTTCCTCCTCATGTGCAATTGAAGCCAAGGCGTGTGTCCTCGATCATCATGCAAGGCCCTTGAACCCCGCAGCCGAGGCATTCTACTCGTTGTGGAAGCCAGTACAATCGCACCATGGTTTACATATATCTTAATACTTATGTTCACTCTCAGAACGTGCTTCAATATAAATAATTTCGGTCCCATGCATATCCACTCTTTTAGCAGCTCTCCATACAACTATCAAAGCAAAGTTCTAAAGGCTAGAACACCACTACCCAAATAACATTGAAGAATAAACTAAATCCATACAGATGAACTAAAATCAAATCTACGTATACATACTTGTTGGTATCCTCCTTTGCACCTCCACGCCTCCAATCAAAATAATTTTGGCCGAATTATCTTTTGAGTGAATTCCACTTTTTACTCCTTAGTTATGCATTTTTGACACTAATTACCCTATCGAATGAAAAATCGTCAAGATTACCCCTTTTAAAAGCTTTGGAACCTTGTTTTTTTATGCGTGTCTATTGGGCAAGGTGTAAGGTGTTGACCAGAGTTTAAAAATATGAAGACAAGGAGGAGGATTTGAACATATGGGTAAGAGAAATCTGAACATGAATATCGATTATGCCCTCAGATCTTTACGCATTTTACCGTGCCACGTCGGCGTAACATGCCGGTACTATCTAACAGAAACAAGCAAAGTGCTAAACTGGGGTAAAATTGTGTTCAAAATCTTCTAAATGAAATATTTGGTAGAAGTTGCACTAAATAGGGTAATATGTGTCACAAATGCAGAACTACAGAGTAAAAAGTGGAATTCACTCTTATCTTTTCAATGACTGTACCTTCTCATTATCTTTGTTGCTCATCAATAAAAGAAACTATTTTAGTATGTCGAGATCAACTGTATGACGGATCGGGCCACACGTACCTAATCCGCACTATGGATGAAAGGATTCAGTTGACCTCAACACGCATGCACATACACATCAGGTTAAATTGATCTATTCCTCCCGTTCAAAGCTAGCCATGATAGCTGATTGATTTCCGCCGGCCAGAAACCAACGAACTCAAAACTTGAATCAATAGCTTAGAAGCAACTAATCTGACTGACACACCGTGATTTCTCCTATGTAGAAGGTCAAATGTACGTATACGTACTTGTTGGTATCCTCCTCTGCACCTCCACGCCTCCAATCAAAATAGTTTAGGCCGAATTATCTTGTCAATGACTGTACCTTCTCATTATCTTTGTTGCTCATCAATAAAAAAAACTATTTTAGTATGTCGAGATCAACTGTATGACGGATCGGGCCACATGTTCCTAATCCGCACTATGGATGAAAGGATTCAGTTGACCTCAACACGCATGCACATACACATCAGGCCAAATTGATCTATTCCTCCCGTTCAAAACTAACCAGGATAGCTGATTGATTTCCGCCGGCCAGAAACCAACGAACTCAAAACTTGAATCAATAGCTTAGAAGCAACTAATCTGACTAACACACCGTGATTTCTCCTATGTAGAAGGTTAGATCAATGCACACCTTGCTTTGTTGGGGATCTGACCAATTCACGCTCATGTATTGTATGCATGTTTCATCCAAGTGCATAGGTAGATCGCCTTGCCGTCCGGCAGCTCCGTTGTTGTTCCTTCGGCAATCAGATCAGGCTTGAAAACTAATTCTGCACATGACCTGAACCCTAGGCTGGAAGTTCAGAATAAATCGCCATGCCGTCCGACGGCTTCGTTGTTTTTTTTTTCCGGAAAGACATCACCGTAGGTATGTTTGTGGTTAAAAAAGGTGAAACGTCCTCTTATAATGGCATTCGTTGGTCATTCCTCTCAACATAAGCTTTGCGTCAATTTTTATTTTTTTGAGAAATTCTTCATTCAAATTACGAATCAGTACAAAGTTGACTCTTACAAGCACACTGAAAAGCAAACACAAAGGACCATGAACACCTAGAGTACCCTAAGACAATCATAACACAAAAAGATCTCCGGAGCCCTGTGTCATCATCCCTGAATCTTGAGAGAAGACCCCTGTAGCAGAAGGATCTGCAACCAGTCGCAAACAGGTCATCATCTCCGACCACGGTACAATTGCCGCCATGCTGCTTCCTCCTTTCTTGACACCATCGCTGAGAGGGCATGGACATCAATCCAACACACCTACAACAGCCGTCGCCATCTTTGGCTTTGAGTACCGCGAAAAGTGTCCCTTCCGAAACGAAGAGAACTCGAGTCATCCGACCGGTCCTGCACCGCGGCCGGGCCATCCGCCCGGACAAAGCAGGATCTCCCACCAGCATCAGTGCAGAGAAAGGAGAAGAACAGCAGCAGCAAATCATACCAATAAGGAAGAAGAAAGGTCTTCGTCTCCCTGCATCCATCGCCCATCTGAGGATCCAAACGGCCAGTGCCGATGAACCTCCAACCACCATAGCCCGCGACCTCGACGAGATCCGGGGATCCCCAACACCGATGGCTCCTAGACGACGGCAAAAGCCTCGCCTGACCGCGAACGGAGCCCGGAGAAACTTATTCCAACGCGACACCACTGCAACGGCCTCGGCAGCGTGTCCCTCAACCCTAACCCTACCACACACCCACCTAGAGAAAAGACCCGGGGTTCCCCCTCCCTCCCGCTGCCGGAGCGGCCGACGAAGAGAGAGGGAACCGGCGGCGTCACCGGCGGCACGCAAGGGATCCCGCTCGCCTCCTCCGACCGCCTGATGCGATCTTGGCGGAACAGTTTTCCTCGTAGATTTTTATAATAGGGTGCATGCGTCCATTTTTTTGAGGGATTAGCTTTGTGTCGTTAATAACATGGGCCCACCCATAATAGATCGGTAAAGGAAAATAACCCCTAGTAGGATTTGTATAATGGCAATGGCGGGTAAATAATTTTTCTTTACTTAGATCTGATGGTTGTAATTGTTTTCTCTACCAAATCAAGGGTTAGATGCTTCTAATTTTTGTGGTAACTTATAACATAATTCTCTTTTTTCTGGTTAACTCATAAAATACTTTTTATATATAAATAGACAAGAAATTTAGCATAATTGACAAGCATTATATGTTTGAACTTTTTGCGTTTTAGTAGTTGAACTTGTTCGTTTTATAAATTATGTACATTTAACAGATAGGCTATTAAGTTCTCTTCTTTTTAGAGGTTCATTGTTTTTGTATCATATTTTCTCCTTTTTTCTTGTAGAGCTTAATTGACAAACATTTTTCTTGTAGTTTATATTTCTTTGTCCCGCCCTCTGGTTTTGTTTAACTGGGCTTATTGGTGGGGTGTTTTGCTGAAGATGCAGGCTATTGGGCCGTTTTCCGGCCCGGGTAGCTGTGCAGCACGGCATGCGCATGCGCTCTGGGTGTAGTCCCACCTCGCTAGTCGAGGGGGCTCCGGACCTGTTTATAAGCGCAGCCGAGGCTCACCAGTCGAATTCCTGTGAACACTTCCCTTAGCACTTATACACGACGCTCGCTCTCTCACTTGACCTTTGGGCCCTGGTCGGCGGGTCCTGCGTTGTGCGGATTACTAGGGATTCACTCACGGGCTCGAGTTCAAGTATCTAGCATTGTCAGTGCCTGCGACTGACTTTGGGCGGTCAATTTTTTTTGTTTTTTTTGTTTGTTTGAATCTAGTACTTTACTCCAGCAGTAACTTGGACTGATACTTTTTGTTCTAGTTCTTGTCAGTTTTGTCTGAGTGTAATCTTTTTCATTTGAGTTTTTTGCCTTCTTTTTTTGTGTTTGTTTTTGTGATTATTCTCAAGGGTCTTCTGGTGTCATTTTCAGAACCATGGTACTTTGCGTGTAGACTGAGTTGTACTGTTAGTGCATTCATAGTAGCGCTTACGGACTGATGCTTCATTGTACTTTTTATTGTAGTAAGTATGTACTATCCGATCAACTGTACTATTACTGTCATTCTTAATCTGCAAGCGACCAACATAAGTGTGTGCTGATGCTTCTTAACTTTTTTATGTTTGTAGTACTTGTTAATTTTCTAGCAGCTACATATGAATGAGAACACTACATGAAGTACTAAGAATTTTCGCTTCAACTTTTGAAGCGTTGTTAAGCAACTCGAATTGTGTTGATTGTTCTCAACGTTATGTTTTATATACAATACTGAATCGAAACTAGACATGGAACAACGTTGTGTGATTAGTTGCATCATAACTAGTACTTTAGAGCAGCCACAAGGTTCCATTCAGAAGCTACTTTTCAATTTTGAAATGATGGATTAACAACATACGAAGCTACCAAAGTTATATAATGAGATAAGCAAAACATTGTACTTGATGACATAACTAAACTTGTTCAAACATGACAAGCACGACATAATCATACTGGTTCAACCCAATAAGAGCAAACTACTAATTTGAAACAACAAGATAAAAGGAAAGCACAAGCGGAAGTAAAACGAAGGCAGGCTCTGATGTCTCTTCATCCCTAAAAGGGACAGAAGGGGCGGTCGTAGTAGTGGTCAGCCTCCCGCTCTTTCGCATACCTCGAACCATCTGTGATGTAGTCGATTATGAACCAAGACTTTTACGTGGCGTACGCATCTACTTCTGCATACTCGATGAGGATGTCTGGCAGCGGGCTGGTCCCCCACAGTTTGTAGTTTTCTTGCGTGTTGATCTTCTTCTTCATGCCTTTGTAGAATGGGTGGATGACGCTGGCTCCAACATCAGTCAAGGAGTCATACTCTTTTTCGGTATATGGAACCCTCCACTTGCGTTGAATGTCGATGAACTTTTTGGGGTTTATCTCCATACCGGACAACTTCAGCTTCTTTTTGTCACTTTCAATGCTGAAACCCGAAAATGTGACCAACTTCTCCTGCTGCAGCATCTCGGTCAGGCGCTTGGGCCTGCAAGGGGCGAGACATTTTGAATATTAGCATTACTTTGATGTTTGAATTATTCATTTTTGTTTTGTTTTACAAGCGATGAATCCATGAAGTAGTTGTTTATGTAGGATAAACAATGGATGAATGTACTTCAAAAACTAGTAAACAAAGTTCTGAAATTAAATTAAGTACATCATGCTATTCTTCTTTTTGGATTATACATAGTTTCAGTCAATGCTGTATGTTCTGCATTTGGTACTAGTTTAGTTTACTTTTGTTGAATAGGATAATACATAACCAGTGCTTCACCAAGTCCTTAGTTTATTTTCTTATGAAAATAACATTAGATCAAATTCAGAAAATACTTCACTACATCAAGTTCAGAAACATCTTTTTAATACATCGAGTGCATAGACAACACTATTTCATCAACTTCAGAAACTACACTAGTCGATCAACTTCAGAATTTAATCTTCCGCAAGATTTTCCAAATATTAATCCAGTGCATCAGGTTCAAAAATACATTTTACAGTGTATCTACTTGAGAAAATGCAGTAGTGCATCCACTTTTCACAAACCACTCTAGTACATCTAGTTGGGAAACAAGTCTGATAAAATTTTCAGGATACAGTACTAATAAAACAGATAAACCATACAGGGCAAATGAGTAGGATGGCTCACCATTTTGTGGCAGCTGCGATGTGGTACACCAAGCAGAGCTCCTCGACGCACAACTGCAGGACTGCTGCCATCTAGGGAGGTTCGCCTTTGTTGGTGTAGTGCACACCAACGCCGACGATCCTACGATTCGGACTCTTGCCGCCAAGCTTCTTCCAGAGCCTGGAGATCACCTTGTCGGCCTTTTCTGGTATGCTGGTGCAGACGATCTCCAGTGTCTCATTGTAGTGGAGCTGAACCCCTTTGAGGGTTGTTGTGTACTCGCGCTTCTCGCCGGGGACGTGAATGTCGATGAGGTTGCTGCTCTTGTCCGACGTCTCGGCATGATGACGCTTGGCGGACGGTTCCTCCGCCATCGCTGTAACGCCCCGGATTCGATGCGCCAGGTGTCTGCCAGTTATTCACCGTCATTGCCATGTAATTTGCTTGCGTGTTGCATTTTCTTGTGTCATCATGTGCATTTCATTTTGCATACGTGTTCGTCTCTTGCATCCGAGCATTTTCCCCGTTGTCTGCTTTGCAATCCGGTGCTCCTATGCCCTCCAGCGTTCCCCTTTCGTCTCTCGTTGTGAGTGGGTGTTAAACGTTCTCGGAATGGACCGAGGCTTGCCAAGTGGCCTTGGTATAGCACCGGTAGACCGCCTGTCAAGTTTCGTGCCATTTGGAGTTCGTTTGATACTCCAACGGTTAACCGGGTAACCATAAAGCCTCCTTCTTTTTGCAGCCCAACACCCCTTCCAAACTGGCCCAAAACCCATCTAACTCCCCTCCATGCTCACGGTCGTTCGATCACGATCGCGTGGCCGAAAACCGTGCTCCATTTGGACTCTCCTAGCTCCCTCTATCTATAAATAAGTCTCCTCCCCCAAAATTCGCGGATGAAACCCTCCAAACCCTAGCAGTTTTCCTCCTCGCGCCGCCGGACGCCTCCGCCCGCGCCGGACACGTCCGCCGGCCACGTCGCCCGGACCAACCACATGCCGCCACATCACCCTGCCGCCCCTCTCCTCCACTCCCCGCGCGCCACGTGGGCGCCGCCGGCTCCCCGCGCCGCCGGCCCGCCCGCAGCCCGCAGCAGGCCCGCGCGGGCCCAGATCCGCGTCCCGCGCCCGAGCGCCTGGCCGCCGCCGCCAGCGAGCGCCGCCGCCTCGCCTTCTCCACCGGCACGCTGCGCCCTGCCGCCGGCGCCGCCTCCGCCCGGCCGCGCCCCTCGCCGCCGCCGACCCGGGACCGCGCCGCCTCGCGCCATCGTCGAAGCCGTGTCCCACGCCGGCCATCGCGCCTACCCCGCCGCCGGTTGCCCCAGGCGCCACCGCGCCGCTCTGCCGCCGGAGTGCCTCGCCTCCCCGCCGCCTCCATGCCGTGCGCCGCCGGAGCTCTGCTCCGCCGCCGCCCCTCATCGCCGCCGCCGCCTCCCCGGCCTTCCCCGGCCCCGGACCCGGCCGGCCCCGTCTCCCTCATCTCCGGTGCCCTCTCCCTCATCTCCGGTCGCTGCAGCCCGCTACTCCGGCGAACCTCGTAATCCGCACCCGGATCTAAGATCCGAAGGTTGACCCCCGAAATCCTCCAAGTCCCCGTGCCTGCAGTAATTTTTATGCCATGTTCGACATGCCGTATCTCTGCATCTGTAGCCCTGTTCCGTGCGTATAATATGTTAAATTGTTCTTCTCGATGAGTACATCATTTCACTCCATTGAATCATATTCATTTGAGGTCATCTTGATGTCTGAATCATCGTTGTAAGAGTGCTTCATGATGTTTTCTGCTGTCTGTTATCAGAACGAGCTCTTTTGTCATTTTTGCCATGATTGATGTGTGCATCCTATGAGGTTGATGTCTACATGTGTTTTGAACTATGCTATGTCTTCTTTACAGCGGTGCTTACCATGTATTTTTGTGATCAATGTGGTGACTAGCACAAGCATGCAAACTAGACATCATGATGTTGCTGATTTTAGTTCCTGTTCTGCTGTTATTTCGATGCCATGTAAACTTGATGCTACAGAGAGATCCATGCATATTTAGAGATACTTTAGTAAGGGTGTTTTGAACATGTGGTTATTGTATATCCATTCATGCCCTTTGTTGCAATTATGAAGTAGTATAGCATGTCATTTGAGTGCTCTACTTTTGCTTCAAAATGTTTCCTGGCAGATTGTTTACGTGTTATTCAATTTGGCCAAGCTTGCTATAGTTGATCCTTGCATGCTATGGACTTGTTCTTGACTCGGTTTGTTTCACAAACATGTCTTCTTGATGATGCTATGCTTATCTTTTCATGCAATGACTTGTGGTGAGTGAATCGAGTTTGTTAAGTAGTGTTCATGATGTTGCTGTTTTGCTAGGCTGAATCTGTTATTTTGTGATGCCATATAAACATGTTGCTACTAATTATTCTATGCATAATCTGGAGATGTTCTATAAACATATTTTGATCTACATGTCATACTCTATTCATCCATGCCCCTGGTTGCATTTATAGCTTGCTGTAGATTGTTCATATCTTTCTCCAAAGTTGCTTCATAATGTTGCTGTCAGCCTGTTAACATTAAGTTCACTTGTTCCCATGTGTTTTCCTAGTGATCCATGCACCCTATGGACTTGCTCTTGCCATGCCTAGCTTCTTAAACATGTCTTCTTACTGTTGGGTGCCTTGCCATGCCATGTTTTGCTCTGTAGTGAGTGGTACAAGCTCATTAACATGCCTTCATAATTATGTTCCTGCCATGCTTGAATCTGTATAATAACTTGCTATGTTTACATGGGTGCCATCATATTTTCTGATCCTTTTTGGCCTATGGTCAGTAAGGGTCTTTTGATCTATGCTTTGAGTAGAATCATGCCATACCTTTGTTTGCCATTATAAGTTCCTGTAACATGTTGTTTGATAGCTCTGAACATTGCATCGTGATGTTATTTTCTGCAAAGTCTGAAATTGTTATAACTTGCAATCTTACCATGTGTGTTTGAGCATGTTCTAGTAATTTCTAGAGATAGCTCAGTGTTCATGTTTTATTGTGCTTTACCAGTACATCATGCCCATGTCTTTTGTTTTCATGTTGGGGTGCTGTAGCATGTTGTTTTGGTGCTTGCAAGATGCCTAGTTGTTGTTTTGGACAGCTTGTCCTTTAAACTTGTATAGTGTGCATGTGTTGAACCGTTGCTCCGTTTTGAGTGTGCTCTATATGAAACTTGCTTAGAATTGCATGTAGTTTCATATTATCATGTTGCATCCTTGTTTTGAGGTGTCTGCTTGATGTTTGTATGCATTTTGCATCAATGCCATGTTTAACTTGTTTTGCTCATATCTTCTAGACCGTAGCTCTGAATTAAATGAACTTTATATGTAACTTGACTAGAATCTCGTGTAGATCATCTTGGTGCATCTTAACTTGCTGTTTAACAACTTCAACTTAACTTTTATTCAGATCTGGACCAATTTCGAAATATGCATATGAGGACTTACCGGAATTGTTATATGTTGTTCCCGGCCTCATTTAAACTTGCCTTGATGTGTTGCTCTTGTTTGCATCATCTCTTACCATGAGTAGATTCATGTAGCTTTGTCATGCATCATACTTGGTTGTGCATCATGTCTTGTTCATGTGTGGTGTGTTTACGATGTTGTGTGCTTCTTTTCGATAGTTCCTGTTTCGTTGCGATCGTGAGGATTCGTTCGTCTACGCTTGGTTCGGCTTCATCCGTTCGTCTTCTTCATGGACTCGTTCTTATTCCTTGCGGGATTTCAGGCAAGATGACCGTTACCCTAGATCTCACTACTATCATTGCTATGCTAGTTGTTTCACTCTATCGCTATGTTGCGCTACCTATCACCTGTTTATCAAGCCATCACATATTGCCATGAACCTCTAACCTTTGTCACCTTTCCTATGCAAACCATTGTTTGGCTATGTTACTGCTTTTGCTCAGCCCCTCTCATAGCGTTGTTAGCTGCAGGTGAAGTTGAAGATTTCTCCATGGTGGACAGGATTTTGGTTGGGATATCACAATATCTCTTATACTATTAATGCATCTATATACTTGGTAAAGGGTGGAAGACTCGGACTTTTGCCTAGTGTTTTGTTCCACTCTTGCCGCCCTAGTTTCCGTCATACCAGTGTTATGTTCCCGGATTTTGCGTTCCTTACGCGGTCGGGTGATTTATGGGACCCCCTTGACAGTTCGCTTTGAATAAAACTCCTCCAGCAAGGCCCAACCTTGGTTTTTACCATTTGCCTCACCACCACCTACCCTTTCCCTTGGGTCGGCCAACCCGAGGGTCATCTTTATTTTAGCCCCCCCGGGCCAGTGCTTGTCTAAGTGTTGGTCCGAACTGAGCTGCCTGCGGGGCCACCTCGGGGCAACTTGAGGGTTGGTTTTACTCGTAGCTAGTCTCATCCGGTGTTGCCCTGAGAACGAGATATGTGCAGCTCCTATCGGGATTGTCGGCGCATCGGGCGGCTTTGCTGGTCTTGTTTTACCATTGCCGAAATGTCTTGTAAACCGGGATTCCGAGTCTGATCGGGTCTTCCTGGGAGAAGGTCTATTCCTTCATTGATCGCGAGAGCTTGTCATGGGCTAAGTTGGGACACCCCTGTAGGGTATAATCTTTCGAAAGTCGTGCCTGCGGTTGTAGGCAGATGGGAATTTGTTAATGTCCGGTTGTAGACAACTTGACACCAGATCCGAACTAAAACGCATCAACCGCGTGTGTAGCTGTGATGGTCTCTTCTCGGTGGAGTCCGGGAAGTGAACACGGTTTCTGGATTATGTTTGACGTAAGTAGGAGTTCAGGATCACTTCTTGATCATTACTAGTTGACGACCATTCCGCTTGTTCTCTTCTCGCTCTTCTTTGCGTATGTTAGCCACCATATATGCTTAGTCGCTGCTGCAGCCTCACCACTTTACCCCTTCCTTTCCCTTTAAGCTTTGCTAGTCTTGATACCCATGGTAATGGGATTGCTGAGTCCTCATGGCTCGCAGATTACTACAACAACAGTTGCAGGTACAGGTTGTGCGATGATCATGACGCGAGAGCGATGCTTGTTTTGCATTGAGTTCTTCTTCTGCTTCTTCGATCAGGGGATAGGTTCCAGGTCGGCAGCCTGGGCTAGCAGGGTGGATGTCGTTTGAGTTTCTGTTTGTGTTTCATCCGTAGTCGAATGATGATCTTATGTATTGTGATGTTGTATTCATGTGGCATTGTATGCCTTATGTATGTATCCCCATCTATTATGTAATGTTGATGTAATGATATCCACCTTGCAAAAGCGTTTCAATATGCGGGTCTATCCTTGGTGGGACCTTCGAGTTCCTTTTGGATAGGGTCGCATATTGGGCGTGACAAGTTGCTCTCTTGAACTCCACCAACAAAATCTTGATGAACTCTTGAAGAAAAGATTAAATCATGAAGAACCACCATGAAGAACTCCGATAACAAAAGGATGATGAGATAAAATGAAGGATGAAAGAATAAGATGAGCGTTGCGATGATTTAGATGGAGGTTCCGACGAAATGACCGAGGAAATTTGAACTCCGGAAAAGAAAAGATGGGAAACACTTGGAACTAGAATTTGTTCATCAAGAACAAACTCCGAAAGAAGGGATTAAACACTTGGAGGACATAAGAATAAGATTTATTGTATGCTTATCCTTCATCAAATTAAATTGATGACAAGCAATGGATTTCGCATATTACTTATTCTACTTGAAAAAGGATTAAGAAGTGACATATCACAAACTTGAGAAGGTCTTCATGAACCGCCGGTAGGATTGAAAAGAACGAATGGATTAAAATGATAATCAAGGAAAAGAATCTTGAACGAACCACCGTAAGAATTGGAAAATGACTGATGAAAGAGAATGAATCACCGGAAAGAATTAGAAGAACCAATATGCAAGAGGGGATTTATATGCAAAAGAACAAAGAGATCAAGAGTTGATTAAAGAACACCGGGATAATTAGAGGACGATAGCTGGAATGATGGCCTCCGGTGAAAAGAAACAGAAACAACTCCTGAAATACTCCGGATGGATAAAAAGAATATCTGAAAATGGAATAATTCGAGAGGATAACAAGAAGCTAGAACCACGAAACTTCGCAAGAACGGGCAAGATTTAGAGGAAAGACTCTTCTGCGATCTTCAACTGATGATGGGAAAAACACCACCAAAATTACTGAGATACTCCGGTAGAATGAAAAGCGAAGAGGTTGAGCCAACAATGAAAAGAATTTGAACGAGATCTTGGAAAGGCATCTGACTGATGGGATCCATTCTTACGTCACACTTGAAAAGAATTGAGAATAACTCCGTGGGAATTAGAAGAGTCAGGTAAGATCCTGGAAAAAGACCTGTGGGTTAGGGCCCACTGAAGAGATAACACCGTTGAAAAGGATTGTTGACGAGATGGATGAAGCACCGGAACAATTGAAATATTTGGATGAGGTGACAACCTCGAATTAATTAGAACACAGACAAATCTCCTGAGATGTCTTGAACACTCCGGAAGGATAAACTGGCAAGAGGCGAACGAGCAAGGAGAACACTTCGAGGAAAAGAATATGATCAACCAGAAAAACTTGAATTGAGTCCACCGGAAAAGAGATGAAGAATGTCGAACGAAACAAGAATTCATCGGTTGAAACAATTGACGAAAGACTGAAGAGGTTCCGCACGAATGAGATGGATGGTCGAGAGAGAGTCAGGCTCTGGGAAGAAAAAGGGTGGGAGGGCAGGAAAACAAAGGCAACTTTGAAGGGGAAATCGACGACTAACTTGAGGAGAAAGCACCAGTTGAAAGAAAGCAAAGGCTTCATACGAGTAGGATGGATACTCGATTACGGACTCCGGTTCCGAGAAGAAGAGGGGTGGGCGGGTGGGAAAAGAAAACAACTGAGGATTGAGCTCAAATATGAAGAGAGTCAAGTCAACTTGACGAGAAATGCACCGGATGAAAAGAGCTGAGGAACAACTATCGGAAAACCAACTGCGTGAACCTAAAGAAAAATTTGAATGGGAAGAGGAGTAATTCAAAACACCTACGTCAAGATTCCTTACCAGAGCGACGAAGGGGCTGAGGAGTAAAAAGAATTCCTACTCTCCGATATAACTAGACTCCAAAAAACAGTTTTCTTCTAGACTCAACATCGGCCAAACTACACAATCAATCAAGGGGGCTCCTAGGGTCGGTCGAGGCTCTGATACCAACTTGTCACGTTTCAATATGCGGGTCTATCCTTGGTGGGACCATTGAGTTCCTTTTGGATAGGGTCGCATATTGGGCGTGACAATCGCCTTCCTCCGGTGACTGTGGGCTTGGGAGAGAGAAGTTTTTGGTTTATGTGCAGTGGAGATGGAAGCGGCAATAGTGGTTTCTGGGAATGAGGGAGAGATGGAAGAGAATGGTTTTTTTTGCTGTGCGTGGACGAGGATTTGTGGGAGGCGGTTCGTCGGGGGCGTGGGTGTAGTGGGTGTAGTGGCGTGGGGTCACCGTTTGCAGTCCCTTGTGGCAACCGCTCAGTGGGTGGCGCGGGTGGAGGCGTGGAAGAACTAACCGTCCAATTTAAATGGTTTTTACTGCTGCAGTGACTAGTCTTGTCAAGCTGTACTTATGATCAGCTAAATCCCACTTGCATGTCTCTACGGTGGTGATGATGGCATTTTACTGTCGCACCGATTCGTATAGTCAAGATGTACTTATCAGCTGCTTATCCCACTTGCATGTGTTAGGGTCGGTGATGATGGAGGTCTGAACTCCTCTACTGTGGTACTTGGACTGGTGATTGAAGTGTAATTGAACGTACCAAATACTAGTGAGACTATGTGTGGTGCTAATGTTTTTTTAAAACAATTTTCGTATTTTTAAAGGATTGTTTATATCAAGATAATCTCTGAGTATGTTTTACGGATAAATTAGATTTTCATCAATACAGGATGTATTATATTCGCATTTTGCTTGAGGTAATTATTTTTATGTACTAATGGTCTTTCTAAATTGGGA
Source organism: Triticum aestivum (assembly GCF_018294505.1). Taxonomy (NCBI): domain Eukaryota; kingdom Viridiplantae; phylum Streptophyta; class Magnoliopsida; order Poales; family Poaceae; genus Triticum; species Triticum aestivum. Next base: position 790,226,438 of record NC_057798.1, on the reverse strand, counting down.
CTGGCAGAAGCAGACATAGCTTTGTTTTTTCAAAACAATGTTTTTAGGCGTTCACGGGTGTGTTTGTTTTACTATGCCTTTGTACTGACGACTGAGAATTATCAGTACTGATGTACTACAAGAGTTTAAATTTTTCCTTGACATATTTTTGCTGAGTTACTGGTCGACAGTAGTGTTTGCGTCAGATATATCCAGATAAGTTTTTTCAAACGTATTTGTGACTGCATTCAAAAGGATTATCAAGTGGTTTACATAATAATGTCACTGCTCCAGCGGGCACAAATCAGAAATTATATCAGTACTGATGTGTACTCTTCCTTGTACTGATGATAGAGAATTATCAGTACTGATGTAATACAAGAGTTTAAATTTTCCTTGACATATTTTTTTGCAGAGTTACTGGGTGACAGTAGCGTTTTGCGTCAGATATATCCAGATAAGTTTTTTCAAATGTATTTGTGACTGCATTCAAAATGATTATCAAATGGTTTACATAATAATGTCACTGCTCCAGTGGGCACAAATCATAAATTATATCTTAACTATAGTACTGATGAGAAATCAACGATAAAGCTAAATAAGTTTTGGTAACGACAGTGTTTCTGAAATGTTTCCTCATTGTGTGCCGATGCAACTGAGACTACAAGCTTATTTTTTAGTTGACGTTGTAGGATAACCACTATGTATTGTTCAGTCTTGCGCTTCTCCTAACTATCCCCGAATGTTGTGCCTTGCCAGTGCCCTTTCCAGGTTGAGCCTTGGTAGCTTCATCGTTAGTTTCAGTTTCCTCGTCCCTGACACTGTAATCTTCATTGTCTTCGTCTAATTGGTCGTCATTCTCGTCAAACTCTTCTTCTTCATCTCTTCATTTGATTGTTTGGAACTCTGTACCTTGCCCTATTTCTGTTCAGCTCCACTGACCTCCTTGCCCACTTTGCACATGCGGGCATTATGTCCGTCAGTTCCCCCACACTTGCGGCAAGTGTAGCTGTTACGTGTGTTGTCTCCATTGGTAGAAAGCTGGGTGTCTCCAATCTGCTTGTTCTTGTTGACAGTGGCATCTGTGTGGAGTGGGCATGTGCGGTAGTTATGGTTACTCACGACGTTGCAGAATCCGCATGCCCTTATCCCGAGAGGTTTGCCGTCTGGGCCAAATTCCACGCGCTTGATGGGGAGTGGTGGCTTTTTGGCTGCTGCTTGCCTCTTTCTCTTCCTCCCCTTTGTGTTCGAGAATATGGGTGGTTTAATCACCCTTTCCTGCTGCTGCTGGTAGGATGTGCTATTGTCATGTCGTTCGCCTACAGCACCATCAAGCTCATGATCTCGCATGTAAGCTTGTTGGTGCTCTTGAGTGTGCACATGGGCAAGCTCCGGTTGCTGTTGCTCCTCTTCCTCGTTGTCAAACAGGTCAATAGCTCCCAGATGGTTCATCTCGGATAACATTGTAGCAATATCTTGCTCAATGGCTTCATTGTCCGCGACACCTCCCTTTTCAGCAAAACGCATGGCGTCGAGTTCTCGTTCAAGTTTGTCCATGACGACCTGCGACCTCGCCATTTGCTCTAGGCTTCTCAAGCTTTTTCTGTGCACCCTCATGTTCAGCATCAGCAGTGAGCTTTCAATGCAGTATTGGGATGCCTTATTTGACGCTACTGTCCTCAAGTCATTTCTGTCAAATGTTGGCTGGATGTTCGGGCGTTTGGTGTATCTCCTGAGGATGTATTTATCTGGAACGCTGGCAGCCTTAATTGTCTGCATCATGCACATGACATGCACGTAGAAAAGACCTGTATTGTTTTTGGAAGAGGTGCATGTTTTTTGTCATTACATTCGAACAAAAACTTTGCAAAAAAAGTAGTACAGTATGTAACATCTTTTTTGTAGTCCTCACCTGTGTGGTCCCATAGCCTGCACTTGCACTCATATGTTTCTCCCACGGGGTCTGCAACCACCTGGAACGCGTGCTGAGCCCACACAGACAGTTTTTGCGGGTGGTTGTAGCGCATGAGGTACTTTGTGGGCTCTTCCGTCTGTGTCGCCGTGAAGAGTGTGCTCCGTTTTAGCCTATTTCTGATCTCGCTGTACACAACTCGTGTATACAGTTTTGCCATCTGGGTGTCAAACCCATAGAAGGTCAGCGTATTTTGTTCCTTCTGCACATGCAAGAGTGATGACCAAATTGTTAGTTTTGTCGCAGCAAAAACTTCTAATAAAGTTTTACTTTAGTAAGCATGTAATTTTTTGTCTTATGACAAGTGATAGAGCTATACCCAGTTGCCCATTGTCTCCTGGTTCTCTGTCTGCCTCTTGGTTTTGACGCAGGAGTTTACCTGGCTAACAAACTGGTGTAGGTTTTGTCTCTCACCTACGAAGTTCTTCTTGAGCACATAGTTCATGCTCTCACTTTGCAGTGTGGATGTCATTTTGTTGCAGAAAATTTCTTTGAAGTAGGCTGATATCCATCTCTCACGTTCGTTCCACATGCCCACCATTGTGGCATCTTCGTGGAGGTTGTACTTATCCACGAGTCTTTTCCAGGTGAGGGAGTCCCGGATTAGGGGGTGTCCGGATGACCGGACTATAACCTTTGGCCGGACTCTTGGACTATGAAGATACAAGATTGAAGACTTCGTCCCATGTCCGGATGGGACTTTCCTTGGCGTGGAAGGCAAGCTTGGCGATGCGGATATGTAGATCTCCTCTCATTGTAACCGACTCTGTGTAACCCTAGCCCTCTTCAGTGTCTATATAAACCGGAGGGTTTTAGTCCGTAGGACGAACAACAAGCATACCATAGGCTAGCTTTGTGACGCCCCCGATTCAATCGTACACTAATCATACATGCAAACGTGTACAATCAAGATCAGGGACTCACGGGAAGATATCACAACACAACTCTAAAAATAAAATAAGTCATACAAGCATCATAATACAAGCCAGGGTCCTCGAGGGCTCGAATACAAGTGCTCGATCATAGACGAGTCAGCGGAAGCAACAATATCTGAGTACAGGCATAAGTTAAACAAGTTGCCATAAGATGGCTAGCATAAACTGGGATACAGATCGAAAGAGGCGCAGGACTCCTGCCTGGAATCCTCCTATACTACTCCTGATCCTCGTCAGCGGCCTGCACGTAGTAGTAGGCACCTCCAGTGTAGTAGGAGTCATCGTCGACGGTGGCGTCTGGCTCCTAGGCTCCAGCATCTGGTTGCGATAACCAGGTAGAAAGGAAAGGGGGAAAAGGGGGGAGAAAAGCAACCATGAGTACTCATCCAAAGTACTCGCAAGCAAGGATCTACACTACATATGCACGGGTATATGTGTAAAGAGGCAATATCGGTGGACTGAACTGTAGAATGCCAGAATAAGAGGGGGATAGCTAGTCCTATCGAAGACTACGCTTCTGGCAGCCTCTGTCTTGCAGCATGTAGAAGAGAGTAGATTGAAGTCCTCCAAGTAGCATCGCATAGCATAATCCTACCTGGCGATCCTCTCCTCGTCGCCCTGTTAGAGAGCGATCACCGGGTTGTATCTGGCACTTGGAAGGGTGTGTTTTTTATTAAGTATACGGTTCTAGTTGTCATAAGGTCAAGGTACAACTCCAAGTCGTCCTGTTACCGAAGATCACGGCTATTCGAATAGATTAACTTCCCTGCAGGGGTGCACCACATAACCCAACACGCTCGATCCCATTTGGCCGGACACACTTTCCTGGGTCATGCCCGGCCTCAGAAGATCAACACGTCACAACCCCACCTAGGCCTAACAGAGAGGTCAGCACGCTGGTCTAACTCCTATGGCGCAGGGGTCTGGGCCCATCGCCCATTGCACACCTGCACGTTGCGTGGGCGGCCGAAAGCAGAACTAGCCCCCTTAATACAAGAGCAGGCTTACGTTCCAGTCCGGCGCGCGCCGCTCAGTCGCTGATGCCTAGAAGGCTTCGGCTGATACCACAACGTCGAGTGCCCATATCTTTCCCACGTAGTTGGTTAGTGCGTATAGGCCAGTGGCCAGACTCGGATCAAATACCAAGATCTCGTTAAGCGTGTTATTATGAAGCAACCGCGAACGCCGACCAGGGCCAGGCCCACCTGTATCCCAGGTGGTCTCAACCCGCCCTGTCGCTCCGCCACAAAGATCCACACAGAGGGCCGTCAGGACAAAGGTCCTTTCAGCCCCCAATCCGTGAATCACTCGCGGGTACTCTTCGAGCCAACCCGACTTTAGTCACCATCTGTATAGTATGTATATATGTATAGTATATACCCGTGATCACCTCCCGAGTGATCACGGCCCAATAGTATAGCAAGGCAGACTGACAAGAATGTAGGGCCAATGATGATAAACTAGCATCCTATACTAAGCATTAGGATTGCGGGTAAGGTATCAATGACTGTAACAACAATGACAGGCTATGCAACAGAATAGGAGTAACCGAAAAGTAACATGCTACACTACTCTAATGCAAGCAGTATAGAGAAGAATAGGCGATATCTGGTGATCAAGGGGGGGGGGGCTTGCCTGGTTGCTCTGGCAAGAGAAGAGTTCGTCGTCGATGTAGTCGATCACAAGGGTACTGGCAGCGGTCTCGGGGTCTACCGGAAAGAAGTAACGGAGGGGGAACACAATAAATAACAAAGCAATCAAAGCATCACAAAGCAATATGCGGTGCTAGACGTGACCTAACGCAGTACTAGGTAATACCGGGAAAGGGGGGAAACATCCCGGAAATGATTCCCGGTGTTTCGCGTTTTCGGACAAATGAACCGGAGGAGGAAAGTTGCGTGTTCGCCATGCTAGGGATGCATGGCGGACGAACAGGCTGCGTATCTATATTCATCTCGTTATTCTGAGCAACTTTCATGTACAAAGTTTTCCCATCTGAACTACGGTTTATTTTATACTAATTTTTAAAGTTTTAATTCATTTTCTAGAACTACTGAAATTTTGCTAAGTCCTCAGTTTTAAATATCATTTAGCTGTTTTCCAGAGGCTATAACTAGTGTTCTATTCATCCTATGAATTGGTGCCTTATACCAATATTGATCACTTTCCTATGGTCTACAAGATGGTAACAATTGCATCATTGTTAGATCCTTGTAACTTGTTTATTTTCTGCTCCAAAGTTGCTATGGCAGTATATCTGTTTTTTTTAGTTCTGCCAGTTAACAGAACCTAGACTTTTGTCATTTTCATAGGAATTAATCCAGGCAACTTTTGGATTTGGTCCAATAGAAATAATTGAACCTTGTCAAGTGTACCACCCGCACATATAATTCTTATCCACATTAGAACTCGTTTTGCTGTTGTTTTGCTGCAGTACAGAGGGCTAGTCAGTGTAATCGTAGCAAAGCTAGCTACCGCTACAGTAACATTCAGTTACTGTAGCCGAGTAGCAGCGGCAGGATGCAGTAGCAGCGGCTAGCCGCAGTAGAAGTGCAGCAGCAGAGCAACAACAACAAGGGGAGCGGCGCGGCAGCAGTCTTCACGGGCGCTCGCACGCGAGCGGTAGCAGGCGGACGAGCAGGGGCGCGAACGCGTATGCACGCGCGGGCATAGGCAGAAGACGGCTACGACCGAGCACGACCAAGGGAGGCGCAGGGCGCGGGCAGTGCGCCGGCTGGCTGAGGCGGGAGCGGGCGAGGCACGTGGCCAAGGCGCACAAGGCAGCCAGGGCGCGCGAGGAGGCGTGGCCGGGCGTAGCCGTTCGCGGCTTCGGGCAGGGGATGGGGCGGCGGTCTACAGCGACAATAGCAACGGGGAAAAGTGGGGGATCGAGGGAGGAGCTCGCTGCGGTTTCGAGGGAGAGCTCGAAGAGGCCGGCGGAAGGTCGAGGGGGACGGGTCGAAGTGGCGGAGCTCCGTGGCCGAATACGAAGTTGAGGTCGATCCCTTGCGCGGCTCCGGTCGATCTGCTCCTCGCAAGTGAAGTAGTCATCGTAGATGATGCAGAAGGTCACACTCCTAGGCGCCAGGGAGCTCGATGGGCGCGAGTGCCACGGCGACCATGGCGATGACTGCGTCAGTCGAGTGCTGCGGGAAGAGAGCGGCGCAAGGGGGGAAGAGTGGGGAGGCTAGGGTTTGCCCGAGGGGGAGTTGAGGGCTGGAGGAGAACTTGAAGGCGAGAGGGAGGCCGCGGATGGCCGCCACGCAAGGCTCGGCCGGCCATGGCGCCTCAGATGGCCTCCACGCCTCTGTTCTGTGAACAGAGGAGAGAAGAGACTCCAAGTGGGCTGGGCCGCACTGTAGCTTCGCAGGCCTAAGCGCACAGTGAGAGCATTTCTCTTAGTCTTCTCTGAAATTTATTTAGCTACGTTTCTCTATTTGTTTGCCCACCAAAGACTTTTGTAAAAGATGAGACTTGGCTCAATAATTACCATGCAATATTTAGCACTGTGAGAAAAGGTTTGGAGACAAAATGTTTCGGAATTTTATATTTTGAAAAAGCATTTTAAATTTTTGTTCTGACCCTGTTTTAATCAATTTAGAGTATTTAAGCATTTTATAAAAGTGTGCTTTCTCCAACATAATTACATATGCATTAGTTGGATCACTCCGAACATTTTAGTTTTAATATTTGAAATTTTTTATTGTTTGATTGATTTTGAATTTGAATTCGAATCGGTTTCGAACTAACACGAGGTTAGCATCAGTAACCGAGGTGACGTGGCATCGTTAACACGGGATTACTATAGCCTAATTATCCGGGCGTCACAATTCTCCTCTACTACAAGAAATCTCGTCCCGAGATTTAAGAGGGGTGTAAGGGGGAAAAGTTTGGTTACGAAATTCTAACGGTTCTTCTCGTCTTTGGTTGCTCTTCTCGAAGAGGTCGATCTGTTACATTGACGTCTTTATTTCTCTTCTTCAGGTCATCATGGTGAAGTCGTCCTTTTCTTCGGGAACTCCAACGTACTTACGAATAGGTAAGGGGCAGCTCGGCTACGACATAATGCTTATGAGGGAAACAATCTGGGGTTAACCCATGAATGTGCATAAGAGTATCTCTCGAGTTGAACCAATAATATATGTCGAGAGTAAGGTACGAAGGTACAATAAGAGGTTCCAAGCGGATAGATAGTTGCTCGAAGTCTGAACCGGAGTGAGAAAGGGGTTCAGAGCAACGAGAGTAAGTATTGCGTCTGATACCAGAATAAAGCATTAGGAAGGTGACCCATGAATTAAATACAAAGCCAAGCGTGAGGAATAACCATTAGAAACAGGGTTGTACAGGGGAGTCAGGTTTCGATCCAGTGGACCTGTGGGTTATGGGCCCAACATGTGGGTTGAAAGTAGGAAGGGTGGTGACATCTTGCACAGCCATGACAGGGAGGCATGTGAGTGAATAGCTTGTCACCTATGCTGGCAACAATGTCGGTACCAAGGACGGGGAACGAAGAGAGCAATTTTTCCTGCTTGTTGATCGAGGCGAACCAATTGGCAAAGTTATCACCCATCGGTGGTTACCGGAATGTCGTCAACAAAAGCAACAGGGTCTTACTGACAGAGTTGTACAACCGAGGTGTTTATATAAGCAGCGAATCATTACCGCTTAGATCATATAAACCACGAGAAATGTTAAACAAGAAAATGGAAAGGAAAATGTGATCATCAGATTAAAAAGAACAATGGAAAGAAAAATGTGTTTAAACACATATGTCAGGGATATATCCTTCCCAAGGACAAGCAGAACATGATAACCATGACATGATATTAAGTAGAAAAGCCTCTAGGTGAGGGGAGAGAAATTTTCATGACATTATCCATACAGTGTTGTTTGGATAATTGAGCAAGAAACGTTTAGCATTGGGCTTCAAATGTTCTTGTTGAAACATCGGAGTACCATAGACATGCTTCACTATAGCATTGACATGGTCAACAGGTGAAGATCAGACTTTGGAAACAAAAAGGATCCATCAGGAACAACTTATAGAATAAGTCTTACAATTTCCTCATGGAAGAATGGATAACCTTGCTAAAAAGGAAACTATAACAGTAGGTCCTCCGGCCAGGTGTGCTGGGCATGACATCACCTTACCGGGTCATATACAGACCAATGTTGTGACTCTTGGAAAGTGTTCCAACCATCATATCTGACCGAGATTCAGATCTGATCGGTGTTAGGATACCTCAGACTCAGGATGCTTGAGAAGAAAAGGTGCGACACAATTTGACGGGATGACACTGTAAGATTCTCGGGAAATGAACTATGAAGTGATTTCCGTTAACAAGAGTTCATCATTAACCCAAGGAGAGGACAAGGAGGTGGCTGATGAACTCAGCGACAATTCATCAAGATTTCCAAAGGATGGATTTCCACAATTATGTGAACAAGGAGATAACATTTGTCAGATCAAAATGATATATTGATGTATGCTCGAGGAAAACATACACAATTTAACAATGGTTGAAAGGCGCACCCGAAATATGGGCTGGGTTGCACGGCCAACATTGGAATGGTGATTCAATAATCAATAGTCTAAGAATGAACGGTCGACCATTAACTTCAAAGCAATAGGATTGCTAGAAGGGCTGAATCCAAACAGCACCGCTCACTTGTTGGTACCCTGGTTGGAATCAACACGAGGACCCAAGAAAGAATGGGGATGGTGAGAAGTATCACCATACCAAGAATTCTTAAGAGGTGGTGAAATTCTCACAACATTGATGACATAAGAGATGTTAATGTTCCAAGGTAAGGGAGAACAATTGCTGGATAGCAAGGAACTCAAGGTATAACATCAAACACGAATAAGCTTGTGTTGGCAGGAAGGCAATAAAGTGGTCGATGATAACGCAGATCATCGAGGGCAAGGATGGTATTTCTCATCATGAACTCATTTGATATCCTGGAAGAGCTCATGAGATTGATGATGATCACGACACACTTTGTCGAGAGATTTCAAGATGTAATCGATCGGCGATGACATCAAGTCAAATGAATGGTAAAGCGAAAGGTTATTGGAACCAAGGGTACGACACAAACTCGAAACCAAGCTTGTTGTCCAAGGCGAAATGATATGATGAAGAAGATCAACGTAAGCTTAGCTCATCGTCAAATAATTGTGCTACGGGAAGAAGGGCCGGGTAGCACAGTTAAAATTTAACATGGTAATGATATAGCCGATCAGGCTAGGAATGACTTGAAGGATTATTAAACTCATAATCAACGGAGATTACTTTATTGAATCGGAGTGCGGAATTGATTCACTTATCAATGTCCTTGAGTGTCTAACAACTCAGAACCCAGGGAAAATTGGAATCAGTGAGATATAATTCTTGAAGAACTCATAATAAGTTATGCAGTTCCATGATATTCTTGAGATACCAGAGTTTAATACTCAACAGTAGAGCAAAGTAAAGGTTGGACAGGTGCAATGATGTGCAGAAGACAAGTACTTCAACTTGTCCAAGAAATGGTATTTAAAAGGAGAACATGGCCGGAACCACGATTGCAAAAGGCCGAATCCCACATATAAGAACTTATACGAAAGAGGGTTTAAGAGGAGCATCCATGATAAGATTAGCATCGTGTCCATGGGTATGAACACAAAGTTCAAGGTCGACTCCCACTTCTCCAATTCATGACCATTCATTCACTTATCTATTAAAATGAGTTGAGTGTGAAACCTACCTAGTGAATTACCAGAGGAGTATGACCCGTGAAAAATTTCGGGTTCACACATATTAAGGAAGGCATATGTTCAACCCCTCGGGGCATCGTGGAAACATATACCACAAGCGTCAATAGTAAATATCACCAGCTCGAAAGCAGAGCATGGTTTGCCAAATCAGAGAATAGGATTTACCAACGACATTATGTATCAGGGAAAGAACTTCCAAAGTGATTGAATATGAGGGACGTTGTCGGGTAAAATCCAACAGAGGATCTGATGGTTCTCAAGGGATCTGATGTAAGCATCGGTACTCAAACAGAGGAAGAAACAATGCAAAGGCATTAGATTCTAGAAACAACTAACTAATTAAAGCTTAATGCAAAGAAATTTTATGATTTCCAAATCAAGGGATCAGAAGCAATCGTTTTGATTGAAAAATGAATAAGTTCAATAGACTTAGAAGCACAACCGATCAAGGCATTGATTGGTCAAGAACCAACTCATGTTTAAAATGACGTCTGAGCCAAAAATATAATTTAAAAGGATCAACTGATGATTGCGTGCATTCGCACTCATGTTGAATCAAAAGGATCAAAATGACGGTGCCTAAGGATACTAACGAATATTGCCAGACATATGGAAAGCATCCATCATGCAAGTAGACCAATATTGCAGAGCAATAAGCTACTAAGGATTTTTGGAGGATCGAATAGTATTTCGAAGACCATTGTGAAACACATGAACAACTGGGGGATGAGCGGATACTCGATAAGTGCGAGAATTATCCGTTTTTTTGAAGAATTAGTGACAGTGGGAGAGGCTCCCACTGACTTTGTATTACTCACAACATAACAGTTACAAGTGTGATAAAATGGGTTTTAGGCCCCCCGTCCGTAAGGGTTGCAGAAGCAAAAACTAGCGGTCCAAATTTACAATGAAGTCAGAGAGAAAAGGGTGAACTTTCTCAGGACAATTATGGATCACCAAACCCAACAGATGTTTGAACCTAGCTAACCATGCCACGAACGAGCGCGGGATCCCCCTGAAATGTTGGTTGTTTCTTTCCATCCACAGGCTCCAAGCAGCAAGCAGGAAGATATCCATGAAAAGCGGCCGACGCCAGCTCTCTCTCCCACCATGCAAGATGGCTAGCCTATTGGTTCCTCCTGGCCAGGTCAGACCAACCTTACTCCAGCATTGTTTGGCAAAAGGGCACTCGAAGAAGAGATGTTCCACGGTTTCCTCTGGCGGGTTTTGGCAGAGCATGCAAGTGTAGTTGCCCCCGGCTACAGCAAAGTGTCGCCGCTTCAGCATGTTCCTGGTGTTCAAACGATCGACCATAAGCAGCCACCCAAACATCTTAAACTTGATCGGGCATTTGGCTTTCCATAGCCATCCAAAGGCCTCATCAGCTTTCACCTGCTTGAAACAGTGGTTGTAGTACTTCTTTGACGAATAACGTCCAAGGTCACAGACCCAAACGTCGGGCGAGCCGTTTTCCAGACTGACATGCGAGGACCCTTGCTGTATCTCTCTGATCTCCTCCCTAGCCTGGACCGAAAGAGGCAGACTGAAGATCGTGGCTGGATCAGTGGTCCTGAGAACCATGGCAACGGAGTCATCCTCGTTCAGAGCATAAGAGAAGGCTCGCGGATGCGTGTCCATCAGTGCGGAGCCAGTGTCACTAAACCAGACATCTTTCCAAAACAGAGAGCTGCATCCATCCCCGGGGATGACCTTGGCGACCCCACGGAAGGTTCCACTGAGCTGCATTACGTCTTTCCACCAGAAGGAACCCACTGGCTCAGTGGCGTGCGGCACCTTGTTCGGGTAGTACGCCTCCCAGACTAGCTGAACCCAGGGCACATCCTCACGATTGTAGAACTTGAACAAGTACTTTAGGAGAAGCGCGGCATTTTGTATTTTGATATCAATAACACCAAGGCCACCACACCGTTTGGGTCGACAGACAAGCTCCCAGGCAGCAAGGGAGTTGGATTTGATCCCATCATCAGAATTTTTTGCCCAGAGGCAGTAGCGGCGCAGTTTGTCAAGGTGCTCAAACACTTTAGGGTGCAGCTTGATCGTGCACATTGCATAGATCAGCATGGAGGTGACCACCGAATTGACCAGCGTCAGCTTGGCCCCCGACGACATCGACTATAGGGCAGTGGATGTTTTCCTCTCAACCGAGTGTACCAATGGCATGAGATCGAGAACACTTGGCCTAGTCGTCCCCATGGGGAGACCATGGTAAGTGAACGGCAGGGTGCCAACAGAGCAGCCAAACACCCCTGCCAACCCACTAGCACGCTGGTGATCGACATTAATGGGTATGAGGGTCGATTTATGGAAGTTGATCTTGAGTCCCACCGAGGCCGCATAATCCTCCAAAATGAGTTTCATGCGGGCGGCCTGTGTAGGACAAGCTTGCATAACTAGGATTGTGTCGTCAGCGTATTGCACCACCGGGAAGTCACCCGCATTTTCACGAGAAATGGGAAGCTCCAGCAAACCCTGAGTGTACGCGTCATTGATCGCAGCTTGGAGTAGATCAGCCGCAAGGACAAAGATCAATGGTGAGAGAGGGTCACCCTGTCTCACGCCACATTTGCATTTGAATTTCCTGCCCGGAACACCATTTAAGAGAACTAACGAAACTCCCGAGCGAAAGATCGTTTCCATCCAGCCTAACCACCTATCATCAAAACCCATGTGTTTCATAATTTCCAGCATGGGGGCATGTTCAATCGTATCAAAGGCCTTAGCAAAATCAAGCTTAAGCAATATAATCTCTCTCCCAGATGAGTGGCATTGATGAATATATTTGTACGACCACGCGAGACAATCCTCGATGGTCCTACCTTTGATAAATCCATATTGGGTTCCTGTGTATGATTTTTAAAATGACTTTCTGCAGCCGGTTCGCCAAGATCTTTGTAATGATTTTCAGACAACAGTTCAGTAAGGTAATTGGTCTGAAATCATTAGCCGTTTCCGGAGAGGATATTTTTGGAATCAGGGTGATATATCCCTCACTAATGCTAGTGATGTCAAGTCCCCCAGCATGGAAAGCGTGACAGAGGTCATAGAAATCTGACTTGATGATTTGCCAGCACTTCTTAAGAAAGCAACCATTAAAACCATCCGGGCCGGGGGCTCTGTCATTCGGCATTTCCTTAACAACACATCTATTTCATCAGTAGAGAAGGGCGCACTCAGTTGGTCCAGCCCATCAATCCTGCGGATGATCCTAGAGAGATCAAACTTCATGCTGGTAGGTTTAGAAGAACCCAAATGATCCTTATATGTATTGAACAGGACCCCCTCCTTGCCAACATGATCATGAATTTCGACCTCGCCAACTCTAAGCATGGCAATAGCATTGTGCCTATACCTCTCTGTGGCCAATGACTGAAAGAGCTTAGTATTTTCGTCAGCAAAGCGAAAATACCTGATAGTACATCTCTTTCGCCAGTACTCATTCTGGTATTTGAGCAGGGCCTGTAAGTGGGTTTTCAATATCTTCCTGAAGTTTGACTCCTGGACATATAAAGGTCGTTTGTCCTCAAGGGTGTCCATGATGGCCAGAGTCTCATTACTGTTTTGAATCAGAACTTTAAGTTTCGAGACACCCTTGCTCCATCGCTTGAGATCATATCTCAAGTTTTTTTAGTTTTTTGCATATTCGTGCCGCGGCATTGGGTGCGTGACATGTTTTAGACCATGAGCTAGCAACAACCTCCATGAACTCATCATGATTAGTCCAGAAATTCTCAAACCGAAAAAGCTTGGATCGGGGGATACTTGATTCAATTGTGACCACGCACGGAATGTGATCGGACACTGGTTTCCCCAGGGGCAGGACCATTGTGTTTGGATATGAGGTGGTCCAACAAGACGACGAGAAGAACCAATCCAACTGTTCGAGCAGAGGATCATCCTGCATATTACTCCAGGTGAATGCTCGGCCTTTCACAGGTAATTCCATGAGCGACTGTGCACGGATGAGCTCGTTAAATAACAGCATGTCTACAGCGTCACCCCCAGGTTTGTTTCTGTTATTCGTGGATCGAATAAAGTTGAAGTCGCCAAGAATTAGCCAGTTTTCATCATCAGGGATATTCAAATCAAAAAGCCAGTTTGTAAAATCCACTCTACGCTGACCAGAGTAGGGCCCATAGACATTGACCAGATTCCACGAATCATTCGACTGCGTGGCCACAAAAGAAATCCCAATGGCAAAAGAATCCACAAACCAAGATGTGCCCACAAACACAGCACTATTCCAAATGACAATGATGCCACCAGAGGCACCCACTGATGGCGCAAAAACAAATTTATCGAAGCGCTTAGGGCAGAAAGTCTTAATAAAGGCAAGATCGAAGGATTCACGTTTAGTTTCCTGGATACATAGCACAGAACAACCGCTAGTATCAATCGCATTCCTAATAGCCAAAAGTTTTGCATCAGAGTTTATGCCTCTGATGTTCCACGAGAGCACATTCCACGATTTATTCATCGGAAGGGAAGACTTCAGTCTTCATCCTCCCCCGACGAGCGCTGGTCATCCAGCAACTTCTCACGGGAGAGGGCTTCCGGAGCAATTCCACAGTTGCTTCCCATCCGTTGAAGATCCTCGATCGGTGTTGATGGGGGGCAGGCAGCATTGGGCACCTACACAGGAGCAGCAGCCAAATAAACAGCATTGACAGAAGGAATCTCACGTGGTTTCACCCTTGATTTGGAATGCTTTGTGTCTGGAGCATGGTTGATTTTGAATCCATCATACTTGTTGGATCGATTGCTCCGTCTGACAGTAGTGGTGTCCAAAGGCACTAACACATTGCGGTGTTGAGTAGCATTGAACACAGAAGAGGATGCAAGCACCTGAAGCGCAGTAGGCTGGTCTGATGAAGGCACTATCTGAGATTCCACCTCTGCCGAGACGAGCTGCGTGACCGCCTTGAGGCCAGGAGAGTGTTCAGGCAAATCCCAATTCGCAGCAATCAACCGAGCCCTAGGTTCAGGCGACAGCATAGACGATGGAATAGCAATTGTCCCCCACTGAATTGCAGTAGCAAAGATCCTTGAGAAGATGTCAGGTTCAGGCACCATACACTCAATCCAAGCTGCAGCAGCGGCATTAAGATGATTCTGAATACTCTGAAAAGGGTTTAGGGGCAACATCACAGGAGAAGTATGTGGAAGGGTGATAGCTGGTGTATATATACGCTTGAGCATACCCCCAATCCAAAGCAAGAACTCATGATCAACTGGAACCTGAAGAAAAACAGAACTTCCCCCAGCCCTGACGAACTCCAACCTGGCTGCAGGGTTGCCATTCACAAATCCATCAGCCAAAGCTTCCACTGCCTGAAACTCCGAATCAGATGACCAAATGTCAGATAGATTATCCTGCACATTATGCTCCGGAACCACACCATCCATGAGAGACGGACCATCATACTAAAAGACGGTCCTGAAACTGAACCCAGTGTAAGGTGGAGGGATCACAGGCCACACGCCCCATCCATTTTCCTGAACATCCTGAGCAGGTTCCGGGGCATTCCAGGCAGCCTCATTCAAAGCATCCTGAGCCGCCATCTCATCAATTCTTGCTTGCTGCATGAGGGTGTAGTAAGGAAGCTGGTATGGATGTGGAGATGCATTCAAAAGCGGGGGAACATCCTCATTACCAACCAAGTTTGGTATAGTGTTTCTACCATTCAGAACATAAACAGGCACCGACCACGAGCGAGCAAGACCCGGCAGTAAACCAACCCTGGTAATCACAAGACTATGCGGCACCTCAGCAACATCTTTGATATGACATTTAACAAGGATTCTAGCCTTGTTCTGTCCCGGACGGGGCCAGGCAAGCATCTTCCCAAAGTGTGAGACAGCCTTATGGACATAATGATCAGTTTGATAGTCCATTGGAAAAGCAAGAAACATGACCCAAACTTCATATTCAAAGGCAGGCATGCGCATATTGATATTCTCATCATGCGGAACTAGGGAGAAAGTGGAATCATCGGTCAAAGCATGCGGTCCTTCTCTAATGGCAGCATCTCTACTCTCCATATCCGCAAACACAACACACCCGATCCCCAGCGGGTAAACAAAATCATCTAGCAGTTAATACTCTAAATCTCCAACGATAATGTGGCAGACCTCAGCTAGCCAGAACTCCTTCTGATGATCAGGGACCAGAGGGTTGACGGAGACAATGGCGTACCTATCGTGGTTCAGAGGCGGATCATCCACCACCATAACGTGACGCTGGACCCGGTGAGCAGGCCCGCGATCAAAGGTGGATCCATCCGGAGCGAAGGCAAACGGGCTCACGGGGAAGTTCGCCATGGTAGATGGAGCCGGGGGCTGCGGCGGCTTGAGAGATTTCGCCGGAGTAGGAGGTGGTGGATTCTTGCTCACGGTCGAAGGTGAGAAGAATCGAGATGGTGGAGGCGTGGGTGTAGAACTCGAGGAGAGCGTCGTCTCACCCGATTGGGGTTTTTGGCAGGCAGAATTGACTACACCCTCACCGGGTAGGCGTATCATCAAGCAATGGGGGTTAGCCACGTCCGCGTGGTGCGGGATTATCTGTTTCCGTTTCCATATGCAACCACCATGCGGATCCCTAACAACACGGGCCATACCAACATCCACAGAGTTACCAACCTCAGATTCATCCGCAGCAGCCCGAGGCAAGATCCTCTCCGATTGTGTTAGATTTTTTCTTTTCCAAGCCCAGCGAGGGAGAAAAGCACAAGTCGTAAGCTTACGTGACTTGTGGCCCAGTCGATAGCAGAGAGAACAGCGACGAAGCCCAGGACAAAGCCTAGTCATGTGGTCAACCGCAGAACATGCATTACACGGAAAGCCCAAAGGGTCCGGGCCCACTTTGCATGGCACATGCTTATGATCATCAGTACGTGTAGTCGAGCAAGCGCAGGCGCCAGAGTCATCCCCGCAACGCTGACAGAAAATTCCAGTGCAGGAATCATCAACATGGCCAAGACGATCACAAAGAGAACAATGCAAAAGTCTTTTGTAAATGTATTCCTTGGTGGGTACTGACGAAATTTGCACCATAAGCTTAACATTATCATTATCGTATCCGGCCTGCCAGCAATCCAGAACAGAAAGAAGTTTCTCATCCGGAATTGAATCCCATAAGCCCACAATATATCCTCCCCCCTGAATAGATGGCAACCTTCCAGGAATATCGGGGACAATAGGTAAAGATATGGAACCAATCCGAAAAGAATCCGGAGAAACCGGAGACGAAAAACTACCAAAGGAGATCCGATCTGAAGGCTCGCCGGAATGCAAGTCCGTCGGCGGCGGAATGAAACCCAATTTTTGCAGTACTGGCAATGACGCGGAGTCCAATGGTAATTTACTCTGGTTAGAGAGCCATTTAGATTTAATCGCCGGACCAGGTGAGGAAGCCAAACCAGTTAGCTCAGAATCAGCGTGCCATGAGGGGAGCCGTGGGCGTGAATTCCCAGATCGATGAAGATGAAAGTGGCAGATAAAGTCCGGCCAAATACGGTCTCTTAACCCAAAAATGAAATGCCCCACGCGATTTGAGGCCACTGAAAATCGAAAATGTCGATCACCCAGTCGCAAAACATTGAAACCAGCAGAGAGACCTCCAATACATGACTGAAGGGCCAAACCCACCGAATCCACCGAGAGGGGAAAAGAAGCCGAGGAGAAGGAAACTCCAAGGAATAATTCCTTGGAGCCGGGGTTGGGGACGAAGGGGACCGTAGATCCAAACCTTGCACGCACCTGTGCCTCCACCTTGAGGCCGGGGGAGAAATCCCAGTGGAGGAGGCCATCCGTTGGGGGCGTTGGGAGGAGATCGCAGGGTTAAACCCTAGAATCGCCATCGGAGTCTCCTGAGGTGGGTGGAGGTGGGGGAATCGCCGAGGTGGGAGAATTATCTGTAGGGGTATTCAGGTGACAAAGAACAGCAAGGCAGTAACCTCAAAGGATTATCGAAACAACGACGAGTGTTTCGGGGTATCTTGTAATAACAAGACCAACCGGGGATTAATGTAAGAATAACAACTGCAAGTAGTTATCCATAAGGGTTGACGGTGGAAGGGGAATTGCAAACGCGATGAACACAAGTTCTTGGGTTAACAGCGGAGAGTATCTTCAGGGTCTTCATGTGTAGCAGACGATCATCAGTAATAAGGGGCTCTCCGGGTGAAAGTGATAACGAGATCCTAATGTTAGATTTAGCAAAATTCATTTAACCCGAATAGAAGAGAGATCAGAGTCCCAGAGTATTGACAAGGAGTAAAAGATCCTAATACCACCCAATGGCGACGTGGGCCCGTAAGGCACACAACCATGTTAGTAAAAGTTTTGCAATGACTAGACTCGACTTCGGCCAAGGAGTATGGAAGGGGGATTCCTACAGGCAGTCGGCTCTGATACCAACTTGTGACGCCCCCGATTCAATCGTACACTAATCATACATGCAAATGTGTACGATCAAGATCAGGGACTCACGGGAAGATATCACAACACAACTCTAAAAATAAAATAAGTCATACAAGCATCATAATACAAGCCAGGGGCCTCGAGGGCTCGAATATAAGTGCTTGATCATAGACGAGTCAGTGGAAGCAACAATATCTGAGTACAGACATAAGTTAAACAAGTTGCCATAAGATGGCTAGCATAAACTGGGATACAGATCGAAAGAGGCACAGGCCTCCTGCCTGGGATCCTCCTAAACTACTCCTGATCGTCGTCAGCGGCCTGCACGTAGTAGTAGGCACCTCCAGTGTAGTAGGAGTCGTCGTCGACGGTGGCGTCTGGCTCCTAGGCTCCAGCATCTGGTTGCGACAACCAGGTAGAAAGGAAAGGGGGAAAAGAGGGAGAAAAGCAACCATGAGTACTCATCCAAAGTACTCGCAAGCAAGGATCTACACTACATATGCATGGGTATATGTGTAAAGAGGCAATATCGGTGGACTGAACTGCAGAATGCCAGAATAAGAGGGGGATAGCTAGTCCTATCGAAGACTACGCTTCTGGCAGCCTCTGTCTTGCAGCATGTAGAAGAGAGTAGATTGAAGTCCTCCAAGTAGCATCGCATAGCATAATCCTACCCGGCGATCCTTTCCTCGTCGCCCTGTTAGAGAGCGATCACCGGGTTGTATCTGGCACTTGGAAGGGTGTGTTTTATTAAGTATCCGGTTCTAGTTGTCATAAGGTCAAGGTACAACTCCAAGTCGTCCTGTTACCGAAGATCACGGCTATTCGAATAGATTAACTTCCCTGCAGGGGTGCACCACATAACCCAACACGCTCGATCCCATTTGGCCGGACACACTTTCCTGGGTCATGCCCGGCCTCGGAAGATCAACACGTCACAGCCCCACCTAGGCCTAACAGAGAGGTCAGCATGCTGGTCTAACTCCTATGGCGCAGGGGTCTGGCCCCGTCGTCCATTGCACACCTGCACGTTGCATGGGCAGCCGAAAGCAGAACTAGCCCCCTTAATACAAGAGCAGGCTTACGTTCCAATCCGGCGCGCGCCGCTCAGTCGCTGATGTCTAGAAGGCTTCGGCTGATACCACGACGTCGAGTGCCCATATCTTTCCCACATAGTTGGTTAGTGCGTATAGGCCAGTAGCCAGACTCAGATCAAATACCAAGATCTCGTTAAGCGTGTTATTATGAAGCAACCGCGAACGCCGACCAGGGCCAGGCCCACCTGTCTCCCAGGTGGTCTCAACCCACCCTGTCGCTCCGCCACAAAGATCCACACAGAGGGCCGTCGGGACAAAGGTCCTTTCAGCCCCCAATCCGTGAATCACTCGCGGGTACTCTTCGAGCCAACCCGACTTTAGTCACCATCTGTATAGTATGTATATATGTATAGTATATACCCGTGATCACCTCCCGAGTGATCAGGGCCCAATAGTATAGCAAGGCAGACTGACAAGAATGTAGGGCCAATGATGATAAACTAGCATGCAATATTAAGCATTAGGATTGCGGGTAAGGTATCAATGACTGTAACAACAATGACAGGCTATGCAACAGAATAGGAGTAACCGAACAGTAACATGCTACACTAATCTAATGCAAGCAGTATAGAGAAGAATAGGTGATATCTGGTGATCAAGGGGGGGGGGCTTGCCTGGTTGCTCTGGCAAGAGAAGAGTTCGTCGTCGATGTAGTCGATCACAGGGGTATCGGCAGCGGTCTCGGGGTCTACTGGAAAGAAGTAACTGAGGGGGAATACAATAAATAACAGAGCAATCAAAGCATCACAAAGCAATATGCGGTGCTAGACGTGACCTAACGCAGTACTAGGTGATACCGGGAAAGGGGGGAAACATCCGGGAAATGATTCTCGGTGTTTCACGTTTTCGGACAAATGAACCGGAGGGGGAAAGTTGCGTGTTCGCCATGCTAGGGATGCATGACGGACGAACAGGCTGCGTATCTGTATTCGTCTCGTCATTCTGAGCAACTTTCATGTACAAAGTTTTCCCATCTGAACTACGGTTTATTTTATACTAATTTTTAAAGTTTTAATTCATTTTCTAGAACTACTGAAATTTTGCTAAGTCCTTAGTTTTAAATATCATTTAGCTGTTTTCCAGAGGCTATAACTAGTGTTCTATTCATCCTATGAATTGGTGCCTTATACAAATATTGATCACTTTCCTGTGGTCTACAAGATGGTAACAATTGCATCATTGTTAGATCCTTGTAACTTGTTTATTTTCTGCTCCAAAGTTGCTATGGCAGTATCTGTTTTTTTAGTTCTGCCAGTTAATAGAACCTAGACTTTTGTCATTTTCATAGGAATTAATCCAGGCAACTTTTGGATTTGGTCCAATGGAAAGAATTGAACCTTGTCAAGTGTACCACCCGCACATATAATTCTTATCCACATTAGAACTCGTTTTGCTTTTGTTTTGCTGCAGTACAGAGGGCTAGTCAGTGTAATCGTAGCAAAGCTAGCTACCGTTACAGTAACATTCAGTTACTGTAGCCGAGTAGCAGCGGCAACGCGCCGGGACGGCAGCGGCTAGCCGCAGTAGAAGTGCAGCAGCAGAGCAACAACAACAAGGGGAGCGGAGTGGCAGCAGTCTTCACGGGCGCGCGCACGTGAGTGGTAGCAGGCGGACGAGCAGGGGCGCGAACACGTATGCACGTGCGGGCATAGGCAGAAGACGGCTATGACTGAGCACGACCAAGGGAGGCGCAGGGCGCGGGCAGTGCGCCGGCTGGCTGAGGCGGGAGCGGGCGAGGCAAATGGCCAAGGCGCACAAGGCAGCCAGGGCGCGCGAGGAGGCGCGGCCGGGCGTAGCCGTTCGCGGCTTCGGGCAGGGGATGGGGCGGCGGTCTACAGCGACAATAGCAACGGGGAAAACTGGGGGATCGAGGGAGGAGCTCACTGCGGTTCCGAGGGAGAGCTCGAAGAGGCCGGCGGAAGGTCGAGGGGGACGGGTCGAAGTGGCGGAGCTCCGTGGCCGAAGACGAAGTTGAGGTCGATCCCTTGCGCGGCTCCGGTCGATCTGCTCCTCGCAAGCGAAGTAGTCATCATAGATGATGCAGAAGGTCACACTCCTAGGCGCCAGGGAGCTCGATGGGCGTGAGTGCCACGGCGACCATGGCGATGATTGCGTCAGTCGAGTGCTGCGGGAAGCGAGCGGCACAAGGGGGGAAGAGTGGGGAGGCTAGGGTTTGCCCGAGGGGGAGTTGAGGGCTGGAGGAAAACTTGAAGGCGAGAGGGAGGCCGCGGATGGCCGCCATGCAAGGCTCGGCCGGCCATGGCGCCTCATATGGCCTCCACGCCTCTGTTCTGTGAACAGAGGAGAGAAGAGACTCCAAGTGGGCTGGGCCGCACTGTAGCTTCGCAGGCCTAAGCGCACAGTGAGAGCATTTCTCTTAGTCTTCTCTGAAATTTATTTCGCTACGTTTCTCTATTTGTTTGCCCACCAAAGACTTTTGTAAAAGATGAGACTTGGCTCAATAATTAGCATGCAATATTTAGCACTGCGAGAAAAGGTTTGGAGACAAAATGTTTCAGAATTTTATATTTTGAAAAAGCATTTTAAATTATTGTTTTGACCCTGTTTTAATCAATTTAGAGTATTTAAACATTTTATAAAAGTGTGGTTTCTCCAACATAATTACATATGCATTAGTTGGATCACTCCGAACATTTTAGTTTTAATATTTGAATTTTTTATTGTTTGATTGATTTTGAATTTGAATTCGAATCGGTTTCGAACTAACACGAGGTTAGCATCAGTAACCGAGGTGACATGGCATCTTTAACGCGGGATTACTGTAGCCTAATTATCCGGGCGTCACAAGCTTCTAGGGTTTAGCCTCTCTGATCTCGTGGTAGATCTACTCTTGTACTACCCATATCATCAATACTAATCAAGCAGGAGTAGGGTTTTACCTCCATCGAGAGGGCCCGAACCTGGGTAAAAACATCATGTCCCTTGTCTCCTGTTACCATCCGCCTAGACGCACAGTTCGGGACACCCTACCCGAGATCCACCGGTTTTGACACCGACATTGGTGATTTCATTGAGAGTTCCGTTGTGCCGTCGCCATCAGGAAGGATGCCTCATCCCATATTTACAGATGGCCAAACTCTCCGGCTAGGCGGTTTTCTTATGACCGCCTGTTCGGCCGCCGCACCGACGATGACTTCTCGGGTCATCGAAAGCAATCTCCACGTCAACTCGGAACTCGCCGAGCAGTTAGATCCGATGGAGCTCTTTTTCTTAAACGAGCTCTTGGGTCGCATTGCCACCCTGGGAGTCGCTACAGACTACGATCAGATTGGGCTTAAACCCGATCCGAGAGAGATTAACTCTCCCCAGGTCACCCACCACATCGCAGTGGAGGAGGAACAATGCGGTAAGCCTTCATCTATCTTAAGGACTAGTTATGTCCGGATTCCCGATACCTCCAAGCCGGATACCCGCGTAGGGGAGGACGTCACTCAAGCCCTGAACCTAAAGTCAGGCAGCAGGCTAGATTCATTGGACAACATCCAAGAACCCAAGCTTCCGAGTTCGGAAACTCCTTGGCCCCTGAGTCTCAGATTGGGCGAGGTTCCGGATTTAATTCCACCGGCCCACCCAAATATAAGGGATCTATCCCAAATTCGGCAAGAGCCAGCAGAAACAGTACACCATTACTGGGCCAGATTCCTCCTGGTTACGAACAGGATAGAGGACTGCCGCGAGGAGGATGCAATTTCATTCTTCTGCAATAATTGCACGGACAACGGAATCCTCAACACCATAAGTCGCCATGAAATTACACGCTTCACCGACTTGGCATCCATAGTACGAAATTACTGTGCGATGGAAAGCGCCTGGAAAACCGAAATAAAATTTTGGGACAATCCGGCCCTGAATACAACCCCAGTCCAAAATAAAAGGGTGCGTTATTGCCAGGCACCTCGGTTAAACACGAAAAAGCAAAAACCCTCTATATGGCATGGAACCGTACTGGAGGGATGGCTCAATGGAACCTGTAAAATTCATAGTACGGAGGGCGCCACACCAACTCATAGCCTTAGAGCATGTTGGATACTCCGGCAGGTGGCTAGAAGTGGCGAGGAGCTTCTAACTCCAGAATTCACAGAGCACCAGCCCAGGGATACCAGTACGGTATTAACAGTCTTCGAGACTTTCGCATCAAATAATATGCGGAAACGAACACTCTGCAACCTTGCCGAAGTCTACCAAGTAGCAACAATAAACCCATGGAGTGACACGGCTATTACCTTTAATGCCAGTGATGAACCCAAATTTCGAACGGCCCGAGCACCAGCCGCATTGGTCCTCACTCCAATAGTGGACGGCTTTCGCCTTACAAAGGTACTCATGGACGGTGGCAGCGGATTGAACCTCATTTATGAGGAAACCCTTCGAAAAATGGAAATAGACTGGAGCCGCATTGAGCAAAGCAACACAAACATTTAGAGGAATAATCCCCAGTCGGGAAGCGTGCTGTACAGGAAAAATCACACTGGATGTAGTGTTTGGCACGCCGGATAATTACAGGTCCGAGGAGGTCATGTTTCAAGTGGCCCCGTTCAGCAGCGGATATCACGCTCTATTAGGGCGAGAGGCATTCACAATTTTTCAAGCTATACCCTAATACGGGTACATGAAGCTCAAAATGCCCGGACCCAATGGAATCATCACTCTTGCTAGTGACCCAGACATAGCACTCCACGCTGAAATAAGACAGCCGCACTGGCCCTTGAGGCACTATCCGAAGCCCTAGCGGCCGAGGAACTGACTGCGCCGCGCTCCATGGTGAACAGGGACGACGTGATACTCGATAAAAGATCCAAGTCCACCTCCTTTAAACCGGCGGACGAAATAGTCAAATTCCAAGTCCATCCAACGGACCCTACAAAAACGGCCTCCATCGGGGCGCAATTAAACCCTGATGTAGACGCCACACTATGAGAATTCCTACGCGAAAATTGGGACATGTTTGCCTGGCACCCTTCAGACATGCCAGGAATCCCACGCAGGCTGGCCGAGCACAGCCTAAATATCCTAAAAGGATTCAAGCCAGTCAAGCAAGCTCTTCGGCGCTTCTCCGAACCTAAGAGACAAGCCATGGGAGAGGAGCTAGCCAAACTACTGGAGGCTGGATTCATCAGAGATATAAAACATTCGGACTTGCTAGCAAACCTGGTGATGGTACCAAAGAAGGAAAAATCCTTGTGATTATGCGTCGATTTCAAGGACCTCAACAAGGCTTGCCCAAAGGATCCCTTCCCCCTCCCCCGCATCGATCAAATTATTGACGCTACCGCAGGACACGATTCATTGTGTTTCCTCAACGCATACTCTGGATACCATCAAATTAAGATGACAGAGCCAGACCAAGCCGCAACGGCATTCATCACCCCATACGGCCCATTCTGCTTCAACACAATGCCCTTCGGGCTCAAAAACGCCGGCGCAACATATCAAGGGCATAATTCAGACATGTCTGGCAAACCAGATCGGCGAAACAGTGGAAGCATATGTGGATGACGTGGTCGTCAAAACCAAGCATGTCGAAACTCTAGTAGACGACTTGAGGCTCACATTCGATAACCTACGAACATATGACATCAAGCTTAACCCGGAAAAATGCATTTTCGGCGTACCAGCCGGAAAGCTCTTGGGCTTCATTGTATCCGGTAGAGGAATTGAAGCAAACCCAGCCAAGATCCAAGCTCTTTCATAATTGGATATTCCAAAGGACCTCAAACAAATACAAAAATTGACTGGATGCATGGCGGCTCTAAGCTGCTTTATCTCCCGCTTGGGAGAAAAGGCATTACCCCTTTATCGCCTCCTCCGGCGCACCGAACACTTCGAGTGGACGGATGCCACCACGGCCGGACTCGAAGAAATAAAAGCCATATTGGCAACAAACCGGTCCTGGCCGCGCCTAACATCGGCGAACCAATGCTATTATACATTGCGGCAACTTATCAAGTTGTAAGCGCAGTGCTCTTCATCGAACGAGAAACGGATGGAAACAAATTCCCCCTTCAAAAACCAGTTTACTACGTGTCAACTGTCCTCACTCCATGCAACTCATGGTACCCGCATTATCAAAAGATAGTGTATGTGGTGTTTATGGCATCCCGGAAGCTGCGTCACTACTTTCAAGAGTGTTCGATAACAGTAGCCTCCGAAGTACCTCTTAACGATATTATAAACAACCGCGACGCGACGGGCCGGATTGCCAAATGGGCCATTGAGCTCCTCCCGTCCGACATAACCTATAAGCCACGGCGAGCTATTAAGTCGCAAGTTTTGGCCAACTTCGTCGCCGAATGGACTGAAGCCGAACTCCCTAAAGAGTATGGCACATATTCCAACTGGATCATGCACTTCGACGGCTCCAAAATGTTAGCTGATCTGGGGGCTGGCGTCGTTCTGACGTCCCCAACAGGAGACACAGTCAGATACGTACTCCAGATAATGTATACGGACTCCAACAATGCAGCCGAATACGAGGCCCTTCTACACGGTCTGCGGATGGCAGTCTCCATGGGCATCCAACGCCTAGAGGTGCGTGGGGATTCGAACCTCGCGATATCCCAAATAAATGGAGACTTTCATGCCAAGGATTCGAAAATGGCAGCTTATCGCAATGCCATCCTAAAAATGTCAGCTCGGTTCGAGGGGATCGAATTTCACCATATAGCCCGGGAAAACAATCAGGCGGCAGACGTCTTGGCATGCATCGACGCAAAGCGCGATGCAGTCCCCCCCCCCAACATTTTCTTGGAGAGGCTATTCAAGCCATCCATATTATGGGAAGGGGAATCCGGAAATAACAGCCCGGACCCAACCGCACCGCCTGACACCGAACATTCTGAGACAACGGGAGGCTCTGCCAACGAAGTAACATCCTCAGCCCACATAATAATTGCAGTCATTGCCCCGTGGATAGAACCATTCCTAGCCTACCTAACTAGGCAGGGACTTCCCGAGGACCACAACGAGGCACGCTGCATAGTGCGACGATCTAAAGCCTATAAAGTCCACGAAGGAGAGCTTTATAACAAAAGCACCACCGGAGTCCTTCAAAGGTGTATCTCCGAAGAGGAAGGGCGGAATCTTCTGGCTGAAATTCATGCCGGACTCGGCGGGCACCACGATGCAGCCCGGGCCCTTGTAAGCAAGGCCTTCCGTACAAGATTTTATTAGCCAACGGCCCGGGCAGATGCCCAGGACTTAGTCCAATGATGCGTTGGTTGCCAACTCTTTGCTAACCAAAGCCATATGCCACCCACCGCCCTCCAAACTATACCCATCACCTGGCCCTTCGCGGTCTGGGGGCTTGACATGGTTGGACCCCTTAAAGGAGGAATCCACAAGCAAAAATACCTACTGGTCATGGTGGACAAATTCACCAAATGGATAGAGGCCAAGCCTGTTAAGACGGCCGAATCCGGACCGGTGATAGACTTCATATCAGGGGTCGTACACCGTTATGGTGTCCCCCATAGCATCATCACTGATAACGGCACAAACTTTACGGCCGACGAGGTCAAACTCTGGTGCAAAAACATAGGCATCAAGCTCGACTACGCTTCAGTCTATCACCCACAAACTAATAGTCAAGTCGAGAGAGCAAATGGTCTAATCATGAGCGGCATCAAACCCAGATTAGTGCGGTCCCTCAAGGAATCTAACACGCACTGGGTAGAGGAGCTCGACTCCATACTCTGGGGGCTGCGGACCATGCCGAATCGCACCACCGGATTCACACCATTCTTTATGGTATATGACGCAGAGGCAGTTCTGCCCTACGACATAATTCATGACTCACCTCGCGTGCGCATGTATGAAGAAAGAGAAGCCGAACTCGATCGGCAGGACAATTTGGACGCCTTAGAGGAGGAGCGTGACGTGGCAAAAGCCCATTCCGCATTCTATCAACAGCAGGCTCGAAGATATCAAAGCAGAGAAGTATGGGCCAAAACTTACAATGTTGGTGAGTTAGTTCAACGCCTGACGGACAAGAAAAAGGACAAACTCAAGCCCAAATGGGAAGGTCCCTTCATTATTGAGCAAGTCCTGACTGGTGGAGCGTACCCTCTGCGAGATGCATCGGATAACTGACTCGAGCCGAACCCATGGAACGCAGCCCGTCTCCGAAGATTCTATGCCTAGCGCCGGACTCTGTGTTTGTCTCCTTCCTCTGTCTATTTTTTACACATTAGCTGTCTTATATTTCTCCCCTTCTCCCTCCATTTCTCTGAGAGCCTTTAAGGGCTCGTTCGCGCCTTTTCGCACACAACTGACGCGCTATCCGCGCTCATTATACCTGGGGGCTTCTTTCACAGAAGCATGTTTATACAGGCCTCATGCGCAACACATGTGTCACACTTCCGCATGTACCTTTTATTCACCGTTATATGTATCGATATGACTTAAGTTTTGGCCAAGCTGGGTTGCCTGGCTCCTGTGCTTAACCCTATGTTCCCGATTGTTCGGCTAGGTGGTAAAGGGAGCACCTCTGCGATTGTTACTGCCGGGTCAGCCGGATGTGTACCTCAGACTGGGTGAAGCCGAAAGCTAGCGTTCTTAAGGGAATATTCGGTCGGTGAACTAAAAGATGATTTCTCACTCGTTTATTTATCCGCCCCCAGATGCTTTTCTGCTTTTTTCGCAGTCCGGACATGCACTTTAGGGCATGCCTCCCAGGGAAAGGAACCCCTAACGGAACTATTCTCCCTGGAAGATGTTTCTTACTAACCATGTAATATAACATAACTAGTTGGGCACTTGTCTGTTAAAGCACTAATGACGCCTACGCGTGGTCTCCATGCATGCCTCGGTTCTTACATAACCGAGAGGGTATTCGGACACACTCCAGACTATCGGGTCCCAGGTTGAAGCGAAAAGGTCCGCCATGACAAACGATCTACAATCCAGCTAGAAGGAATTTTACATGTCATCTTAAATTACATAGTCAATTTGACTGGGTATATTCCTCTTCAATACCATCCACCAGGCTGTCTAGTTTACAGTCCTGTTGGGAATATTTGGCGGCCAACTCTACCTGGCCGTACACAAAACTCACAGGGATCTCCTTCCCATCGGGCCCCACAGGTCGGACCACGGCCATGTGGTTTGGGTCAGCCTTCATGTACCGCGTCTTCACCATGGTCCAGGGCTCCCTAGCGCCTTGACGGCAGGCCGATATCTTCCATGGAGACGGATGGCCACAAGGCCTGGGCGGCGCCTTGCATTACCTGTCGAACTCGTTCGTGCAGTTGTGAGAGCTCGGGAAGAAGGTCACCCGTAGAACCGGGCATTTCCTCTGCAGGCCGACCTGTCAGCATACCTACAGACATAACTCTGTCAATCGACTTCCTCGCCGAACTCTTTTTCGAGGTTCGTTCAAGCACTTACTAAAAATGTCGCGTCGAAGTCGCCGATTCTCCTTTAGGAGTCCGACAGCTGAGCACGAATATCCTTTAGTTCCTCGCCCAACTGGGTGTTGGCATCTTGGAGATTATTCTTCTCTTGTCTCACCCTCGTAAGCACGCTCTCGCCAGCCTTTAATCGGCACAAGAGTTGTTGCTTGTCTGGATCCACTCCAGCGCCATCTGCAATGTTATTGTCAGATTTCCACGCATGCCGCACTTCATAATATACTAATCTTTCGAAGCATATATTACCAGAGGGGGTCTCCTTGGCCTCCCCCGCCGCGGCTAGTGCGGCCTCAAGTTGGGCTTTGCACTATTCCAGCTCCTGGGATAGTTGGGTATTCTTTTTTGTAAGATCCTGCATAAGAAATGATCCTTAAATCAGTTATTCTAACTGTTTCAAGTCTCGGGGGCTACTGACATATATAACCATCAAATTTTCTCACCCGTATGTCTTTTACATACTGCTCTGTGGCTCTGGCTAGACCATTTTGAGCGGCACGGAGGTACGCATCTCCCGTATTGAAGGCATCCAATGCCTCTTGGGAGAAACAAGCGTCACGAAGAACTATCTGACAACGCCTGTGGTTCATGGCACTCTCCACCTTGAAATTGGTGGCAGACAGCCCGTCCGCATCCTCTGTTGGAGGAGCGTCCGGGGCGCGCCTCGTGTTCGCCTCTGCTTCCGGACCTGGCCTTGGAGCCTGGCCGGTGGAGGCGCAATTGGCAACCTCTCCGTATATAGTCCGACGAGCGCTCTTTTTCATGAAGAGAGCACAAGCGTTAGTATACCTTGAGGGAATAAAACCTGGGAATAAAATGGCACGCCATACCTTTGCGCCGGCGTGTCGATCCGGACCGCACTTCTTTTCAGCCTGCCGGGCTTTGATGCCCCTTGTTGGCTAGCCACCGCAGGCTCGGCCCTCCGCCTCAAGGACTTCCCCTGCAAAAACGCCGTTGGCATATGGTGATAAAAAATAAGCACGGGTTGATCATCTTAAAAGTACTGGGACTTCGGTCTCGGTTACTTGTGAGGCTGGAAGTAGTCCGGGATAATCGGCCGTAATGGCCACTAAGGTGTTGTCCTTGCTCAATTGATGAAACACCCCATCGATCAGCTCCATAGATAAGTCCGGGTCCTCTTGGGAGTCCAGGTCGAAGGACCGTTCCGGGTCCGCGGGTTGTGGAGGAGGGCTGTTTATCTCCTTTACAGCCTGGCGTAGCTCCTGCGTTGAAATTGCTAGACTGAATACTTAACTATGGGAATATAAAACGGATGGGCAAGCGAAAGTGTCCGCTTACCCAGCTTGGAGGATTGTACATAGAAAATCCGCCCCGTGGGTTGACGCGGAGGAATTCCTCCTCTTCTCCCTTGTACAAAGCGGACAAGATCTTCATTAGAGCGGCAGCCGATTCCGGCCCTTTATGGCCGCACCGGGTGGCGTCGTCCTCCCCGTTGAAATCCCACACGGGGTGGCCTCTATACTGAAGCGTCTGCACCCCCCGCATAATGCATGTGGCCATGACCTCGATCATGGTCAGTCCGGAATGAGCTAACAACCTTATCCGGCTCATCAGTTAAAGGACGTCCTTGTCATTTTCCTTCTGAGGGCTCCGTGGACGCCAGCTTAGGCGCTTCTTTAAAGGAGCATTATCAAACTCAGGGAGGCCGATCTGAACAAGGTTCGGCAGGGGGACATCTTCTATATAAAACCATTCTGAAGGCCAGTCTTCGGATGCCTTCTTTGGGGTTCCGGATAGATATCCGGTCCCAGCGATGCGCCATAGTTTGGCTCCGCCCACTTGATATATCGACCCCTCCTGAGAACAGGGCACAAGGCAGAACAGCCTCTTCCACAGCGTGAAATGAGCCTCGATGCCCAAAAACAGCTCGCAAAGGGCTACGAAGCCCGCAATATGCAATATGGAGGCAGACGTAAGGTTGTGCAACTGGAGGCCAAAGAACTCCAGGAGCCCCCGGAGAAACGGATGAATTGGAAATCCGAGCCCTCTTATCAAATAAGTAACAAGGCATACCCTCTCTGCTTTGGAGGGATTGGGGACGCTCTCCGCTTGCTCTCTGGCATTATAGGTGGCAAGCCCGGCTCGAACCGGGACCATGTAGGCTAGGGGGAGAAGCCCCTTGGCTAGGAGCGCCACTAGCTCGCTCTGCGGGACGGAGCATCTCTCCCAATCTCCAGGCTGAGGGCTGGGGGGCGAGAGGAGGAGCTGCGTCGACAGGCCATGATGGATTGGATCTCTGTCGAATGCGCTTCGATGAATGCTCGCGTAGGGAAGATGGTGTGATTCGGATCTAAATCCCCGTCTCTTTTATAGGCAGCTCATTTGCGTAGCTAGGGGGGTAAATGAAAAAACACCCTGGCTTTTCGCATTCGTTTCACACGTGGAAGATGGACATTATTGGGCGCGGAAGCCAAGGAGCGCAACATTCACCAGAAGCCGGACACTATTCAACAGGAATATGGAATTTGGAGAAGAACCCGCATTGCAATGCCGAAGACAAATCTGTGCGCCGGACTCATCGTTATTGAAGCCTGGTTCAGGGGCTACTGAGGGAGTCCCGGATGAGGGGGTGTCCGGATGACCGGACTATAACCTTTGGCCGGACTCTTGGACTATGAAGATACAAGATTGAAGACTTCGTCCCGTGTCCGGATGGGACTTTCCTTGGCGTGGAAGGCAAGCTTGGCGATGCGGATATGTAGATCTCCTCCCATTGTAACCGACTCTGTGTAACCCTATCCTCTCCGGTGTCTATAAAAACCGGAGGGTTTTAGACCGTAGGACGAACAACAATCATACCATAGGCTAGCTTCTAGGGTTTAGCCTCTCTGATCTCGTGGTAGATCCACTCTTGTACTACCCATATTATCAATATTAATCAAGCAGGAGTAGGGTTTTACCTCCATCGAGAGGGCCCGAACCTGGGTAAAAACATCGTGTCCCTTGTCTCCTGTTACCATCCGCCTAGACGCACAGTTCGGGACCCCTACCCGAGATCCACCGGTTTTGACCCCGACACCAGGCATCCTGAAACTCAGTTGGCATGAGGGGCCAGTTGAGCATTGATGTGAATTCATCCTTAAAGTCATCGTGCAGGTAGTACAAGTACGCGAGGTGTTCCATGTACTTCTTCATAATGTGCCAGTGGCATAGCTTATGTATTGTGTTCTTGAAAACATCTGCGATCGCCAAAGCCATTGCCGGGCATTGGTCTAGTAATGAGAAAATAGACTCGGAGTGGTCAGCAGATGGTTGTGCATATATACCAATAGAACTGACACAACATTTTTACTGTGTTATTTTCCTTTTCTTTTTTGGATGGGTGGTGGTGGTTGGGGGTAGTTTTGGCGATTGTACCTGTGAGGATGCATGTAGGAGCCTTCCTTCTCATGCACCTTAAAAATGTCTTGAACAGCCAGTTGAATGAATCTGCATCCTCATCTCTTATCGGGGCGAAACCAAAGAATGTAGTCTGCAAGTGGCTGTTAGTTCCGACAAACACCCCAAGTGGCATATGGTACTTTTTGTCCTTATATGTTGTGTCAAACGTTATGAAGTCCCCGAAGTCCTGATACGCCCCTCTGCAGCTTGCGTTCGCCCAGAATATGTTCTTAACTCTGTCGGACTCATCGAGTTGCATGTCACAGAAGAATTCCCTGTTTATAGCTTTCATCTCCCTAAAGAAGTTGAATGTCTTTAGGACATCGTCCACATCATCAATCCTTGAATTCTTTGCTTTCCTCCATATTAAAAGTTCATTGAAAAATGCATGTTGAACTGGCGTCTGGTCGTGCGTTGCATAATATGTTTGTACTAACAGAGGAAAAAGACAGAGGCGGTTTATGGGAGGAGAACAAGTTTGTACTTACAGGTTAATTAGGTCTTTGGCATTCATTTCGAGGAAGTAGCTACTAGGGTCATCACCGCCCAGTATGCTCATGATTTGCGCGTGTTCAATGCCTTTGAACTGCAGGTACTTGACGTACTCCAAGATTGTTTTGTCAAAGTTTTTGTGGCAGTGCAAGAAGACAAGCATTTTTGCGGTGAGCTGTAGCCTGTGGTAGTGTTCTCAGATTATCTCTTTTACGACAAATGTTCCATCTTTTTCCTTCTTCAGCCTCATTTTAGCCCGCAGTTAGTTCTGGCTGTCGTCTTATTACGCTATCTACTTGCCTCAGACAAATTGGATTAATAAACTCCATAGCACGTGCAATAAAGGTAGGCTCTAGTCTTAAACTTGGGGCCTTCCCTGACAGCAAAACCCGCGTGCTTCGCATATATGTTGTAGAAGTTCTTTGTTTCTTTGAAAGTTTCAAACCGCATCTCTAGACTTGGCAGAACGCAAGCTTCAATGTCAGGTGGCTGCACACAATAGTGACCAAACAAAAACGTAGTTATGAAAATGTTAGATGGGGTGGTCACAACACCATCGTATGGACTGTGCTTGTATGTTTTTTTCTATATGGATACTTACATGTGTATAGCTCTGCGCTGCCTCTGGTGTTTGTTGTTCATCCTGGTTTATGGGCGCGGGTGGTGTCACCCTTGGCACATGCAGGAATGCATCTCTTGGAGGGAGCAACGTTGACGAAGATCTCCGTCTCTCATTGTACGGCCGTCTCCCCTTAGATTCATTGTGAGCTAGCTCCTGTCTTTATGGCTCATATCTTGTAGTTTTGAACCTGCTAGAGTGGCCAAAATTTCTATCTCTTTGGCCTGGTCTTCCCGTCGCAACTGCTTTTGCAGCACGGATGATTGATGTTGACGGAGCGACTGGTGGAAGCCTTGTGGCAACCCATCCACAGCTTCCTGTCCTTGGCTTTTTCCATGCCCTGGGGAAGGAAAACATTTGTTTTTGGTGATATTGTTGGCCTTGTTGCAACCCAGCAGCGACAAAGCTTGCATTCCCAGATATTGGTGTTTGCTGCATAGAAGAACCTGTCCGTGCGTCTGATGATTCCGGTGTATCTTGAAATCTGCCTATATTGTTGAAGTATCCAGGCGGTATTTCTGGTGTTACCCAACCAGGTGGTGCCCCATATCTGTTTGGCTCATCAAACGCTCGCCGCGCGCGCGGCCTTGCATGCTTCTACAAATGACATTCAACATTTTTGGGATTAATCTGGTTTCGTTTTCAGTCGAACTGATGAACGTTCATGTTCAACACTGATGTACTGATGTACTGTTTTGAGCACTGCTTGTAAACTGGACATTGAACTAATGCATGACTTCTCTTTTGTTCATCTATAACATATGCAACTACAATATAAGTACTCCTAGTTTATGTATCATTGAACTTACTATGTAACTGTGGCACTCTCTTAGTACTATCTACTTGGACTGATGCATAAGTTTAAGTTTTTTTACTTGAACTGAAGCTAGCATATAAGAGGTACTGACAGTAACCTCGACATCCTAATCGTGCATCAATGCATCTACATTACAAGTACTACTAGTTTATGTATCATTGAACTTACTGTGTAACAACTATTTTTTTTCAGTAAAAGTTTTGTTACTCGTTCGAACTGACTCAACTACATGACTTGTACTCTTAGAAATAACAACATACAACTTTCAGTGGTAGCTGAACCTTAGTACTATCTACTTGGACTGGTGCATAAGTTTAGGGTTTTTTACTTGAACTGAAGCTAGCATATTAGAGGTACTGACAGTAACCTCGATATCCTAATCATGCATCAATGCATCTACATTACAAGTACTGCTAGTTTATGTATCATTGAACTTACTGTGTAACAATTTTATATTTTTTTAGTAATAGTTTTGTTACTCATTCGAACTGACGCAACTACATGACTAGTACTCTTAGAAATAACAACATACAACTTTCAGTGGTAGCTGAACCTTAGTACTATCTAATTGGACTGATGCATAAGTTTAAGTTTTTTACTTGAACTAAAGCTAGCACATTAGAGGTACTGACAGTAACCTCCACATCCTAATCGTGCATCAAGTGGCAGGGGTGTAAATGAACTGATGCAAGCATTTGCAATGTACCATCGGGTTCTTCTTCTTAGCAGGACTGATGAACTGATGGACTGACACAAACGTGGGAAGCAGACATTACCTCCAGTGGACTGACTTCTTCTTCTACCTCTCATGGGCGTCGTACTGGCATGTTCTTGGGAGGCGGCGCCATTGACACAGCTCCTGCTTGTGGTGGACGTCTGGTGAAGAGGTTCGTTGAGGCAGCGCCTTGCGGGGATCACTACCCCGGAGAAGGAGCCCCGGCGACGGAGGGAGGCAGGAGGTGGGGATGACGGCCCCGTTGATGGATCCGATGATGGAGGGAGGCAGGAGGCAGGGATGTCGGCCCCGTCATTGGATCTTGCGACGGAGGGAGGCAGGAGGTGGGGATCACGACCCCGACGATGGATCCGGCGACCGAAGGATGCAGGAGGCGCGAATCACGGCCCTGTCGATGGATCCGGCGATGAAGGGAGGCATGAGGCGGGGATGACGGCCCCATCATTGGATCTAGCGACGAAGGGAGGTAGGAGGCAATGGTGGATCCGTCGCCGGCCAGTCGCGTCGCCGTGGGCTCCCTCGCTCCGGCTGCCGCCGTTGCTCCCTCGCCCACGATGCTTGCCTCTGGCGGAAGAAGGCGGGTTGGGGTCGGGGGGATTCGATGGTGGTGTGCGCGTCGCGCCTATACGGGGCAGGGGGGTAACAGAATAATATTCTGTTATGGGTAACAGAATAGTCCAACCCTATATATATATCTATAGAGACCGCCAACACCGGGCCGCTAGTGCCAAAGGCAGTGCAGTGCCACTTCTGCTGGATCCGAAGAAGATCCTGGACTTCATATATCTATGGCACAAAGATCCCAAAACATCTCTGCCTGATGTGAACCTCTCACCTAGAGAAACTCATATGCTTACTGCCTTTATCGCTGAAGAAAAATGGAAATTTGATAAGGCCAGGCAAGTGAAGAAAGTTCACTACAAGAAGGAACGATTTCGGTAGAAGAATGTTGTCAACATGTCTCCTGAAGAACTTGTGACTCTTCAGACTGAGATAAAAGCTGTTAGTGATGAATTTGACGGATATCGGGCTGATTGGCTAGGCGCCAAAGTCAGATTCGTTAGGTTGGCGAAAGGATTCAAATCCAATGTTGCTACTCAAGCGCAATAAGAAATTCCTCGGGGTGAAGTATCTTCTTACCCCACTAAAGAACGTGCCGGCACAGCTGATGAAAATCAAGCTAGTGATGATACTGAGAGTGCCAGGGCTACTGAAGAAATTCCAGCTCCTGATGAAACTGCCAGGGCAACCATCAATGTTGCGCCTGAAGATCAACACAGGCCAGCTGAAGAATCTGCTGCTGTGCCTGAAGAAACTGAACCTGCCAGGGCAACTGCAATAGTTGTGCCTGAAGAAACTGTGCCTCTTTCATCTGCTCCTCCTTCAAAGTCAACACAGATGAAAAGCACTTACCATCCTTCTGCATCAGAAGTGAAGAAGATAAAGGCTGCAGGAAGGGCAGCTATGAAGAAAAGGAAAGCATCATATACCTCAGGGTCTTCAGCCCCGAAGAAAATGAAGAGTTTGACCAGCTCATTTGACAATCCAATTGATGATGGTCCTTTGTCAAGCATGCCATCGAAGGAGATTGTTCCCTTTGGTGAGGAATATGTCATCCATGATGACAGTGATGAAGAGAATCCTTCTGCTGCTACGTCAGAGCAGTTGGATGACAAAATTGAAGTGGATGCAACCTCTTAACCTCTACATGTCTCATCGCCCATGCCCCAGTTCACTGTTGAAGAGGCATGGGTTGAATAAATTGATGTTGAAGATGAGGATATGGACATTGGGTCTACGACTCCTATGATGAATGATTACTATTGGGAAAGTCATGAGCCCATTTCTCCTCTGACCACTCCTCTGCAGCAATTTCCTCAGTCCCTAGTCCGCACTGAAGAAATTCATACTGGTTCTGAAGAACGTCAAGCTTCTCTTCTCCCTATTCCAGAAGAAGTTCTAGCCACTAGCGCTGATGAAATGGAGACCAAGAACACGGAAGAAACTGCTCCTGAAATTCTTGAGCCTGAGGCTCCTGAGGCTGTGCATCAAGAGGTTGTGAAGACTTCCACCGCAAATCTGCAGCCCAAGCCACAAAATTCTCACACCAAGAAGTAGAAGTTCAAGGATGATGACTTCTTTGTTGAGCATCATGTCTTCTCTGATTTCAATCCATATGACTCTGCTCGACTTCGTCGCAAGCATTTTTGGACTGCTTCTCAGATGAATTTTTATTCAACACTGGTGTTTGACAAGGATAAAGTGTTTCACCATATGCAAATTCGTCACCATATGCTCATTCTTCAATTTTATGCCATATTGCACATGACTGGAAATGTTGATGACGTGAATTCATGGGTATTGGAATGGATGATAGAAAACACTCACTTCAAAGCTCTGGCCTCTGAATTGCTTCATGCCATCCCAGTCAGTCCTCCCATTGAAGGTGCACTGAAACTGTATGAGGAACCTGAACTTTCAAATCATCTGATGCAAGTGCTGATGAAGCCTTTGAAGGTTGGCCAAGCTCCAAGGGCCACATTCCTCGTGAAGGAATTGCTCTATGTGCCAAGGACAGTATTCCGCATTCTGACCAAAACCCTCGGGCCACAATTCTGAAGAAGAAGAGGTTGTTGGCATCATGAAGAATCTGCTTTTTAACATCATGCATGGTATTCCGGTCAACTACCATGATTTCTTCATGATGACTTTGGCCAATGCTGCTTTGCCACCTTTTGAGTTGAAGCCATACGCTCCCTGGATAATGAAATTCATCAGATCAAGGTCTTCAATTCATTACAATGCTGACTTTCAGAATCACCTCAGCTATAACCCCTAATTGAAGTCGTCAAACGGACTATTTCCTCAGCTGATGGAAGGGAAAGGCTGCTATTATTGATGAAGGCACTCGTCCTTTGGATGGTTAATTTCGCAAAGTTGCATCCTATTCAACCAATGATGACACTGCCACCCATGACACTGCTGCAAATGCTTCAAAGCAAAATCCTCAAGCCACTGCTCCGCTTGTGATGACTGATCGTGAGCTGCGCCTAAGTCTTCATCAGAAGGTGGATAGAAATCACAAGTGGGTCAAGCATTAGTTTGGTGTAATTCTTCAAAACATGATAGTCACTCGAAATTATGTGAAGAAGAGTCACTACTATTTGCATTAAGTCTTCAACCGAACCTGGGATATTCTTTCGCATCTATACACTGACAAAGATCTCAGGGAGATGGACTTCGAACAGCATGTTGACTGGTCTCAGCCACCCTCGAAGAAATTCAAGAAGGCCAAAGTTCCTCAGCTGGTCGTCAGTTCATAGTCTTCATCACGCGAGACAGACAAAGCTGATGATTTGGACGACACTGCGGCAGGCCCTACATTAACAAACGACCCCAACAACACTAGCACTCCATTAACATCATGATGATATTCTTCAGGGACGTTAATCCTCATTTTTCCGTCCCTTTTGGTCATGTGATGACAAAGGGGGAGAAATTTGAGTTAGTCTTCAAGCGGGTCTATTATATGGGCGATTTTTTGTTAAGTTACATGTCGGTGTCAAAACCGGCGGATCTCGGGTAGGGGGTCCCGAACTGTGCGTCTAGGCGGATGGTAACAGGAGACAAGGGACACGATGTTTTACCCTGGTTCGGGCCCTCTTGATGGAGGTAAAACCCTACATCCTGCTTGATTAATATTGATGATGTGTGTATTACAAGAGTAGATCTACCACCAGATCAAGGAGGCTAAACCCTAGAAGCTAGCCTATGGTATGATTGTTGTTCGTCCTACGGACTAAAGCCATCCGGTTTATATAGACACCGGAGAGGGCTAGGGTTACACAGAGTCGGTTACAATGGTAGGAGATCTACATATCCGTATTGCCAAGCTTGCCTTCCACGCCAAGGAAAGTCCCATCCGGACACGGGACAAAGTCTTCAATCTTGTATCTTCATAGTCTTGGAGTCCGGCCGATGATGATAGTCCGGCTATCCGGACACGCCGTAGCCCAGGACTCCCTCAGTAGCTCCTGAACTAGGCTTCAATGACGACGAGTCCGGCGCGCATATTGTCTTCGGCATTGCAAGGTGGGTTCCTTCTCCGAATAATTTATAGAAGATTGTGAACACCAGGATAGTGTCCGGCTCTGCAAAATAAATTCCACATACCACCGTAGAGAGAATAATATTTACACAAGTTCAATCTGCTGACGTGTTTTGTGGCATGACGTCATACCACTACCAAGCTTTTACTAGAATTGTTTTTATCGTACCACCTCAGCGCGTTTAGCGAAGCGGTTTCCTTGGCACGTCTTGTTGAAGCAGAGATCGTGTTCCCCTTATTCCAGGATTCCCATCAATACGGACGTGGGTAACCCAACCGCGCCATTGATTGCGGCGCTTGGGAGATAAGCGAGTTTTACCAGGCCGGTGGGGGCACATGTTTTTGTCCTCCCATATAAGGGGATAAAGATCCAACCCTTTTACCTGCGCCTTCATCCTCCTTGGCTTATCCATCTCCGCGAACTCGAGCTCCAGCGCCCAAGTCCGCACATCTCACCTCAACCTTCTCGAACTATGTCCGGAGGGGGAGGCAAGTGGATGGCCTCCTCCGTTACGGAGGGGCACATCCAGAAGCTGCGCAACGTCGAATATCTGTCCAGCAACATCGCGCACCCGCTCCCCGACGAGGGAGAGCTCATCCCCACCCCCAGGCCCCATGAGAGGGTAGTATTTCTTCCCCATTTCCTTCGCGGACTGGACTTCCCACTCCATCCCTTTGTCTGGGGGCTCATGTTCTACTACGGCCTGGATTTCCATGATCTGGCCCCGAATTTCATCCTCAACATCTCGGCGTTTATCGTCGTGTGTGAGGCCTTCCTCTGCATCCAGCCCCACTTCGGCTTGTGGCTCAAGACCTTCAGTATCAAGCCGAATGTTGTGAAGGGCAGCCAAGCGGAATGCGGAGGCGCCATGGTGGGCAATATGCCCAACGTTACTTGGCCTGAGGGCACTTTCATGGAAACCATTAAGGGGTGGCAATCGGGGTGGTTCTATATCACCGAGCCGCGTGACCCTGAATGGGCAGCTGCCCCCGAATTCAGATCTGGCATCCCCATATGGCTCACCTCCTGGAAAGAGAGCGGCCGGACATGGGGTGATTCGGAGGAGCTGAACGGAATCCAAACCTGTATCCAAAAGCTAGTGAAGAAGAAGCTCAAGCTTGTCGACGTAGTCCAGGTCATGCTCATCTGCCGGATTCTCCCGTGCCAACAACGGGGCTTCAATATGTGGGAGTTCAATCTGGCGCAGCACCAGACTTTGAGCGGGCTCTTCGACACTACGTACGAAGATGCCTGGAGGGTGCTGTTTAAGGGCACCGAGGCCCCCGCATCCGCTACCGAAGATCGCGGATTCAGCTCGCAGCATCCGGCTGACGAGGTAAGGAATTTTTCCCTTTACGGGACGCTTGTTTTCCATAGTTTGACTCTATGCGGGATCTAAACTCCCTCTCCTTTGACAGGACTGGCTGGAGAAAGCTGAACAGACTATCTGTCCGGCCCCATTGCCAGAGGACCTAGCGGACGCCAGCTTAATGGGGGTGCTGGCTCTGGCACCACACGTGGTGCCGGAGAAGAAGGCCAAGAAGAAGGCCACAGGCACTCGGAAGAGTTCCCGTTTTCAGGTGTTATCGGATGATGACTCTGAGGCAGACTCCTCCCACAAAGGCGAGGAGGAGAAGAAGAAGAAGGCCTCTCCCCAGTGGGTGGAGGGAAGAAAAGGAAGGCTTCCCCAACGAGGGAGGCCGAAGGTTCCAAGAAGGGAAGGACTCTTCCCTCGGACTGCTCTGCCAACACCAGAGATGACGACGAGGATTGGCCTCCAAGGGCCAAGCCCCTGGCGAGATCGTAAGTATCTGGACTCCCGAATAACTTCATGGTTTTTCTTTTCGCCACATAGTGTCTTTCTAATGCCGCATACAACCCTGCAGTCCGCCCATGGATGATCTTCCCGCTTCGTCGAGCGGGTCCTTGGGTCCGTCGGATATGGATTCTCTTCCGTCCGCCTCCACCCCCCGAGATGCGGACAATGCCGAGGTGGGATCCCAGGAAGGGACCCGCCAGGAGGAGGAGGCCCCAGAGGTGTCACAGGACAACCTCCCGGACTTTGCACCGGACTCGACCCCGGAACCCGTAGTGGCTCCGGAGTCCGGCGGGCGGCCCCTTCATAAGAAGGGGAAGACCGTGATGCCGGCAGCCTCCGTCCAACCGGAGGCGCCGGATAGCTTGCTGGAGGCGCTCAATGGCGCCTCCATCGAAGAGGAACACCGCACTATTATGAGTGCGGTGATTCAGAAGGTTCAGCTCGGCAAGAGCGGGCTGACCGAAGCCTACGGCAGCCTTCTAAAAGGCTTTGAGGTAAGAATTTTGATATATGTAAAATAGTACCGCATAGACAGTAGCCCCTGATGCTCGGTTCGGTGTTCGGAAAGAAAAGCCGGACTGAGGATCTAAAAAAAAGATATACGCATGAGTCATAAAAAATATGTCAATATGGGATTGCAGGCTGTGCTGCTGACCTCTGTCGCATTGACTGTGGAGGTCAATACTTTGAAGCAGAGTCTCGAGCGGTCCGAGAACGAGCTCGGCCGTGCCAAGAAGCAGCTCGAGGACAAGGAAGGTGAGTAATACCTTATTAAAATTGTACCTTACAGAAAAGGATTTGGTTGCAAGAAGAATGACAAGGATAACGTGGGTATTGCAGGGGCCACAAACAAGGTGGCGATCCTGAAGGAGGCGGTGTCCGCTGCCGAACGTAATGCGGCCGCGGAGCGCACCGAGCGAGAGAGGAAGGAGGCGCGGGTGGCGGAGCTATAGCAAGAGCTCCAGGCTCTCATGGAAAAACATGAGAGTTTGGAGCATGACTCGAAGACTCAAGCGTCCGAGCTTGCAACGGCTCTTGAGAGTGCCAAAGCCGCTAAGGCCGAAGCCTATAAGGCCCTCCAGGAAGTCGAGGCATTGAAGAAAATAGCGGCGGGTAAGGCATTTTTCATGCAAAGTAAGCATGTGAGTGTGAATTACCTATCACTTACCCGAATTCGGAGCTCTCCAGGAGCGTTCGCAGATCTGCCCCGCAGCATGTCCGATGCTGCAGCTTTCTACAGGGCCGAGGAGGGGAGCTCGACGGAGAAGGTCTTCTAGTCTTAGTATGCTGAGGCCAGACATTCGGTGCCCCTTAGCGACCAGCTGAAGCAGCAGGTCGAGCTCCACAAGGTGGCCGAACAGGCCATGAAGGGCCTCATAGTTCGGCTGTGGCCTAAGGAGGCCATGCCTGGGAGCTACTTCGGCCTGGTGCGGCGGCTGGTGGATGCGTGACCATGGGTTGAAGTCATCAAGCATTCCGCCTGTATTGAAGGTGCCCGTCGGGCCCTTGCCCACGCAAATGTGCACTGGGGCAAGATGGATGCGCAGAAGCTTGTGACGGACGCGCCACCGCAGGGGAAGGAGCATCGCACGACCGAGATGTATTATAAGAGTGTCCTGAAGGGTGCCCGCATTATTGCGGGTGAGTGCTCCAAAGATGTAATATTTGAGTAGACTCGCATTTTGTCATCCTGTGCGCTGAAAACTTTGTTCATATGCACTAAGCAACGCTTGTTAATTTAAAATATTACCTTCTGTGCGGCTGTTTATCAAATCTGAGAGATGGCAAGTCGTCGGCTTCAGCCCCCATGCCACGAGTGCTGGGGTGTTCGGGATAAATTTGAGCACTCTTGTTCCCATTTTTTGGTCCATCTAGGGAGGCGCTCAACACAACGAACAAGGCAACCGGACTTATAATGCTTGAACACTCTCACTTAGCCATAGAATTCTATAATTTTAAATTTCGGCGAAGCCCCTAGTGTTCGGAAGGCCGAAGTTGGGGCACTATCCACGCCTGGGCCGGACAAAGCCGGCTCCTCGCTCTAAGAGGCATAAGTCTTTAGGGACTCGCAAAAAACCTCTCGAACAGCGACCGGCTCTCGCCTCATCATGACGGTCAGTTTTAGCTTTCTCCACTGAGGCGCTCGCCCAGCTCAACTGGGGCGCAATCGTAGTGGTTCTCCCAGTGCTACCTTAGTTGATACAACGGAACGTAAGGTACCAAAACATGGGAGCCGGGCAAACCCAACTATTGACCAAAGACATGATTCGGAGCCGATGCATATAATGCTATAAGTTCGGGGTGCCGCACTTGTGAAAGTGTTCAGACTTATCACACCATGATGCGGGAAACATAAGCCCCTGGTGTATTTAGCCGTACCAAAGTGTACGGATGCAACATGTCATAAATGAACATATGGATAAGAAAGAAATGCCATTATAAGCAAAAAGGTGCTTCATTGTTTATTCAAGAAAAACTGCTGTGAATGCGGAACGATACAAATGGTGCGATAAGCAAGGGATGGGACTATTAAACATGTCCCCCTCCAGGGGTAGGCTGTGGAATGGTGAATAAAACAGATTTAATGCTCGTAATGGAGACCACCTGGATATTCGTTGTAGCCTTTCTCCTTCCCTGGTTGTTGCATTGTGAGTTCGGCAGGTCTGCTGCCGGACAGGGCCTCTGACGAACAGAGTCCTGTGTAAAAAAATAAAAAAAGAACGACACACTTGAGAGCCCCTGGTGTGGTTAAGCCACATTCTAGGCCTATCATGGTCTTGCCCCCCCCCCCCATGCCCATGGTATCTCCAGAGCGTAATGGTGTACGCGTAGGACCTGTCTTGAAATTTTGCAGGGGCTGGGGTTGGGGCCGCACTGCTACGCGTGCACGGAACATGCCAGGTGGTCTTGTTGTAGGTTACTCCGGGTACGTTTAGCCGTGTCCGGTTGCTTAACGGCCGGACTCGAGAATTGCCTTAAGAGGCTGCAATGTACTTCTGCCGCGAGAGCCGCTGTATGTTCCTCCGTTCGGAGGGAGTGTTCAGTGTTTCCGTTAACCGTGATGACCCCTCGAGGGCCTGGCATCTTTAGCTTGAGGTATGCGTAGTGAGGCACCGCGTTGAACTTTGCAAACGCAGTACGTC
Organism: Triticum aestivum; assembly: GCF_018294505.1. Classification (NCBI taxonomy): domain Eukaryota; kingdom Viridiplantae; phylum Streptophyta; class Magnoliopsida; order Poales; family Poaceae; genus Triticum; species Triticum aestivum. The sequence continues at coordinate 790,182,697 of NC_057798.1, read as the reverse complement.
CGAGCAGAGCATGATAGCCGCTGCGGAACAGAACTATGTCGAAGATTAACTCCTCGCTTCGGAAGTTATCCGGGGATCCGAAGACCACTTCCAGTGTAACTGAGCCTGTACAATTGGCTTCTACACCTGGTATGACGCCTTTAAAGGTTGTCTTGGTAGGTTTAATCCTTGAGGGGTCGATGCCCATTTTGCGCACTGTATCCTGATAAAGCAGGTTCAGGCTGCTGCCGCCGTCCAATAGGACTCTGGTGAGGTGAAATCCATCGATTATTGGGTCTAAAACCAATGCGGCGAATCCGCCATGGCAGATGCTGGAGGGGTGGTCCCTTCGGTCAAAAGTGATCGGGCAGGAGGACCATGGATTGAACTTCGGGGCAACTAGCTCCATCGCGTATACATCCCTAGTGCACGCTTCCGCTCCCTTTTGGGTATGTGGGTTGCGTATATCATGTTCACCATCCGCACTTGTGGGGGGAAATCCTTCTGTCCTCTATTGTTCGGCGGTCGGGTCTCTTCCTCGTCGTCGCTATGCAGCCCCTTGTCATTGTTTTCGGCAATTAACTTGCTTGCCTGCTTGAATACCCAACAGTCCCTGTTGGTGTGGTTGGCTGGCTTTTCGGGGGTGCCGTGTATCTGGCACGAGCGGTCGAGTATTCGGTCCAAATTGGACGGACCCAGAGTAGTTCTTTTGAATGGCTTTTTCCACTCACCGGTTTTAGAGCCTCTGAATCCGGCATTGATTGCCGTATCCTCGCTATTATCGCCGTTAATGCAGCGTTTGTTTTTGTTGCGACGCGACCTGCCATTGCGGCCCTTGATATCCGGACTGCCAGAATTTTTGCTGAGGTTGTTGCTGCGTGCTAGCCAGATGTCCTCACCCATGCAGAAGCGGGTCATGAGTGATGTGAGGGCTGCCATGGATTTCGGCTTTTCCTGTCCCAGGTGCCGGGCAAGCCACTCGTCGCGGATGTTATGTTTGAAGGCCGCGAGGGCCTCCGCATCCGGACAGTCGACAATTTGGTTTTTCTTGGTTAAGAACCGTGTCCAGAATTGTGTGGCCGATTCGTCAGGCTGCTGAATTATGTGGCCTAGGTCGTCAGCGTCTGGTGGTCGCACATATGTGCCTTGGAAGTTATCGAGGAATGCGGCTTCCAGGTCTTCCCAACTCCCAATTGACTATGCTGGCAAGCTGTTAAGCCAATGTTGGGCTGGTCCTTTAAGTTTGAGTGGGAGATATTTGATGGCGTGAAGATCATCACCGCGGGCCATGTGGATGTGAAGGAGATAGTCTTCGATCCAAACCGCGGGGTCTGTTGTGCCATCGTAAGATTCAATATTCACGGGTTTAAACCCTTCTGGGATTTGATGATCCATTACTTCATCTGTGAAGCATAGTGGGTGTGCGGCGCCTCTGTACTGGGCGATATCACGACGGAGTTCCGAAGAGCTTTGTCTATTTTGTTCGGCCCGGCCGGACTTACTGTGTCCGGCGCGACGGTTGTCGTCACGTATCATGGGGCGCCCACGCGATCCATAGATCGATCTTGATTGTCTTGCCTTATCCTCCAATACATCTCGCAAGTCCAGAGTGTTCCTCTGCGGCCTTGTGCTTTTCGAGCGATGCCGGGGTACTGTTTTAGTGGTGGGCCAAGAGGCCTCTCTGTCACGGCCACGGGGTAGTCAGTCAGCCGTATTGTCTACTGGTGATGCAGGTTCATATGCCTCCTCCTTTAATCGGGGGAGCAGCTTGCATTTAGGGTAGCTTTTGGAGGGGCGTTTGAGCTCATGCTCTTTGGCCGCAAGGACTTCAGTCCATCTGTCGGCTAGCAGATCTTGATCAGCTCTGAGCTGCTGCTGCTTTTTCTTGAGGCTGTTTGCCGTGGCCATAAGCCTGCGTTTAAAACGCTCTTGTTCGACGGGATCCTCAGGCACGGCGAATTCGTCATCGTCGAGGCTTGCCTCGTCTCCGGAGGGAGGCATGTAGTCCTCTACCTCTTCTTCTGCCGTTCTCTCATGAGGGCTGGCGTCTCCGTCCTCCTGTGCTGAATCTTGCTGGAGGGGGTTGTCTTCGGCACTATCTGGGGTGTTGTTATCTCCGGTGCCGGAATCTGCATTCTTGCTGTGGCGGGATTTAGAGCGGCGCCGCTGACGCTGGCGGTTGGGCTGTTTCTTGGAGGGGTCATCCTCCGTTGTTCCTTCGCCATTCCCATCCTTTGGGATATCCACCATGTATATGTCATATGATGAGGTGGCTTTCTAGTGCCCAGTAGGCGCTGGTTCTTGGTCGTCTCCGGCATCGTCGTCCATACCGTCGATGTCTTCGGAGTCGAAGTCTAGCATGTCGGTTAGATCGTCGACAATGGCTACTAAGTGGGTGGTGGGTGGGCTTTGAATTTCTTCGTCGTCCGTATCCCAACAGTCCTGACCACAGTCCGGCCAGGGCTCTCCTGATAACGAGAGATACTTTAGCGAACTCAAGATGTCGCCGAAAGGTGAGTGTTGAAAGATGTCCCCAGCGGTGAACTCCACGATCGGCGCCCAATCGGATTCGATTGGAGGGGGCGCGGGAGGTGCGGAGTCCGGCGAGGAGTCCGGCACCTCGGAGTCACGAGGTTCAGGAGGGACAAGGTCAGTGTTCGGCTCTATTGCCGTAGAGGTTGCAGCCCCCGGGGCGGTGTCTAGCCATCCGTCCTCGATCTGTGCAGCCGGCTCCGAATTGAAGATCGGAGCGGACTCGTGTGCGGCCTCCAAGTTACTGTCCGGCTGCAGAGCTAAGTCATGCCCGTCGTGACAGTGCGGCGCGCTCGGCTGTGGCTCGAATCCATCAAACATCAAGTCCCCGCGGATGTCAGCCGTGAAGTTCAAACTTGAAAATCTGACCTGACGGCCAGGGGCGTAGCTTTCGATCTGCTCCAGATGGCCAAGCGAATTGGCCCGCAGTGCAAAGCCGTCGAATACGAAGATCTGTCCGGGGAGGAAGGTCTCACCCTGGACTGCGTCGTTGTTCATGATCGAAGAAGCCATCGAGCTTATCAGTGATGACACAGAGGAACTCTCAATGAAAGCACGAATGCGGTGTCCAAACCGGTGGATCTCGGGTAGGGGGTCCCGAACTGTGCGTCTAGGCGGATGGTAACAGGAGACAAGGGACACGACGTGTTACCCAGGTTCGGGCCCTCTTGATGGAGGTAAAACCCTACGTCCTGCTTGATTAATATTGATGATGTGTGTATTACAAGAGTAGATCTACCACGAGATCAAGGAGGCTAAACCCTAGAAGCTAGCCTATGGTATGATTGTTGTTCGTCCTACGGACTAAAGCCATCCGGTTTATATATACACCGGAGAGGGCTAGGGTTACACAGAGTCGGTTACAATGGTAGGAGATCTACATATCCGCATTGCCAAGCTTGCCTTCCACGCCAAGGAAAGTCCCATCTGGACACGGGACGAAGTCTTCAATCTTGTATCTTCTTAGTCTTGGAGTCCGGCCGATGATGATAGTCCGGCTATCGGGACACCCCCTAGTCCAGGACTCCCTCATTACAACTCTCATTCTTCTAAAGTGTTTGATTTGCTGAGTTGTAAACTTAAGTCCTATGGTGGTCTGATACTTTTGACTGCTTTCGGCATGCTTATTTCCTCAGTACTTTAATGCACAGATGCTGAATTCATCATGCATTTCAAATTCTTCATATGATAATGTCAGATCGTGTATGAATTACAAGATATAGGGGGAGATCTCCATGATATTACTCTACATGTTCATCTGCTATCAAAAGCAAATTCCTAAAATATGCACAACTTTAGGGGGAGTTATTCTATATCTTGCAATTAAATTCCTCAATATTTAGCACTTTCAATTGGTATGTTTATTCCCGCTGAAAACTTAACCTATTTGTCATCAATCACCAAAAAGGGGGAGATTGTAAGTGCATCTAGTGCCCCTTAGTGATTTTGGTGTACTGAAGACTTATAGGTTAAGAGACTAATATGTTTGTGAGTGTACCACTACTAGGGAAAACCTTATACACAGCATCTCAGTAGAAACTCTGGACAAAAATGGGCGCTACTGCTACTTAGTAGTAGCTTGTTTAAATAAACCGCGCTACTGCTACTACTTTAGCAGTAGCGCGTGCTAGGAAAACGCACTACTGCTATGTTTGTACTGGGCGGGGATGGCTAGCCCCACTTAGCAGTAGCGCGTATCTCTAGCCGACGCTACTGCTACATCCCATAGCAGTAGCGCATTCTTAGAAAACGCGCTACTACTTACTTACCTTATCCTACACGCACCCGACCGTCTCACTCACTCTCCCCCTCACTCTCACTCTCGCCCGCGCCGGTTCCGTCGTCCACCACCGCCACGCTGCTCCTCTCCATCGAGGTACTCCCTCTGTCCCGCCACCTCCCCCCTCCCCTCCCTCCGGCCGCCCTCCTTGCACCGTCCCTCCCTCCTCCTCCTACGGCCGCCCCCTCCATCCTCCTCCTTCGGCCGCCCCCTCCCCCTCCCTCCTTCTCCTCCGGCCGCCCCCTCCCCTCCTCCCACAGCCCCCTTCCTCCTCTGATCCCACTGGCCTCCTCCCCCTCCTCCTCTCTCCTGTTTTTAGTAATTGTTTGAAATATTTAGTAAGTAAATTAATAAAACTAGTTGAACTAGTTTATTTTTAGTAAGAACTAGTTGAATTAATAGAACTAATGTATTTTTAGTAAGAAAATTAATATAACTAGTTGAACTAGTTTATTTTTAGAAAGAACTAGTTTATTTTTATTTATGGTAAGTTTATTTTTAGTAAGAACTAGTTGAATTAATAGAACTAGTTGGACATGTCACATTTGTTGTTATTTTTTTAGTTTAAGCATTTATTCCCGCATCAATGTCGATGATGCCTATCCTGCATCCTCCTCGTCGATACCCGTCGTTCGCTTGGGTTTTAGTTGTATTATTGACCGATGTTATATGTATGATACTATTCGGGATGTATTAGTGATAACTAATAGGGTATTTGTTTTTGTAGAAATCTAGGAGCCCCTCCATCAGCCCCGTCGTCGTCCCCGTCACCGACCCCCTCCGACCTCGAGGTGAGACCAGACAAATCTCCATGTCAATATGAGTCCTATAACATATGATGTAGATAAAAACATGTCCAATAGGATATGTGTTTGCCCAAGTGGCCGGTAATGTTTGCAGGTTACACCTCCGAGTGGCCTGTGTTTTGCCGGAGTGTTGATTAATTTCCGTTCTAGCAAATTTTAGGCGCTCGATATGTCCTTTTTTTTAGCAAAGGTCATGCCGGAAGTTTTCGTGAATTTTGGCATGACTTGTTCTAGAATATGTAGGAAATATCGAGTGGCCTAGATTTTCGAGAAAGATAATTAGACGATATTTCGGGTTGACTTTAAGTCTGTCGAGGCCGAAGAATCCCGACTGTTGTTGTGGGGGTCATTTCTCCTTCTTCTCCTTGTGCTAGACCTTTGTTATGCACTAGGGGAAGGAGGAGTAACGACCATCACTGACGGTCGAAAAATCAGTGAGAGAGTGTGTCCACCATATATGAGAGAACGAAGAAGAATGCCGAATGTTGTCATGGAGGTCGCTTCTCCTTTGTTCCCGTGTGCTAGAAATTTTGGTTTAATGCACTCGGGGTCAAAGGGAGGAGTGACCATCACCAACGGTCGAATATAAACACCACGTGAGCTGAGAGTTTTCAAAAAAAAAAACTCGACAAACCGATAGTCAACCCGTGTTGTATAATAATGATCTAATTTAGTTTTTGTAGTACATATATTTAATTGTACAAGTTTAATCTTTGAATTATGACCATAGGAAATGTCATCGGACGAAGAAGGTCCCGGGGAGTGCTCCTGGTGCGGCGACAACCGGGGTTTCTGTGACAGGCCTCACCTGGACGAAGGTCGATGAGGGAGTCATGGATTAAGGGGTCCTCATGCAGCCAGACTATATGCATGTGCCGGACTGTTGGGCTATGAAGATATAAGATAGAAGACTTCGTACCGTGTCTGGGTGGGACTCTCCTTTGCGTGGAAGGTAAGCTTGGCGATTCGGATATGTAGATTCCCTTCTCTATAACCGACCTGATGTAAGCCTAGCCCCCTCCGGTGTCTATATAAAACCGGAGGGTTTAGTCCGTAGGACCACAACAATCATAATCATAGGCTAGCTTCTAGGGTTAGCCTCTATGCTCTCGTGGTAGATCAACTCTTGCAATACTCATATCATCAAGATCAATCAAGCAGGAAGTAGGGTATTACCTCCATCGGGAGGGCCCGAACCTGGGTAAACATTGTGTCCCCTGCCTCCTGTTACCATTAGCCTTAGACGCACAGTTCGGGACCCCCTACCCGAGATCCGCCAGTTTTAACACCGACATTGGTGCTTTCATTGAGAGTTCCACTGCATCATCACCATAAGGCTTGATGGCTCCTTCAATCATCTACAGCGACCCGGTCTAGGGTGAAACCGTTCTCCCCGGACAAATCTTCGTATTCGGCGGCTTCGCACTGCGGGCCAACTCACTCGGCCATCTGGAGCAGATCGACAGCTACGCCCCTGGCCATCAGGTCAGGTTAGGAAGCTTGAACTACACCGCCGACATCCGCAGAGACTTGGTCTTCGACGGGTTCGAACCCATGGCAGGCGCACCCTGTAGCTACGATGAACACGACTTAAATCTGTCATCGAGCCATGCTCAAGAGACAATGCCTGTAACTGTCCTGGCCCTAGATCCAGTGCACGTCTTGCCATCCGAGTTTGGGAGAATGGACCCCGCCACAGAAGCCGCAGACTCACCAGTGCTAGAGCCGAACACAGATCTGACCTCCAACGAGGCATGTGTCATCGAAACCTCGGACTTGTCTCCGGCCATAGGCTCCGAACCGCGTGTATCCCGCCCATCGAATCTAACTTGGAGCCGATCTTGGAGTTCAGTTCCGCGGACATCTTCCAACACTCGCCCTTGGGCGATGTGTTTAAACACATTGAAATCCCTCTCCTTGGCAAGGGATTCTTGGCCGAACTCTGTCCGGCTCGAGTGGGATGCGGACGATGGAGAACTTCGTTAAACACCCACCACCCACTTGATAGCCACTGTTGACGACTTAACCGACATGATTGACTTTGACTCCGAAGACATCAACGGAATGGACGACGATGTGGGAGAGCAACAGGAACCACCGCCCATACGGCGCTGGACAGCCACCTCATCGTATGACATATACATGGTGGATACACCCAAAGAATACAATGTCGAGGAGAAAAAGGATCCAGTTGAGGACAAGCCTCGTGAGAAGCAGCCGAAGCGCCAACGTCAGCGGCGCCGCTCTAAACCACGCCATGGTAAAAACAACGATACCGGCACAAGAGACAATTGCACTCCGAATGATGCCGAAGACGAAGACGACCCCGCCTAGCCGAGTTTCAAACAGGCTGAACGGGAAGAGAGCGAGCCTGCCCTGATGAACAGGCCACAAATGAAGACTCGGAAGACAGAAATTACATGCCCCTCTCCGAGGATGAGGCGAGCCTTGGCGACGAAGAATTTACTGTGCCTGACGATCCCGTCGAGCAGGAGCGCTTTAAGCACCGACTTATAGCCACTGCAAAGAGCCTGAAGAAAAAACAGCAGCAGCTTCAAGCTGATCAAGATCTACTAACTGATAGATGGACTGAGGTCCTATCAGCCGAGGAATATGAACTCGAACGCCCAACCAAAAGTTACCCAAAGCGCAAGTTGTTAACTCGATTCGATGACGAGGCATTAGAGCCAGCACTACTAGCTCACCGACTGCCGCGTGGCCAAGATAAAACAGAATCCCAGCCCACACTACCTCGCCGAACAAATAGAAACACAACAGCTCGAGGATACACACATGACCTGCGGTACGACATGGAAACTAGAGCAGGAGAGCCCAGATCGATCTACGGATCGCGGGGGCCGTAAAGATATAATAAATACAAACCTATCAGGGCCGAATACCGCAGACCAGCTCCAACAGAACTATGTCGTGATGTAGCCCAACATAGAGGCGCCGCACACCCCTTATGCTTCACTGATGAAGTAATGGAACATGAATTCCCAGGAGGGTTTAAACCCGTAAAGATCGAATCATATGATGGGACAACAGATCCCGTGGTATGGATCAAAGACTTCCTTCTCTATGCCATCAAATATCTCCCGCTAAAACTTAAGGGACCAGCTCGGCACTAGTTGAACGGTCTGCCCAAAAACTCTATTGGCAGTTGGGATAACATGGAAGACGCATTCCTTGACAAATTCCAAGGCACCTATGTCCGACCTCCGGATGCCGATGACTTAAGTCATATAACCCAACAGCCCGGAGAGTCAGCCAGGAAATTCTGGACCCAGTTCTTAACTAGAAAGAACCAGATCGTCGACTGTCCGGATGCCGAAGCCCTAGCAGCCTTTAAGCGTAACATCCGTGACGAATGGCTCACCCGACACCTTGGATAAGAGAAGCCGAAGTCCATAGCAGCCCTTATGATCCTTATGACCCGCTTTTGTGCAGGCGAGGATAGTTGGCTAGCTCGTAGCAACAGCACCTCAAGTAAACCTAGCACTTTTGAAGCCAGAGATAGTAACGGCAAACCGCGACGCAACAGACACAAGCGTCGAAGTAATGGCAACAATGCCAAAGACACGGCGGTCAACGCCGGATTCAGGGGCTCCAAGTCCGGTCAACGGAAGAAGCCATTTAAGAGAAACAATCCGGGCCCATCCAGTTTGGACCGCATACTCGATCGTCCATATCAAATCCACGGCACCCCCGATAAACCAGCCAATCATACCAACAGAGAATGTTGGGTCTTTAAACAGGCCGGCAAGCTAAATGCCAAAACAACAAAAAGGGGTCCTAAAGCGATGATGACGAGGAGCCCCGGCCACCGAACACAAGGGGACAGAAGAAGTTTCCTCCCCAGATCAAAATGGTAAACATGATATACACTACCCATATCACCAGAAGGGAGCAGAAGCGCGCCCTAAGGGACCTCTACGCGATGGAGTCAGTCGCCCCAAAATACAACCAATGGTCCTCTTGTTCGATCACCTTTGATCGAAGGGGCCATCCGACCAGTATCCGTCATGGCGGTTCAGCCGCACTGGTGCTCGACCCTATCATCGACGGATTCCATTTTACACGAGTCCTTATGGATGGTGGAAGCAGCCTAAACCTGCTCTATCAGGATACAGTGCATAAAATGGGTATCAATCCCTCAAGGATCAAACCCACAAAAACCACCTTTAAAGGTGTCATACCAGGTGTGGAGGCCTGTTGCACGGGCTCAATCACACTAGAAGTGGTCTTTGGATCCCCGTATAATTTCCGAAGGGAAAAATTGATCTTCGATATCATCCCTTTCCGCAGTGGCTATCACGCACTGCTCGGACGAACCACATTCGCTCGATTCAATGCGGTGCCGCACTACGCCTACCTCAAGCTCAAGATGCCTAGACCACGCGGTGTCATATCAGTCGATGGAAATACGGAACGCTCCCTCCGTACTGAAGAACACACCACGGCCCTTGCAGCAGAAGTACAGAGTAGCCTTCTTAGGAAGAACCTCAATTCGGCAGTAAAGCCCCCGACACGGTCAAGCGAGTCTGAACTACTCTGCGGCAGGACTGTCCAACTCTCCTAGATCTCAACTAGCAATTCGGCCTCTGTCCCAGCCTCAACCATGCAACAACATTTGTGCCACGCATACATAATTACACACTGAAAATACCGTGGGCATAGACGGAGGCACAGCTAGACCAGGGTTCATAATGCGGCTCAACTACCCTAGACCCGCATAATTTCACTATTCCGTTTTCTTTTCAAGTTTCTTTCTTCTGGCCTCATTCCCGGACAACCTGATCATCAGACCTATCAAGGGACGTCTACACCAAGAGGGCAAAAGGCTCAAACGCGTAAGGCAATTCACAAGTGGTCTCTGCTAACAATCGTTATACCTATCTTAAAACCTGCATGCTGCCCACCCTTGGTCATACCATGTTAAATGGCCTTATTCCTTATAGCATTACTTGTACAAGTACACCTAGGCGTACTGATCAAATCACAATGGAAAATAATTTGCGGCTCCACATTTGCAGCATCAGCTTATTACTTAATTTTTCCTTTTTTGTGTATATATTATTATTTGCACCCATACACTCTGGTACGGTTTAATTCGCTAGGGGCTTCATTACACCCCATAATATGGCAAGAAAGTCCGAACGCTTTTACAGTAGTTCAGCACCCCGAATTGTAGCCTTATATGCATCGGCTTCGAATCATGTCTTGGGTCAATAGTTGGGTTGCCCGGCTCTTGTGCTTGCTACTGTATGTTCCACTATATCGGCTAGGGTAGTAAAGGGAGAACTACTGTGATTGTCTCCTGGTTATCCCAGATGAGCACCTCAGTAGAGAAAGCCGAAAACTAACTGTCATGATGCGGCGAGAGCCGGTCAGCTATTCGAGAGGTTCCAAATCTTTAGCGATTTCTGTCGCATTATGTGATGAATCAGTTTTTATCTAATTAAGCGTATATAGCGCCCCAAGTATGGTCTTCCGAACACCAGGGGCTACGCCCAAGTTTGTCTCGTCAAACTCCTATGGCTAAGTGAGAATGTTAAGCCGAATAGTCCGATTGCCTGGTTCGTTGCGCTGAACACCTCCGTAAAGGACCAAAACCTTGGATAAAGAGTGTTTAGATTCATCCCGAACACCCCCATACTACCTATGTGGGGGCAGAAGCCAACGACTGACATTTCTCAGATTTATTAAAACAGCCGCACAGGAGGTGTAGTTTCAAACAAAGTTTACACTACATAAACTGAACTATTTTATATTACAGGACAGGATGAAACATGAGTGTATTCATGGGAATATGATATTCTTAGCACATTGCTCCGCCACAAGGCAGGACCCCTCCATGACACTATCATAATACAACTCGGGCCTGCGGTTCTCCTTGCCTTCGGGCGGTCCTTCGGTCATCAATTTAGTGGCGTCCATCTTCGCCCAGTGCGTCTTCACGCGGGCGAAGGACATTCTTGCACCTTCAATGCAGACAGACCGTTTAATGGCATCAAGCCGAGGACAGGCACTGACCAGTCGCTTCACGAGTCTGAAGTAGCTGCTAGGAAAAGTTTCGGTAGGCCATAGCCGGATTATCAAATCCATCATGGCTAGTTTGGCCATCCTATGCAGCTCGACCAGTTGCTTCAACTGGTCGCTAAAAGGGATCAGAGGTTCGGATGCAAGGTATTGCTACCAGAACAGCTTCTCCATAGAGCTTCCCACTTTGGCTCGATAGAATTCGGCAGCGTCTGACACGCTGTGCGGCAGATCCGCAAACACCCCTGGAGAGCTCCAAATCCGGGTCAGTAAAAGGAACCTTTCCCTTACATATTTGCTCTACATTATACAAGCCCTACCCGCCGCTATCTTCTTGGCCGCCTGGATTTCCTGGAGGGCGCCCTCGACCTCGGCTCAGGCATCTTGTGTGCTCTGGCAGGCCTTCGCAAGTTCAGATTCTTGCTCCTTATAATCATGCTCCAAGGACTCACATCTGTTGACTGCGTCTGGGAGCTCCTGCTGGATCTCCTTGACCCAGGCCTCATGCTTTTTGCATGCGGCCCGCTCCTTGGCCGCCCTGTCTTTCGCCTCAACCAGCGCCTTTCTAAGGGCCGTCACTTTGGTCATGGACCCTAATAAATATAAATGACACTTTACAGTCAGAACAAAACATTTGCCATAGCCGAATTTTGATACAAAGCATTGCTTACCTTCATTTTCTTTTAGCTGCTCCTTTACGCGGCCGACCTCTCCTTTGGTCCTCTCCAGATTCTGCTTCTGTCCAGAGATTTCTGCAGTATGAGTGGATTTAGCTAGCAGCGATGCCTGTTTGTTCACACATACATTCTAAATTAGTCTCCTGCGAAATTCATTTCACCCTCTGTTCGGTTTTTCATTATGAACACCGGACAGAGCATCAGGGTCTACTACCTACACTATGACATTCCTTTTAAAATTGCATGACTTACCTGGAAGCTTGTTAGAAGGCTCGTACACACTTTGGTTAGTCTGCTTTCCGCGGACTGAATCCTCTCAATCACCACACCCATGAGGGTGTGGTCTTCTTCCCCGATGGAAGCGCCTCGCAGCGCTTCCAGCAAATCGGCCGGCGTTTCTAGATGGACAGAGGCCGCCGGCGGAATAGGCACGCCTCCTTCTTTCTAGGGTTGCTTGCCTGATTCCGAAGCCACATGAATCTCCGGAATTGTACTTGGCTGGGGGCCAGATTAGTTGCCCCCACCGTCAGTCGCTACGGGGACTTGCCTCCCCCCACCATATGTTCGGCGGGCGAGGTCTACCCCCCGACATGACCGGTACGGCCTCTTGAGCCTCTCCCTGGCCCGACATCCTTTGAGACAACGCCTCGATGTTGACCGCGGCCTTGGGGGAGGAGGCCGTTGGAAGGGACCCGGTGTCCATCGCCGATGGATCCAGCGATCCCTTCGAAGAGGAGGATAGCTCGACATTGAACCGAGCCGGGCTGCAAAGTGCATGACCCAATACGTTAAAAACAATATAGTGGAAAAGCTGGATACCTTATTGTGTTCGGATACTTACGATTTAGCCAGGGGCTTGACCCTGTGTTCCCATTTCGAGCCGCTGTCGCTAGCCGTCCTGGGACTGTCTGAAGGAGGAATATTCCCCTTCTTGGACGTCCTGGCCTCCGAATGAGTGGAGGCAACCCTCTTTTTCCTCCCCCTATAGGCTGGGGATGCATTTCTTCTACCTCCTCCTCCTCTTCCCCGTTGTCTTCGGCGGTGGAGGAGCAATCCTCGGCGTCTTCGGACACTGTGTGTGAAGTGCCCGTACAACGGAGACCATCTCTAGTCCCATGGGCCTTCTTCTTGGCCTTCTTCTCCGGCACCTCATAAGCCGGAAAAAGCATCTTCGTTAGAAGTGGGGTTTCTAGGCCTTCAGGCAGCGGAGCCGGACAGTCAATCTACTCCTATATCTTTATCCAGGCCTGAATAAATAAAGGGGGAAGCTTAGACTTCTGCCTCAAATGTGCTCGTAAAAGGTGTAACTTGAAAAATATATAAAAACTCACCGGATTAGCCTGGCGTTTTGAGGTAAGCCCATGATCCTCAGTCATGGGCGGTGGTGTGTCTCCGGCCTTGAAAAGCACTTTCCAGATATCTTCGTGCGTTGTACCGAAGAGCTCTAGTAGCATCTGGTGCTGGGTTGGATCAAACCCCCACAATTTGTGGGACCGGTGTTGGCACGGAAGAATCCGGCAAATGAGCATAACTTGTACTACGTTGACAAGCTTGATTCTCTTGTCTATCATGTTCTGGATGCACGTCTGGAGCCCGAACACCTCATCCAAAGAACCCTAGGTCAGGCCCTTCTCTTGACAGGAAGTGAGCCACATGGGGACTCCAGATCGAAATTCGGGGGGTCGCCGCCCAGTTGGCGTCGCGCGGCTCGGTGATGTAGAACCACCCCGATTGCCATCCCTTTACTGTCTCCACGAAGGAGCCTTCAGGCTAGGTAATATTGGGCATCTTGCCACCATAGTGCCTCCGCACTCCGCTTGCTGACCGCTCACCACCTTTGGCTTCAGATTGAAAGTCTTCAGCCATGACCCAAAATGGGGTGGGATGCGGAGAAAGGCCTCACACACAATGATAAATGCTGATATGTTGACGATTGAGTTGGGGGCAAGATCATGGAAGTCCAGCCCTTAATAGTGCATCAGTCCATGAACAAAGGGGTGGAGGGGAAATCCCAGCCTGCGGACAAAGGAGAGACAAACACCACCTTTTCTTGGGGTTCTGGGGTAGGGACAATTTGACCCTAGGACGAAAGCCGATGGTTGACCTTCTTGGTTAAGTATCCGGCCTCCCGGAGCTTCTTTATGTCCTTCTCCTTGACAGAGGAGGCCATCCACTTGCCTCCTGCTCCGGATACGGACATTTTCAGAATGCTTTTGTGGGCGGAGAAGGCAAAAGCTTGGGAGCTAGAGCGAGAGAGAGAGAATAAGCAGAGGAAGGAGAAGGCGTGGGTGAAAGAGAAGAATCCTTAACCCTTTATAAAGGCAGCAAAAATCATGCGCCTCCTGATACGTCTCCAACGTATCTATAATTTTTTATTGTTCCATGCTATTATATTACCTGTTTTGGATGCTTACGGGCTTTATTTTACATATTTATATCATTTTTGGGACTAACCTACTAACCGGCCGGAGGCCCAGCCCATATTGCTATTTGTTTGCCTATTTCAGTATTTCGAAGAAAAGGAATATCAAACGGAGTCCAAACGGAATGAAACCTTCAGAAGCGATATTTTAGGAACAAATCCGATCCGGAGAGCTTGAGGTGCAAGTCAAGAAAGCTCTGAGGGCCCCACGAGATAGGAGGGCATGCCCCCCCTGTAGGGCGCGCCCCCCTATCTCATGGGCCCCTCAGGCGTCCACCGACGTACTTCTTCCTCCTATATATACCCACGGACCCCGAAAACATCCAGGGGCACCACGAAACACAATTTCTACCATCGTAAATTTCTGTATCCGCGAGATCCCATCTTGGAGCCTTCGCCGGCACTCTGCCGGAGGGGGAATCGACCACGGAGGGCCACTACATCAACATCCTTGCCCCTCCTATGAGTTGTGAGTAGTTTACCACAGACCTACGGGTCCATATTTATTAGCTAGATGGTTTCTTCTCTCTTTTTGGATCTCAATACAATGATCTCCCCCTCTATTGTGGAGATCTATTCGATGTAATCTCTTTTTGCGGTGTGTTTGTCAAGATCCGATGAATTGTGAGTTTATGTTCAGATTTATCTATGGTTATTAATTGAATCTTCTCTGAATTCTTTTATGTATGATTGAGTTATCTTTGCAAGTCTCTTCGAATTATCGGTTTGGTTTGGCCTACTAGATTGATCTTTCTTGCCATGGGAGAAGTGCTTAGCTTTCGGTTCAATCTTGCGGTGTTCTTACCCAGTGACAAAAAGGGTTGTAAGACACGTATTGTATTGTTGCCATCGAGGATAACAAGATGGGGTTTATATCATATTGCATGAGTTTATCCCTCTACATCATATCATCTTGCTTAATGCGTTACTCCGTTCTTATGAACTTAATACTCTAGATGCATGCTGGATAGCGGTCGATGTGTGGAGTAATAGTAGTAGATGCTGGCATGCTTTGGTCTACTTGTTTTGGATGTGATTCCTATATACATAATCATGCCTAGATAACGTCATAATTATTCGCTTTTCTATCAATTGCTTGATAGTAATTTGTTCACCCACCGTAATACTTATGCTCTCGAGAGAAGCCTCTAGTGAAACCTATGGCCACCGGGTCTATCTCTTATCATATTTGCTTTCAATCTACTTTTATTTGCATCTTTACTTTTCTTGCATCTATATCATAAATACCAAAAATATATTTATCTTATCATACTATCTTTATTAGATCTCACTTTCGCAAGTGGCCGTGAAGGGATTGACAACCCCTTTATTGCGTTGGTTGCGAGTTCTCAGTTTGTTTGTGTAGGTTTGTGGGACTTTTGAGGAGCCTCCTACTGGATTGATACCTTGGTTCTCAAAAACTGAGGGAAATACTTACGCTACACTTTGCTGCATCACCCTCTCCTCTTCGGGGAAAACCAACACTAGCTCAAGACGTAGCAAGAAGGATTTCTGGCGCTGTTGCCGGGGAGGTCTTCGCTCAAGTCAAGACATACCAAGTACCCATCAGAAACTCATCTCCCTCGCATTTACATTATTTTCCATTTGCCTCTCGTTTTCCTCTCCCCCACTTCACCCGTGTCGTTTTATTCGCCCTCTCTTTCCCAATCTTCTCCTCACTTTTTCACTCGCTTTCTCCCACCTTGCTTCCCGCTATGTCTGAAACTGGGGAGATTTTCGTCGATATTGACAATAATGATAACATGGAAAATCTCCAGGCTCCGGCAGATGAACCCCCTATCTTGCATACTAAAAAGTTTCGAATCGGCAGTGGAAACATTATTGGCAAAGGTGTTATTCAAGATTTCTTTACTTGTGCCGGTGTTTTCCTTCCATGGGTTGTTCTATTCTTCATAGAACTAGTAGTCTTGCTGATGCTATCGCTATGCTTGCAGTTGAACTTGAAAGACAATTTATGCATATGCATCCTTGCATACAAAGAATTTTTCTAGAATTTTCTAATATTGAGCATTCTTCTGTTAAGCGTGCTGTTACTATATTTTGGCTCATGAGTTTAGATTTATCATAAGAGAGGCCAAAGAAATCTTTGCACACTATAGGGTGGACGCTGGTCGTCCTCCCATAGAAGTGATCCTCTATGATCAAGAGGAATTTAGACGTTTTCAATCTTCCGACTATATCGCTTTTAATTAAAACCTTAGAAAAAAGGTTCCTACCAAAGTCTTGATTGATTGCATTGACAAACTTAATAATGATTTTGCTCTTCGAAACGATGAGCTAGGATACTCTCTTGAGTATAGGCTGACAAATTTTTGCCAAAAGAATGCTTTTAGTGATGAAATAGTTGTGCACTATGAAGGGCCGAAGGAGGAACCTATTCCTCCTTTGATTGATCTTGGGGACCTTTGTCCCACCAAATTTAGCCCATTTGATTACTTTTGCTTGCCTCAAAGAAAGCTTGCAGCCGAACATAGAGAATATGAGATGAGTTTTCAAGACCTATCTTACTATTATGGCACTAGTTAGATCTATCCTTGCTTTTATGCCTAGCTAGGGGCGTTAAACGATAGCGCTAGTTGGGAGGCAACCCAATTTTCTTTATGTTCTTTGTTTTTGTTCCTGTTTAGTGTTAAATTTTGTTTCTACTTTCTGTTTATATGTGATTTTATCTTTTGTTTAGTGTCGGGGAAACTGATCCACGAACACCTATGGGACCCGCGGACCGAGCCCCTTTCGGTTCGGCGGGAGGCGGAGGTCGCACGAAGAGCGGATCGAGGCAAAGCACACGAGCAGTTTACCCAGCTTCGGAGCTCGCCGGAGAGATAATACTCCTACTGCTGCTTGTCTGATTCTATTATGTTCTTGCTCGAGAGTGAGCTAAGTGTTTCTCTGGCTTCCGAATGAGCCGAACCTCCTCTATGCTGCGCATGGGCCTCCTTTTATATGCACAAGGGGTCACCGACAGGTGGAAAGGTAGACAAGGGTACAAATGTAAAAAGCGAGGTGGTTGGTACAGTTACTTGTACAGTGTTTCCTACCTAACCCTGACGGCAGGGGACAAGGGCATTAAATGCCCGTCCGTGTAGCCCAAACAGTGCAGAAAAGGACCGTCAGGGGCGCCACCGCTCGCCACGATGGCGATCTTGTCAGCTTCGCATGCCACCGCGCACCGCTGGCTACACAGCCTCCCGCCACGCGCGCCTGGAAAGGCCCCCAGAGCGACACGTTGGTGGATGCGCTGGAGCGTGGGCACAGAGTGGCCGCCTGCCGCGGCAAGCGCCATGCCGCGGCCGTTGTCTTGTCGGGCCTGGAAGCTTGTCGCTCACCGTGCCTTGCCGGGACGCGCGGCGCGTCGCGGCAAGTTCCTTGAAATGCCTTGGTTGGCCTTCCCGGCAAGCTCCTCTTGCCGGGGCCTTGTCTCCTGAGCTTAAATTCTTTGTTCTTGAATGGCTCCAAGGGAACCACGGAGGACCTTGGCGGTCACCCGGCAAGCCTTGCCGCGGGGTGCTGCAACTGCCCGTGCACAAGTTCGGGGTACTAGGGTACCCCTATTCTAGTACACCGACAGGAGCCCCCGGGCCTGGGCCATACACGGTGCGGAGCGCTGTTGGGCCAGGCCCAAAACAGGGCATGGGCACACGCGGCCTGGGTTACGTCGAATCTTGCTCCGTATCCACCGCGCCCTCCCCTAACGGCACGCGTTGAATGCGGCGTCGTGGGAGAGATCATGGGTGGTTTCTTTATTCAGAAGGGCGAAATGTCCGCCCCCTCCCTCTTTATAAGCAGGGGCAACAGGGGCAGTTCGCCCATCTCGCCGTTTGTTGCTCCAACTCCAGAAATGTCCGCCGCTCCCCCCTTCTTCTCGAAGCAGAAAGAAAGCAGCGCTCCGCTCCCCATTGCCACCAGCATCACCACCGCCGCCGATCTCCCCCACTACCTCCGCCATGGCTCCAAAAGCCGACAAGGGGAAGGGCGTGAAGTCGGCCGAGGCGCAGCGGCTCGCGGCGCTGCGGAAGGAGCGGGCCCTCTTCCCCCCTCAGCTCGGTGCGCAGGAGCTGAGGGAGTACTATTACCTCTTCTGGTCGACGGAGACGCGTGCGCATCCGCGCACGAGGGTACTCCCGGCTGCAGCTTCGGAACTGGCTCCAAGCGGGTACCCGTTCTTCGCATTGTTCTTCTACTGCGGGCTCTGCCCGCCTTTTTTTGATTTCTTCTGCGACATCATGAACACCTACGGGTTCCGCCTCCTTGACTTCACCCCCAACGCCGTTCTGACCATGGCAGTTTTCGCACATTTGTGCGAAAACTTTGTCGGAGTCCACCCAAATGTAGGCCTTTTCCGCCACTTCTTCATGCCTCGGGTCGAGAGAGGAGAGCCGCTTGACGGAGGGATCGCCTGGATCTCGAGAGTCGGCAAGAAGGAGGCGTATCTGGAGGGTGAGCTACGCAGGAAGTGGGAGGAGTGGAGAGCGGAGTGGTGCTGGATCGTCGAGGAGAACCCGCAGCCGTTCACTGCCCTGCGCCAAGCCCCAATAGTGCGTGGTAATGATTGGAGCAATGTGGCCCTGGAGGACGACAGGCTGAAGATTGCCGTCACCCGAATCCTTCGCCTTAGGCTTGCCGGGCTCACTGTAGGCGCCGTCGGCGCAGATTTCCTTCGCCGCTGCATCGCCCCCCTGCAGGAGAGGGGGAGACCCGCCTGGGAGTTCAAGAACTCGGCGGATATCATGAGGCTGCGCCCGGGCCTCAACTTCAACTTCACCGTCCTGGAGCTGGATGCGATGCTCCAGGAGTTGTTCAAACGAGATCCCCAACATCCATTCACGCTGCCGAGGAGCGTCGTTCCGTTGTGCAACAATTCGTCGCTTGACCGGATCCGCGTGATGATGTCGTTGTGCGATTCGCACGGAATCGCACCAACTTGGCAAGAACCTGCGGATGACGTCGTACAAGCGTTCTTCGACGACTTGGTAGAAGTGCCGGTCCGCACCGACGAATAGAAGAGCCTCACCCGCGACACTATTGATGCGGAGCTGCAGCGCATCGCCACTAGGGCGGAAGAGGCTGCGGCAGCAGCTGCCGCGGGCGCGTTCGGGTTCACCGTAGAGGAGGCAGAGGCGGCAAGCCTTGCCGAGCGCGAGGAGTTTGTCGGCGAGGAAGAGCTTGCCGGTCCTGAAGACGAACCGAGCAAGCCCGGCGAAGGAGACCTTGTCGGGCCCGAATCTTCAGATACCGTGCCGCAAGTGGAGCCCCCAGCTGCACCAAGAAGGCGTCTCTGCAGGGGGGGGGGGGACATAGCGGGGCGACAAACGAGCCAACAGCCGCCGAGCCGTGCGACACGCTCTACCGCGGCAAGTACTGTTGCCGCGGGAGCGCCTCACGCTGCTGCGGCAACTGGAGCGGGATCTTCCCGGTCCGCTGCTACTGCCCCTGCAAGGCGGGCAAGGGAACCTACTCCTCCACCTCGCCGCACCGGAGGGGAGCCAGACTTTGACCTCTCTGCGCTCAGCTCCGACGAGGAAGAGGAAGAGTAAGTTTCTTTGGTGCTCTTGTAGTTCTTCAATTCTTGTTGTTTTTGTCCTTAATCTGACTTGCTTCGATCTGAATCCATTCCTTTTCAGGACGCTGGCCCAGAGAGCGGCGAAGAGAGCCAAGGCCCCGGTGATTGTCATTGAAGATGATCCCACCATGTCAGCAGGTGGTGTGTCTAAGACCACCTTGACGGACCCTGCAGCCACTCCCCAAAGCATCCCCCAGCGCAGCCCCTAGCGCAGCCCCCAGCGTAAGTTTGTAGTTTACTTCCTGCTGTCGGGCGCGCATGGGTGCTCTTTTCTCTACTGATATCTTGCTTGTTGATTTGTGTAGGAGCAGAACAGCCTCACCAGGAGGGCCCGAAAGCCGCCCCCGAAGTGCCATCCGCTTCGACTACGCCGCTAAGGGAGGAGTCCCCGGCAAGGGAGCGCTCTCCGGCAAGGGAGAACTCCCCGGCAAGGGACAGTTCTCCGGCAAGGGACGGCACCAGTGATCCTCCGGTGGTTGAGACCGCGACCGCAGATCCTAGTATAGGTAATCTTCTTGCCTGAAATCTTCCCTTGGGCCCTTCTTCTTCTGAATTCCCTTTCTTGGATTTTTGCTTGACTTTTCTCCCTTCTTCGTTCCTTAGATCCATCTGCTGTGGAGCCAATGGAGACTGAGGACGCCGGCGAGGAAGGCGCGCGTGGCAGCAACGACGACGCCGCCGCCAACGAAGAAGGGGCCGGTGCTGACGAGCCCGCTGGCGAAGAGGCCGCCAAGGCTACCGCTGCAGAAGCTGGCGAGGGGTCGGGCGATCGCACTGACAGCCCTGAGGCCGCAGGAGTGCCAGGCGCTGCGCCGACCGCCAATCCCTCCGCCGCTGCCGCGGAGCTAGGCTCCGAAGAGCCCCAGCCCGGTGCCTACTTGAAGGCCGGCGACAGTATCTTCATCAAGCTTCCCTGGGCGTCGAGCTCCAGGGCGCCAGTCGAAGGAGAAGCTTTTGACGAGGAGGTGCTCGCCTCCGCCGGGCTGTCGTTGGTCGATGCGCCAAGCAGCAGCAGTGGCGAGCCTGAGGAGGAGGAGCTGCTGCGGAAGCTGCTGTCACTCTACCGTGCACAACAAGCCAAGCTGGCTTCCCGGGAAGCGCTTGTCGCGAAGGCGGGAGTCGATATGGAGAAATGCACGGAGGAGCTCCAGGGCCTCAATCAAGAAGCTCTCCGGTCCCTGGCATAGGAGCGGGAGCGACTCGCCGAGGAGCGTACAGCCTTCCTTCTCGAGAAGGCTGAAGCTGAGGAGGAACAAAGGTTTGCTGCCAAGAAGCAGTCCGCGCGAGAAGGCGAGTTGGTGCAGCGGAAGGTCAACCTTGACAGCTATGAGGAGGAGCTTGTCGCATGCAAGGAAACACTTGGCGGGGCTCTCAAGGAAGCAAGGGACGCTGCCGCAGCTGCTGAGGCCACCATGAAAGAGCTGGAGGCGAAGGTGGTGCAGCTGGAGGCCAATATCAGGAAGAGCGGCGAGGAGCTTGCCGCGCTCAAGCGTGAGCGCGAGAAGGATGCTGCCGCCCATGGTGAGCTGCAGGGTCTTCTCGCTGAGAGGAACAAGGAGCTCAGCGCCGCCAAAAACTCCAACGCGGATCTCGAGTTGAAGCTGGCTACGCTGACTCAGATGCTGGACGGCGCCAAGGAGCGAGAGGTGACCTTGTCGGAGAAGATCAAGGCCGACGAGGCGCTGCTGGCGAGCATCGCCGTTACCCAGAACTCATTTAGGGAGACGGCGGAGCATTGGACCGAGGGTCTGGTGAATATCGCCGCAGTCATCGACGGGGAGCTACCGCAGCTGGGGATGGAGGACTTTGGGTATCCCTCCGACGAGCATCTCCAACCCAGCGCCAAGCTCAGCTTGTTCTTCAAGGGCGTGGCGACGGCACTCCAGCGACTCCGGGAGAGGATCCCAAAGCAGCTGGCCGACGAGTCGCGCAGGATTTGCGCGGGGGCTCTCCAGAAGGTGCTGATGA
Organism: Triticum aestivum; assembly: GCF_018294505.1. Lineage (NCBI taxonomy): Eukaryota > Viridiplantae > Streptophyta > Magnoliopsida > Poales > Poaceae > Triticum > Triticum aestivum. Next base: position 790,160,910 of record NC_057798.1, on the reverse strand, counting down.
AGGTGGCCTTCCGCAACCCAGGCCTTAACCTCACCAACGTCCTCAGGTCCTTGCTGCCTGACGCCAATCTGGATGCACTCAAGGCCCTTGTCGCACCCATTGTGGACAAGGTGAGCGAGATCAAGAGGGTTGAGGGCGATCGCGTAGATTAGGCCGCCCGTTTTCTCTTTCTCCTTGTCGCTGCTAGCCATATTATAAGATCAATCTGTTAGAGCTGCGACAAGTTATTTTGTAATATAACTCTATTTCTGTTATCAATTGCTACGTTATTTCCTTTACTAGATTCCTTCCTTTGTATGTTTTTACCCTACGCTTTTAGGGGACTTGTCGGCGCGGGCACCCGAGCTGCGAGCGCTGAGTGCGGGATGTCAGGAGCCTGCTGGCGGTGCCGCTTCCGACAAGAAACCTTGTCGCGACTAGTTGCTGCACACTTAAGTTGTTGAGCGGACTCGAAACAAAGTAAGGGCGCAACTAGCTATGAGTTGGTTCCTCCGCGCACAGGTTTTCCATACAAAGCCCGGTTGTTCGAGGATGATGACTTAAAAATTAAAAATAATTGCTCAAACTTTGGAAACTTAGCTTTTTTTGTCGTTCGCTTCCCGGCAAGGCAAAACTTCCTTAAATGACGCCTGGTCCACACCATTATCTTCTCCTTTCCCCCCGGCAAACTTGTGTGTGAGGGAACCTTCCTTTCCTTTGTTGAGAAAAAGAAAGAAGAGAAAATAAAGATATGGGGCCTTTCGGCTCGTTATTGCTTACCGGAGGTAGGTGCTGCATAAAGTGTCAGATAACGCATGCAAGAAATTATATAATGCATGAAATTGACAAGATGTGCGGAGTACATGAGCTTTACTTATGCACGAGATCTGCGCCCGGCTTTGTACAAAGGATTACATGCAACATCGGCAAGACTTGTACAAAAGGTGGTTGTCGGAACAGGTTCCGGCAACCGCGCCCTACGGGCAAAACTTACGAAGATGCTCAATGTTCCAGGAGTTGCTCACCGGAATGCCATCTTCGGTCTCAAGGCGGACAGCGCCGGGCCTAGTGACTCGTTTCACCCGATAAGGGCCTTCCCAATTCGGTGTCAACTTCTTGGAATTCTTGGCGGACTGAACGCGCCGAAGAACAAGGTCGCCTTGCTCGAAGCTTCTGACTTTAACTTTGCGGCTATGGTAGCGGCGCAAAGCTTGCTGGTATCGAGCAGCTCGTACAGCAGCCTGAAGACGATCCTCCTCAAGGAGCAGCGTGTCATCTTGTCGTAGCTGCTCTTGCTCAAGCTCATCATAAGCGAGCACTCGAGGTGACCCGTATACGAGTTCCGTGGGGAGAACTGCCTCTGCTCCATAGACTAGAGCGAAAGGCGTCTGGCCAGTGGCTCGATTTGGTGTCGTCCTGATCGACCAAAGAACCACCGGCAGCTCCTCAATCCAGTTCGTTCCGTGCTTGCGCAGCCTGTCGAAAGTCCTAGTCTTGAGCCCATGCAGCACTTCAGCATTTGCCCTCTCCGCTTGACCGTTGCTTCTTGGATGAGCAACAGAAGCGGAGCAGACCTTGGCGCCAAGATCTTGGACGTACTGCTTGAAGGTGCGGCTCGTGCATTGTGTGCCGTTGTCGGTGATGATCCTGTTAGGGATCCCGAAACGGCAAACAATCGACCTGAAGAACTTGACTGCTGACTGTGCTATCACCTTCCTCACTGGTTCCACTTCCGGCCACTTTGTGAACTTGTCGATTGCAACGTACAAGTACTCAAAGCCCCCGACAGCTCGGGGAAAGGGGCCGAGGATGTCGAGCCCCCAGACCAAAATGGCCAGGATAAAGGGATCGTCTAGAGAGCTTGAGCTGGCTGGTGTATCTGTTTGGAGTGGAACTGGCACGCTTCATACTTGGTTACTTGTGCAGTTGCATCCTGGAGGGCTGTCGGCCAAAAGAAACCTTGCCGGAAAGCTTTGCCGGCAAGTGCTCTCGCGCCAACGTGGTGACCACATATGCCTCCATGTATCTCTGCCAACAGCTTTTGTCTGTCCTCCCGGCAAATACACTTTAATTTCACACCATTGAGTCTTCTTCTGTACAGTGTGCTGTCAACAAACTTGTACATACTTGACTGCCGGGCTACTTTTTCCGCTTCTTCTTGCTCTTCGGGAAGTTCTCCTGTCTGAAGGAAATGGACAATCTGCTGCGCCCATGCTGGAGCTTGTGGCTCGACAACAAGGACTAAAGGCACATATATTGTTGCGGGAACATCCGCTTCTATGGCGAGAACCTGTGGTTCTGCCGGAGCTTGATGTTCCCCGGCAAGCTTGCCGGAGCAAAGCTTGTCGGGAGTGTCTGCTACGACGGAACTAACCATAAGGCTTGCCGGAGCAGACTGCTCCTCAGCATCCTTGGCGTTGATCTTGGGAACCTTCTTGACGGTGGCTTCAGGGAGCTCTGCCGGAAAATAGTCACCAGAAATCAACTTTCTCTTCTTGTTCTGTCCAGTTGATGGCGTTATGGACGGTTGAGTCAGCTTGAGCACAAAAATCCCTGGTTCCACAGGCAACTTTAGTGTGGCGCACTTCGACAGGCCATCAGCAATGTCATTCTGAGCTCTTGGAACATGCTCCATCTGTAGGCCGTCAAAGTGCTCTTCCAGCTTTCTCACTTCATCAACATATGCTTCCATCAATGGACTCTGATAGTTCTTGTTCACCTGGCGGACGACAAGCTGTGAGTCACCCCTGACAATGAGCTTCTTGATCCCAAGGTCTGCTGCGATCCTGAGACCGGCAAGCAATCCTTCATACTCTGCAGTATTGTTGGTTGCTTGCTCCTTGGGAAAGTGCATCTGGACTACGTACTTGAGGTGCTCTCCAGTGGGTGCGACAAGCAGCACGCCCGCACCGGCGCCTTGTAGCGAGAAGGCACCATCAAAGTACTTCAGCCACTCTTTGCTCGCTTCCTTGACGGGGATGCTCGTCTCTGGAATTTCTTCATCTTGTGTCAGCGTCCACTCTGCTATGAACTCTGCCAATGCTCTGCTTTGGATAGTTGAAGTACTTTCAAACTTGAGGCCAAAGCTTGACAGTTCCAGCGCCCACTCGACAATCCTGCCTGTCGCTTCTTGATTTTGCAGTATCCTCTTCCGCGGAAAACGAGTGACGATTGTGATCTCATGTGCTTGGAAGTAATGGCGCAGCTTTCTCGAGGCCATGAGAAGGCCGAAAAGCAATTTCTGCACACCAGAGTACCTTGACCTAGCCCCCTGCAGAAGGGAACTAACAAAGTAAACTGGGCGCTGCACCATTCTCTTCTGCATCTTATCATGCTCCTGCGCGGATCCATCCTTGTCAGGACCAGAGCTTGTCGGCGAAGCCCCCTGCTTGTCGTTGGATGCATCTGCCGTGGTTGCCGGCTCATCATCTGCCTCCCTCTCCGCCACTAACACAGCACTAACCACTTGATTGGTTGCCGCTATGTACAACAACAACTTCTCTGTCCTGCAGCGCAGCCTCCGCCTCCGGAGTCCATTTCATTGGACCTGCCTTTTTCAATATTTTGAAAAACGGTAGGGCGCGCTCAGCAGATCTAGAGATAAACCTGCTGAGAGCAGCCATGCAACCGGCAAGTCTTCGTACATCCTTGACGTGCTTTGGTGCTTCAATCTGCTCAATGGCCTTGATCTTGTCGGGATTGGCTTCAATTCCCCGCTGAGACACGAAGAACCCGAGAAGCTTGCCGGAAGGGACTCCAAACACGCACTTCTCGGGGTTAAGCTTGAGGTTGATCTTGCTCAGATTTGCAAATGTTTCGTCTAAATCTTGAATCAGGGTCGCCCTGTCCTTGCTCTTGACCACTATGTCATCCATGTAGTCTTCCACATTTCTGTGCATCTGCGGCTCAAAAGCGTGGTGGACTACCCTTGCAAATGTTGAACCAGCATTCTTCAAACCGAAAGGCATCCGTACGAAACAGTACGTGCCACACGGGGTGATGAATGCGGTCTTCTCCTCATCCTCTTCTGCCATGAAGATCTGATGGTATCCTGAGTATGCGTCAAGAAATGAAAGCAAATCACATTCGGCCGTGGAGTCAACAATCTGGTCGATGCGCGGCAAAGGAAATGGGTCTTTGGGACAAGCTTTATTAACATCGGTAAAGTCGATACAAAGCCTCCATTTCTCGTTTGCCTTGCGCACAACTACAGGATTGGCCAACCACGGAGGATGGAGCACCCCCCTGACAAGGCCTGCTGCTTCCAACTTCTTGATTTCTTCCGCGATGAATTCTTGGCGCTCCACTGCCTGTTTCCTAACTTTCTGCTTGACGGGCCGCGCATGAGGACATACGGCAAGGTGGTGCTCAATTACTTTCCTGGGAACACCGGGGATGTCAGACGGTTGCCAAGCAAACACATCGACATTCGCCCGCAGGAAAGCAACGAGCGCGCTTTCCTATTTGGGGTCGAGAGTGGCACTGATGGTGAAGGTACCACCAGTGCCGTCCTCCTTGGCGGACACATTCTTGGTCTCAGGTGGAGCTGCCATTGCCTTCTTACACTTGCCGGTGGAGCTCGATGGTGCGTCCTCGACGGTAGTGCAGCACTCCGAAGAGGTGCGCTTGCCAGAGTGGGCATCAGAACTCTTGCCGGACTTGGTCTTCTTCTTCCCCCCGGGAGCTTCAGCGGCAAGTGATTTGCGATCTGTTGCGGCTGCTGCTTCCCGGTAGATCTTGTCGGCACAGATAAGAGCATCTTTCTTGTTGCCAGGGACAGAGATGACACTTATCGGGCCTGGCATCTTCAGCATGTTGTAGGCATAGTGAGAGGCCCCCATGAATTTGGCGAGTGCTGGACGGCCAAGGATTCCATTGTAAGGTAATGGAAAGTCAGCAACGTCAAAAGTGACCCCCTCAGTCCTGAAGTTCAGCTTGCTGCCAAATGTTACTGGCAACGTGATCTTTCCCTTTGGCTGGCTCCTTCCCGGATTGATTCCTAGAAATGTACCGGTTTCTTCGAGCTCACTGTCAGGGATCTGGAGTTTCTGGAGCACCGCGGAGGAGATCAGGTTCAAGCCGGCCCCGTCGTCAACTAACATCTTAGTGACCTTGAGGCTGCGGATAGTTGGTGAAACCAACATCGGCAAGCACCCGACCGCAGTTACGCGATCAGGGTGGTCCTCAATATCAAAGATGATAGGCGTGCTGGACCATTTTAGAGGCTTGCGTGACTCGATGGGTGGTTCTGCTGCATTGACTTCCCGCACCCACTGCTTGAGCTGGCGGTGCGAAGTATGGAGAGAAGCACCACCGTCAACTCACAGGACCTCTGTGGCTTTCTGGAACTCTTGCTCATCAGTCTCCTCATCATCCATGTCCTCATCGTCGTCGTCATCTTCATCCTTGTCGCGGCCACAAGGAGGTCTGTCTCCTTGCCGCTGCTTGGCCTTGCCGCGGCATCCTCCTCGACCGGGACGTTTCTTGTCGGATCCTCTAGCACCTTCCCGGGCCTTCTCCTTGTCGCGCCGCTCGTATTCAGCTTTCTGTTGCTCAACAAGCTGCTCGACTTTCTTGCAGCTCTGGAGATCGTGGCCCTTGGTCCGGTGGATCTTGCAATACTGCTTGTTGGTGCCGTCCTGCTTGTCGGCGACCACCACAGCCTCTGCGGTAATCTCCTTGCCGGAGTCACCAGCTTTGGCTTTCTTGGCGCCACCATCGTTGTCGGACTGCTCAACAACTAGCACCTCTTTTCCTTTCTTCCTCATGTTGTTCCGCCGCCGGTTTTTCTTTGCCTGGGCAGCATCATCACTGTCAGATCCCCCTGCCCCTATGTTCTCTCCCGGGAGTCTCCTCCCTTCCTCAGCACGTGCACACTTGTCGGCCAGGGCATATAGCTCACTGACGTCTCTGATCTTGCACATCGCAATTTCCTCCCGCATCCTGCGGTTTCGCATGTTCTGATGGAACATGCTGATCACCGCGGCAGGGTGGACGTCTGGGATGTTGTTTTGTACACTGCTGAATCTCTGAATGTACTTGCACAGGGGTTCTCCTTCCTTCTGGGCGAGCAGGTGAAGGTCACTCTCTTGGCCATGAGGCTTGTGGCCGCCTGTGAAGGCGCCGACAAACTGATGGCATAGATCAGCCCAAGAGGATATGGAATTGTCCGGCAAGTGCATGAGCCAGGATCTGACGTTGGGTTTGAGCACCAGCGGGAAGTAGTTGGCAAGGATCTTGTCGTCCCATCCCCCGGCAGCCTGCACCGCAATGGTGTAGGTGCTGAGGAACTCCGACGGATGTGTCTTGCCGTCATACTTCTCCGGTACGTCTGGCTTGAAGTTCTTCGTGCTGGGCCACTAGACTTGCCACAGCTCACGAGTGAACACGGGGCAACCTACCGTGTACGGCAGATCGCCTGGTTCCCCTGGCGCATGCATGTCAACAGAGGGCCCAGCGCGCTTGTCGGATTGACATCGCGCTTCTCTTCGGCGCTCGATGCGAGTACGAGCATCTTCTTGCTGTCGATCATGAAGAACTTGGCGCTGATCGCGACGAACTCGTGGATCCGACGATGCGGTGGAGTCGCTGTCGAGGTGGATCCAGCGAGTCGTCGATCTTGGCCTTCGGGGTGGTGATTGCATGGCGGTTGCACTCCCACCAGTTTCGTCGCCACCGGCTCGCGCCTGGCAACCCTGCCGCGGCAGCGACGCGCTCGGCTGCCGCGGAGTGTCGCCGTTGGCGTAGCCGATGAGACTCTGAATGGTGGCCCTCCATTCGTCGATCTTGTCCGACGTCGGAGGGTAATCTAGGAGCAGTTGAGCTCGCGCCAAAGCTTCTGCCGGAGCGGTGGGTGGCAGTGGCGGACGGCGCGAGCAGCGGGATGTGCTCGGACTTCTAACTATGTTAGAAGGAGCATTATCCCGTCCGGGCGACCGTGTCTCGCTCGTGCTAGCACGTTGGCGTGCATGCTGGCCTTGAGCGCCCCGGGATCCACCAGCTTGATCTTGTCCCAACAAATGTATGGTACTGCGAGTACCATGACGCTGTCGGTCCTGCGCCTCCTGAGATGGGCGCGGAACAATCACGGACGTCGAGGTCTGCGCCGCCTTGCCCTTGGATCTGGCAGCGTCGTGAGCTTCCTCGTCGATGTCCGTCCTTCCGCCGACGTCTACCTACCTGCCGGGGCGGTGGGATCGACGTGGACGGAACAGCCGCCTCTGAAGCCTTCTTCTTCGGTGGCATGTTGATGAAGAAAATGAGGATCTAGCTCGTGTGAACGCTGGATCAGGTTCACACAATCTCGACTCCCCCTACCTGCCGCGCCAAAGATGTCGGGGAAACTGATCCACGAACACCTATGGGGCCGGAGGACCGAGCCCCTTTCGGTTCGGCGGGGGCGGAGGTCGCACGAAGAGCGGATCGAGGCGAAGCACACGAGCAGTTTACCCAGCTTCGGAGCTCTCCGGAGATATAATACTCCTACTGCTGCTTGTCTGATTCTATTATGTTCTTGCTCGAGAGTGAGCTAAGTGTTTCTCTGGCTTCCGAATGAGCCGAACCTCCTCTACGCTGCGCATGGGCCTCCTTTTATATGCACAACGGGTCACCGACAGGTGGCAACGTAGACAAGGGTACAAATGTAAAAAGCGAGGTGGTTGGTACAGTTACTTGTACAGTGTTTCCTACCTAACCCTGGCGGTAGGGGACAAGGGCAGAAAAGGACCGTCAGGGGCACCAACGCTCGCCACGATGGCGATCTTGTCAGCTTCGCATGCCACCGCGCACCGTTGGCTGCACAGCCTCCCGCCACGCGCGCCTGGAAAGGCCCCCAGAGCGACACGTTGGTGGATGCGCTGGAGCGTGGGCACAGAGTGGCCGCCTGCCGCGACAAGCGCCTTGCCGCGGCCATTGTCTTGTCGGGCCTGGAAGCTTGTCGCTCACCGTGCCTTGCCGGGATGCGCGGCGCGTCGCGGCAAGTTCCTTGAAATGCCTTGGTTGGCCTTTCCGGCAAGCTCCTCTTGTCGGGGCCTTGTCTCCTGAGCTTAAATTCTTTGTTCTTGAATGGCTCCAAGGGAACCACGGAGGACCTTGGCGGTCGCCCGACAAGCCTTGCCGTGGGGTGCTGCAACTGCCTGTGCACAAGTTCGGGGTACTAGGGTACCCCTACTCTAGTACACCGACATTTAGTGTTTGTGCCAAGTAGAACCTATAGGATAAACTATGATGATGGTTGATTTGATTCTGCTGAAAAACAGAAACTGCAATAAATTATGATGATGGTTGAATGGCTCACGAGAAAAAATTCAATAAATCACAGAAAATAGCTTTTGCATTGATTCATTTTGATGCTGATCAATAAACAAATTGTCCAGTACGTCCTAGTTTGGTAGGATTTTTAGAGTTCTAGAAGTTTGCGTTAATTATAGATTTCTACGGACTGTTTTGTTTTTGACAGATTCTGTTTTTCGTGTGTTGTTTGCTTATTTCAATGCATCTATGGCTAATAAATTAGTTTATAAACAATAAGGAAGTTGGAATACAATAGGTTTAACACAGAAATAAATAAAGAATGAGTTCATTGCAGTACCTTATGTGGTCGTTTTGTTTTCTTTCACTAACGGAGCTTATAAGATTTCCTGTTGAGTTTTGTGTTGTGAAGTTTTCAAGTTTTGGGTAAAGCTTTTATGGACTATGAAATGAAGAGTGGCAGGAGACTAAGCTTGGGGATGCTTATGGCACCCCAAGATATTAAAGAATAGCCAAAAGCCTAAGCTTGGGGATGCCCCGGGAAGGCATCCCCTCTTTCGTCTTCGTTCATTGGTAACTTTACTTGGAGCTATATTTTTATTCGCTACATGATATGTGTTTTGCTTGGAGTGTCGTGTATTATATTGGTCTTTGCTTGTTAGTTTACCACATTCATCCTTGCTGTAACACATCTTTTTGGAGAAGCCTATTTGATTAGAATTTGCTAGAATACTCTATGTGCTTCACTTATATCTTTTGAGCTTGATAGTTTTTGCTCTAGTGCTTCACTTATATCTTTTAGAGCGTGGTGGTGGATTAATTTTATAGAAATTGCTAGTCTCTCATGCTTCACTTATATTATTTTGAGAGTCTCTTAGAACAGCATGTATTTGCTATGGTTTTAATTTGGTCCTAGAATGATGAGCATCCAAGTTGGGTATAATAAAAACTATCCTAGAAAGTGAATTGGATGCTATGATCAATTTGATGCTTGATAATTGTTTTGAGATATGGAGGTAGTAATATTAAAGTCATGCTAGTTGGGTGATTATGGATTTAAAGAATGCTTGTGTTGAAGTTTGTGATTCCCGTAGCATGCACGTATGGTGAACCGCTTTGTGATGAAGTCGGAGCACAATTTTATTTATTGATTGTCTTCCTTATGAGTGGCAGTCGGGGACGAGCGATTGTCTTTTCCTACCAATCTACCCCCCTAGGAGCATGCATGTAGTGCTTTGGTTTTTGATGACTTCTAAATTTTTACAACAACTATATGAGTTCTTTTGATTAATGTTGAGTCCATGGATTATACGCACTCTTTTCACCCCTCCATTATTGCTAGCCTCTCTTGTATCGTGCAACTTTCGCCGGTACCATAAACCCACCATACTCCTTCCTCAAAACAGCCACCATACCTACCTATTATGGCATTTCCATAGCCATTCCGAGATATATTGCCATGCAACTTTCCACCGTTCCGTTCATATGACACGCATTACTTTTGTCATATTGCTTTTTGCATGAACATGTAGTTGACATCGTATTTTTGGCAAAGCCACCGTTCATAATTCTTTCATACATGTCACTCTTGATTCATTGCATATCTTGGTACACCGCCGGAGGCATTCATATAGAATCATATTTTGTTCTAAGTATCGAGTTGTAATTGTTGAGTTGTAAAAAAATAAAAGTGTGATGATCATCATTATTAGAGCATTGTCCCAGTGAGGAAAGGATGATGGAGACTATGGTTCCCCCATAAGTCAGGATGAGACTCCGGACGAAAAAAAAGATGGGCCATAAAAAAAAGAAAAGGCCCAATAAAAAAAGAGAAAAAAGAGAAGGGACAATGCTACTATCCTTTTACCACACTTGTGCTTCAGAGTAGCACCATGATCTTCATGATAGAGAGTCTCATATGTTGTCACTTTCATTTACTAGTGCAAATTTTTCATTATAGAACTTGGCTTGTATATTTCAATGATGGGCATCCTCAAAGTGCCCTAGGTCTTCGTGAGCAAGCAAGTTGGATGCACCCCACTAGTTTTCTTTTGTTGAGCTTTCATATATTTATAGCTCTAGTGCATCCGTTGCATGGCAATCCCTACTCACTCACATTGATATCTATTAATGGGCATCTCCATAGCCCGTTGATACGCCTAATTGATGTGAGACTATCTTCTCATTTTTTATCTTCTCCACAACCACCGCTCTATTCCACATATAGTGTTATGTCCATGGCTCACGCTCATGTATTATGTGAATGTTGAAAAAGTTTGAGATTATTAAAGTATGAAACAATTGCTTGGCTCGTCATCGGGGTTGTGCATGATTAAATACTTTGTGTAATGAAGATAGAGCTTAGCCAGATTATATGATTTTGTAGGGATAACTTTCTTTTGGCCTTGCTATTTTGAGAATACATGATTACTTGTTTAGTATGCTTGAACTATTACTGTTTCTTATGTCAACACGAACTTTTATTTTGTATTACTTGGATCTGATCATTCATGCCACAATGAAAGAAAATTACATTATGAATTATCCTAGGTAGCATTCCACATCAAAAATTCTCTTTTTATCATTTACCTACTTGAGGACGAGCAGGAATTAAGCTTGGGGGTGCTTGATACATTTCCAACGTATCTATAATTTTTTATTGTTCCATGCTATTATATTACCTATTTTGGATGCTTATGGGCTTTATTTTACATATTTATATCATTTTTGGGACTAACCTACTAACCCAAGGCCCAGCCCATATTGCTGTTTTTTTGCCTATTTCGGTATTTCAAAGAAAAGGAATATCAAACAGAGTCCAAACGGAATGAAACCTTCGGAATCGATATTTTTGGAACAAATCTGATTCGGAGAGCTTGGGGTGCAAGTCAAGAAAGCTCCGAGGGACCACGAGATAGGAGGGCGCCCCCCCCCCCCACGGAATGAAACCTTCGGAAGCGATATTTTTGGAACAAATCTGATTCGGAGAACTTGGGGTGCATGTCAAGAAAGCTCCGAGGGCCCCACGAGATAGGAGGGCGCCCCCCCTGTAGGGCGCGCCCCCTGTCTCATGGGCCCCTCGGGTGTCCACCGACGTACCTCTTCCTCCTATATATACCCACGGACTCCGAAAACATCCAGGGGCACCACGAAACAAAATTTCCACCACCGTAAATTTCTGTATCCGCGAGATCCCATCTTGGAGCCTTCGACGGCACTCTACCGGAGGGGGAATCGACCATGGAGGGCCTCTACATCAACATCCTTGCCCCTCCTATGAGTTGTGAGTAGTTTACCACGGACCTACGGGTCCATAGTTATTAGCTGGATGGCTTCTTCTCTCTTTTTGGATCTCAATACAATGATCTCCCCCTCTCTTGTGGAGATCTATTCGATGTAATCTATTTTTGCGGTGTGTTTGTGAAGATCCAATGAATTGTGAGTTTATGTTCAGATTTATCTATGGTTATTAATTGAATCTTCTCTGAATTCTTTTATGTATGATTGAGTTATCTTTGCAAGTCTCTTCGAATTATCTGTTTGGTTTGGCCTACTAGATTGATCTTTCTTGCCATGGGAGAAGTGCTTAGCTTTGGGTTCAATCTTGCGGTGTTCTTACCCAGTGACAAAAAGGGTTGCAAGACACGTATTGTATTGTTGCCATCGAGGATAACAAGATGGGGTTTATATCATATTGCATGAGTTTATCCCTCTACATCATATCATCTTGCTTAATGCGTTACTCCGTTCGTATGAACTTAATACTCTAGATGCATGCTGGATAGCGGTCGATGTGTGGAGTAATAGTAGTAGATGCAGGCAGGAGTCGGTCTACTTGTTTTGGCTGTGATGCCTATATACATGATCATGCCTAGATAACGTCATAATTATTCGCTTTTCTATCAATTGCTTGACAGTAATTTTTTCACCCACTGTAATACTTATGCTCTCGAGAGAAGCCTCTAGTGAAACCTATGGCCCCGGGGTCTATCTCTTATCATATTTTCTTTCAATCTACTTTTATTTTCATCTTTACTTTTCTTGCATCTATATCATAAAATACCAAAAATATATTTATCTTATCATAGTTTCTTTATTAGATATCACTTTCGCAAGTGGCCGTGAAGGGATTGACAACCCCTTTATTGCGTTGGTTGCGACTTCTCAGTTTGTTTGTGTAGGTTCATGGGACTTTTGAGGAGCCTCCTACTGGATTGATACCTTGGTTCTCAAGAACTAAGGGGAATACTTACGCTACACTTTGCTGCATGACCCTCTCCTCTTCGGGGAAATCCAACGCTAGCTCAAGACGTAGCACCTCCCCACTCGCCCTCAAACTCGCTTATTCCCCAAGCATCGTGCTTATGGCATGGTTGGGTTACCCACATCCATATTGATGAGAATCCCGTAATAAGGGGACACGATCTCTGCTTCGACAAGACGTGCAAATAAAACTGCCTCGCGAAACGTGGAGTACCAGGTTGGAAAAATGGTTCGAATAATGACCGGGCCGCGGTGTGATGTCACGCAGTGGAAAAGTCGTCAACAGATTACACTCGTGGAATATTGTACTCTCTACGGTGGTATGTGGAGTTTTTTTTGCAGAGCTGGACACAATTCTTGTGTTCAAGATCTACTTTGGAATATTCGGAGAAAGAACCCGCCTTGCAATGCAGAAAACAATCTACGCGCGGACTCATCGTTATTGAAGCCTGGTTCAGGCGCTACTGAGGGAATCCTGGATTAAGGGTCCTCGGACAACCGGACTATATGCATGTGCCGGACTCTTGGGCTATGAAGATACAAGATACAAGAATTCGTTTCGTGTCCGGGTGGGACTCTCCTTTGTGTGGAAGGCAAGCTTGGCGATTCGGATATGTAGATTCCCTTCTCTGTAACCGACCTGATGTAACCCTAGCCCCCTCCGGTGTCTATATAAACCGGACGGTTTAGTCCGTAGGACCACAACAATCATAATCATAGGCTAGCTTCTAGGGTTAGCCTCTACGATCTCGTGGTAGCACTACTAGGGAAAACCTTATACACAGAATCTTACCAGTAGCACGTGTTAAAATGAGGCGCTACTGCTACTTAGCAGTAGCGCGTCTTCCAAAACCGCGCTACTGTTACACAATTAGCAGTAGCGCGGCAGGAACAAAACGCGCTACTACTATAATTGCCACACCGTTCCCGACGTACTAGGTATAGTAGTAGCGCCCTTCTAGAAACGGCGCTACTACTACGGATTTTAGCAGCAACGCGTTTTCCCTCCCCACGGTACTGTTAAAGCTATTTTCACCTAACCCCCCCGCGCGGCCTGATACCCTCTCCCCTGCTTCCTCTCCCCAATTCCCCACTCTCTCTTCTCCCCCTCGTCGCCTCCGCCTCGCCGCTGTCTCGCTGCCGTCTCCCCCGACCCCGCCTCGCGGCCATCTCCCCTGACCCCGCCTCGCCGCAGCCTCCTCCGGCCCCGGCTCGCCGCCGTCTCCCTCGACCCGCCTCGCCACCGTCTCCCCCAACCCCGCCTCGCAGTAGTCTCCCCCGACCCCGCCTTGCCGCGCCTCAGTGTCGTCGTCTCCCCCGACCCCATCTCTCTCCCTGCCGTCTGTAAGCACTCTCCCCTTCCGATCCCTCTTGTTTGCTTAATTAGTATGAACCCTAGCTATTTAGTGCTAGTTAGTATGAACCCTACTCTCTTTTTAGTGCTAGTTAGTTAATTAGGGCAGTAGTTCCTAGGTACTCCCTCCGTCCAGAAATACTTGTCATCAAAATGGATAAAATAGAATGTATCTAGACATATTTTAGTTTTAGATACATCTCTTTTTATCCATTTTGATGACGAGTATTTCCGGACGGAGGGAGTACTAATTAGTTAGTAAGAACTAGGTACTAATTAGCTAGGTACTAGTTTATTTTTATTTATAGTAAGTTTATTTTCAGTAAGAACTAATTGAATTAATAGAACAAGTTAGTAAGAACTTGTTGCTATTTTTTTAGTTAAAGCAATTTTTCCCGCATCGACGTGGACGATGCCTATCCTGCATCCTCGTCGTCGAGTCGGTGGAGGACGACACATGCTTGACCATATGGGCCATGTCCGGGACTGGGCTCCGCCGGGGTGGTACTGGGAGGCACTACCTACCGGGGGGCGCAGGTTGGTGAGGAGCCAGCCTGTCGTTGACCCAAACCTTCTTTGGTGGCGGTCGCGTGGGCCAGTGACGGTCCAGAGGCTCGAGGACCCCACGGAGGTGGTGCATCACCATGTCAGTGAGGAGGACACGCACGTCCGTTGCTACTTGTTTGCGTTGGAGCACAGGTTCTCCAATACCTGGCAGGTTCTCCAGGGATCTCACTGGAGCTATGATCCCGTGATGGTTCCTTCTCTGTGGGTGTCCACCGCCCGCGCTGATACCCGTCGTGTGTTACGGTTTTAGTTGTATTAGTGATGTTATATGTATGATACTATTCAGGTTGTATTAGTGATAATATTCGATGATGTACGAAGATGCATGAGAGGATTTACTTTTGCTTATTCAGTGCATGCTAATTTGAGTCCCATAAGATATTTTGAAATGTATATCTTGTGTTGCTCAAATAGGATAGGTGCTTGCCCAAGTGGCCGGTCATGTTTGCAGGTTACACCTCCGAGTGGCCTATGTTTTGCCGGAGTGTTGATTCATTTCCGTTCCGGCAAATTTCAGGCGCTCGATATGTCCTATTTTAGCAAAGGTCATGCCGGATTTTCCGTTAATTTTGGCATGACTAGTGCCAGAATATGTAGGAAATATCGAGTGCCCTGGATTTGTGTGTTGAGTATCCTAGTAGTTGTCTTCGATCGATTTTCAATTAATGTTTTAACTATGAACATAGGAAATGTCTGACGACGAAAAGGATTTTGGTATTTGCAAATACTGCGAAGACGAGCGCGGCGTGTGCGACGGAATCTTCCTAGATGATGATAGGCGCTTCAGCATAAAGCTGGACGAGAACTTCGAAGTGGATACAGCAAGTCACAACGACAAGTCTTTTTTCGTAATATAGCATGACATATGCTTCATTTGCTTCAACTTATAATTTGTTTTTACTATTCTACTAGCATATCCCCTGTCATGCAAGAGTTTTTGTATTGGATAAGATAGGTTGCAGTCATACTATGGAGGTAAAGAAATTTTACTTGAAGACCGAGCATGGTTATATTTTCCACACAAAAATATACAATTCAGACGACTACACCTATTTTGGATGCAAAACATGGTGAGCACTATGCAAGACTTATGCATTTGAGCCTGATATGGTTATCACCTTTGATATTCGTCCGGAAGATGATATGGAAGGTAATACCGACATCTGGGTCGATGTGCAGACGCCTCCAGTTATACCAAAATGTGAGTTTCTCAACCATATTTATGTCTTTGATATTGTTTATTCAAAAATAGTTGACAATTAATTTCTATTGATAGCTTATTTTGGTGCAAGCAAACATGTCCAGCGCTTGGTAGACAGGACCGTATACTGTGTCGGGGCTGAACTCAACTGCGAGGATCTCAGTCATTATGTTTCATGGCTTGCGGATCTTGATACTGTCCAGACAAATTTTCTTCCTGGATTTAGAAATGTTAGTATTGAAAACGTGCGACCAATAGTGTTCGTACTGAACTACGGTCACATCTATTTAGGAAGGATGGTAAGATTTTTAATATTTGTCCTCAGTGCAGCTTTTCCATACATTATTTTTGAAGCTAAACTTCATTGCTAAGTATGTTACCATACCATGTTCTTCAACAGGGAGTCCCGATGAATGTTGTGCCTTATGGGATCGAGACTAAAGGTACCATGAGTATTATTAGCTTACGGCCAAGATATCCTACAGATTACTTTAGTGCATTCAAGATTAGGGACGGATGCTTAATAGTGCAAGACTGGACCAAATATGTGATGGGGGAGCACAGAGAAGTACTAGGGGGCAGCAAACAGATGCGCTACCCACGATTAGGAGACAGGTTCATCTGCATGCTCCAACTTGATCAAGGAGGAGAGCTACACATGTTTTATGTTATTTTACCTGCGAGAGAGCAACAGGAGTGATTAGCTAGCTAGAAATGAATTTGAAGATGATGATGTGCTACACTATTACTATGATGATAAAATAGCTAGTGTTGGTGGTAGTGACTATGATGTTTATTATTAGCTAGTGTTAGTGGTGATTAAATAAATATTGTTGGTGATAATGACTATGATGATGATTAAATAGCTTGTGCTGGCGGATTAGATTCAAGTGCACATCGAAAGTACTACTAGTCCAAACTAGATCAAGTTTGGATTAGTAGTATACTTTTGACATGCACCACATATTGCCTCCACTTGAACCTAATCCATCTTCATTTAACACGCTGTTATGGACATAATGATGTAAACCTCATAACTGGTATTGTACCCATATTTGTACGATGGAGACAAAACCGCATAAATACACTAAAAATAACAAAAATAAAAAATCAATACTAGTAGCGATGGAGAGAAAACGCGCTGCCACTAATTTCATTAGGAGTAGCGTGGGGGTGAACAAACGCTGCAGCTATTTGTCCTAGCAGTAGCACGTGCCGGCACGCGTTACTGCTAAGCAATAGCTTTAGCGCCTTATTAATAGCACGCCTACCCGCGCTACTAGTGAGCAGAAAACCAGCGCTACTGCTAGGGTTTTCCCTAGTAGTGTAGATTAACTCTTGTAATACTCACATCATCAAGATCAATCAAGCAGGAAGTAGGGTATTACCTCCGTCAAGAGGGACCGAACCTGGGTAAACATTGTGTCCCCTGCCTCCTGTTACCCTTAGCCTTAGACGCACAGTACGGGACCCCCTACCCGAGATCCGCCAGTTTTGACACCGACAGTCGGCGCTTCATCATTACACTACTAGGGAAAACCTTATACACAGAATCTTAGCTGCAGCACGGCACAAAAGAAGCACTACTGCTAATTAGCAGTAGCGTGGGTGTGGCAAGCTCGCTGCTGATGCAAACTTAGCAGTAGCGCATGAGGTCTAAACCGCGCTGCTACAAAAATCGACTGACAGTAACCACCAACCTAAGTTTAGCAGTAGCGCCGCGATGCGTGCTACTGCTAATGCGATAGTAGTAGCGCTCTTTTTGAAAGTGGCTACACGGTTGGCCCCGTTTAGCAGTACCGTGTGTGAGGAAAGCGCGCTGCTGCTACTCTCTTATCAGTAGCGCGTTTTTCCTACCGCGCTACTGCTAAGACGCAGCCCCCACCACCTTTTCCCACCCGTCCTCCCGTCCCCCATCTCCTCTCCTCCCTTTCCCCTAGCTCCCACATCCTCCCTCTCTCACTCTTCTTCTTCCTGAAGACTTCTCCCCCATTACTCTCCCTCTTCTACCTACCTTTCTCTCTCTTCATTACTCCTAGCTAACCACACCACCTCCATTAATGCATCTCCTTCATCTTTTTCCTTCCCTCCACTAGTTGAAGTTGTCTCCTCCCAAATTAGCTAGCTAGGTAGATGTAGCATTTATTCAAGGGACCTATTTGCACCCTAACTAGATCTATCTTTGTCAAGAAGAGCTTCGTGCACTTTTGATCTCCCTACATCATCATCTCCATCGTGTGCTCGATCTCGAGATAGAGGTGATTAAAATTTCATGCTTTTGCAAAATGGAAATATGTGTATGTGTGTGTGATATGATAATTGGGCAATATTATGGAAATTGTGTGTGTGGCATGAGTTGACACCAAATTGTGCTTTTGAGTTGCCTATGTTTTGCCGAAATGCCGATTTATTTCCGTTTCGGCGAATTCCGGGCAAACTCTAGATCTATATATGTCCTATTTTTAGGGAAGGTCATGCCAAATGTTTGTATGACTTTGATGGATGCACGCATAGTTTATAATAAATTTGTTTTTTATTACCGTGCAGACGTTCATGATGGTTAGTGGAACGATGGTGGACAGGTGGTTGCGGTCGGCGGTGTAGGACATGAAAGAAAATAACCGGACAGAAGTTTTCTGTCCGTGTCGAAAATGCAAAGGAATAGTTTGGCTCGATCCCTATGACGATGGTCGTGTCGAAGTGCACCTGCTCATGACTGGTTTCATGGATGGCTATACTCAGTGGATAATTGAAGATGAGGATGACGATGTTGAGGACGCCGATGGGGCAGGCAATGATGACACGGGGCAAGACAAAGAGATGATCGATAATGGCGGAGGGGAAGAGGTCGGACATGGTGGCGGAGAAGGGGCCGGACATGGCGGAGGAGAAGGGGCCGGACATGGCGGCGGAGAGAACAACGTGGACTCCACGCAGCAGAGTTCGTTAGTACTAAGTTCAATTGTCCGGGACCCTCATGTTCAAGCATTGCTTCGCAAGGAGACAAGTACTGAGAGAGCTGCTTCTAGAGAGGAGGCTAAGCTGGAGTAACTGGTGGTTGACTCGAACACTCCATTGTATGGTGGTTGCAATCCTGAGGTGACCCGCTTGAGTTTCACGCTCCAACTCCTGAACACGAAGGCTAAAAACAAATGGACCGACCCTAGCCTTGATGAGCATCTCAAGTACCTAAAGGATGTTCTTCCCGCGGGGAATCTATGTCCTACTAGTGTTGATGAGGCCGAGAAGATCGTGTGCCCTCTTGATCTGCCACACGTTAGATACCATGCATGCATCAACGATCGCATAATTTATCAGAAGGAGCACGCAAAAAAAACAAGTTGTTCGGTCTGCAATGCTTCTCGATACAAGAAGGCCGGGTAGAAATGTCCCCAGAAAGTTGTATGGTACTTACCGATCACTCCCCGTCTCCAGCGGTATTTTGTAGATCCCAAGGAAGGAAAGCTAATGCGCTGGCACGTGGAGAGGAACAAGCCCAATGATGGAGATGATCCGAAGCTGAGACACGTCAAGGATGGAAGCCAGTGGAGAGCATTGAACAGCTTCTATCGGTATGTCGAATGTGATGCAAGGAACATCGTGCTCGGCGCGTGTACCGATGGCATGAATCCGTTTGGCAACCAGAACACCAACCATAGCACATGGCCCGTGTTTGTATGGATGTCCAACCTCCCCCCTGGTTGTGCATGAAGTCGAAGTACATTCACATGAGCATGCTTATTCAAGGGCCGAAACAACCAGGATAAAATATTAATTTGTATCTGGGCTACTTCAAGAGGAGTTAGACACGTTATGGAAAACACCGGCCAAGACATGGGACGCCAGCAAAGGCGAGTATTTCTACATGAGACCCGCGCTGATCACGACGGTGCACGACTATATCGGTTACGGATATGTCGCAGGCCAGGTGTGCCATGGATATTGCGGATGCACGCGGTGCATGGATGATACAATGTCTTAGCAGCTAACATCAAGGAAAGATGGCTGGTCTGGGAAAATCGTGTACATGGGGCATCGGAGATGGCTCGAACAGGACGACCCGTGGAGAAATCATGGAGATCTATTCACGCTGAGCATCGAGGACCTCTACGTAAGCGGAGTGGTGCCAAAATCGATGAGCTGTTGAAAAACTGGAAGGAGTGCAATGTGCCGAGAAATACGATGAGAAAGGCGCCGGAGCCGTTGCTGAAGGTATGGAAGACGAGGTCTGTGTTCTGGGACTTGGAGTACTGGCACAAACTCGATACACCTCATTGCCTTGATCAAATGCATATCTGTAAGAATGTCCTTGAGAGCTTGCTCGCAACACTGATGAACATGCCGGATAAGACCAAGGATGGGCCGAAGGCAAGAAAATACTTGCAGGATTTGAAAATTAGGGAAGATTTGCACATGTCGGCCCGTAAAATGTCAGACGTGACAGAGACAGAGACAGAGGCACAGGAGAAGAAGGGCAAGAAAGCAGAGAAAGAGGATTATTGCCCCCCTTCTTGTTCACCTTAAGTCAGGCTGAGATCGATCAATTCTTTAAGTGCCTTATCGAAGTCATAGTTAGTTCCGGTTACTGTGGCAAGATAAGCAGATATCTGGACACGGACAAGAAAAGGTTCAGCGGGATGAAGTCCCATGACTGTCATGTGATGATGATGTTGATAATACCTGTTGTCCTTAGAGGGATAATGGACAAGCACGTCTGTGACACGCTTATTGGTCTCTGTAACTTTTTCAACGTCATCTCTCGAAAGTCGACTAGTGTGAAGCAGCTCCGAAGGCTACAGGAAGAGATCGTTGTGATACTGAATGAGCTTGAGATGTACTTCCCACCCGTGTTCTTTGACGTGATGGTGCATCTGTTTGTCCATATTGTGGATGACATAATAGACATGGGGCCGTCATTTCTGCACAACATGATGCCGTGAGAGGATGAATGGGATCATCAAAGGATTCGTTCGTAACATGTTCTGTCCAGCTGGAAGCATCGTCCAGGGCTATCTGACACAAGAATGCATCTCTTTCTGCGAGAATTTTCTATATGGGGCAGACCTGCAGCCACCTGGTGTTAGTGTTGGTTTGCCCGTTAACAAGCACGATGGGAGGCTCGAAGGAGAAGGTCAGTCCAACGGTCGCAGGGAACTGCACGTGGCATACTCAGATCGACGCAGCGACTTTCACAAATCAAACTTGGTAGTGCTACAACACCTAGACGAGGTAGATCCTTTCGTGGCACTGCACAAAGAAATTATCGCAAAGAAGTATCTTGACCGGGGGGTATGCAGGACGGACGCCGAAGTTACTAGAGAGCACAACTCCACTTTCCTGCATTAGTTCAAAGAGCATATTATTGCTAATCCCCTGGAGGAGGGCTCTAAGGACGGATTGCTCATATACACCTTAGCACATGGCCCCTCGCCCAACCTCGTAACCTATCAGGCATACAATATCAACGGATACACGTTCTACATGGACACCAAAGATATGGACAGTGATGATCAGAACTCAGGGGTGACGATGGAATGTATGACCGGCAGCGACAACGACGCAACTGAAAGATTTTACGGAAAGGTCGAGGAGATCTGGGAGCTTGACTACGCTGGACTGCACAACACGACGATGTTCCGTGTCAGATGGGCTAAGAATGTCGAAAGAGAAAACCAGAATTTCACTACCATGATTATACCAGACGCAAAGAGAGCTACCGTGAACGCTATCGCAAAAAACGAGCCATGGGTACAGGCTAAGCACGTTACAGAATGCTTCTTCATAACCGACCCGCGCAATCACAGCCGTGTTGTCGTGAGGAGAGGCAAAAGGAACATCATTGGAATGGATGGAGTCGCCAACGAGGAAGACTACGATCAGTACGGCAACCCAATGAGGGAAGATGACGATCATGATGAAGTATACGTCAAAAGAAGAATCAATACTACATTTCCTAAGAAAAATCGTACTCCATGGAAAAGGCAAAGTCACAATGAGGGGCTCAATTATTCTTCAACAAACAAGAAGGGGAATAAGCTGACTCAAAAACGAAAACGTCAATGCTGAGGAACTGTATGTTATCGGTCAAATGATATAATATATATGTTCCTATTTTGTATACACACTTAGCCATTATTATGCATGGGTCCAATGATGTAATATATATGTTCCTATTTTGTATACATATTTATAACCGTCAAATGATGCAATATATATCGCCTTCCCTTCGTTCACTGCTCTCAGAAAAAAAAGTGAGAGAAAATAAAGGAAAAGAAAAAGGAAAACTGGTAATAGTAGTAGCGGTTTACTGAAAAAGAGCTACAACTAGTCAGGGTAGCAGCAGCGCATTTGGACTAAACGCGCTACTGCTACTTCTACTTAACCCAAAATCCTCACTCTCTCTGCTTCATCCCGCCTCTTTTCCCCCCAAATCCCCACTCTCTCTTCTCCCGTCACACCGCCGCGCCCCCCACCCAGCGCTCGTCCCCGACCTCGGCGCTCGCCCCCGACCCGGCACTCGCCCCCGACCCCGACGCGCCACGCCTCCCTCCTCTGCTTCCTCCCCTCCGAACCTCGGCCGTCATCGGGCCTGCCTCCTCGCCCATGCACCCTCTATAACCCCCCCCCTCTCTCTCTCTCTACTAACTAGGGTTCTTCGATTAATTTACTTAGGTTTTAGTTAGGGCAGTAGGTTAATTAGCTTATCTATTTAGTTATGAATTTAGGTAGGCTAAATTTATATGCAAATTTGAACTGGACATGTGATATGTGGACATGTCATGTTTTGGACATGTCATGATTGGAATTTGGACATGTCATTTGGACATGTGATGTTTTGTTTCAATTTTGGTAAATGATCCGAGTGGCCTATGTTACGCCGGAATGTTGATTCATTTCCGTTCCGGTGAATTTCTGGAGCTCAATATGTCCATTTTTTAGCAAAGGTCATGCCGAAATTTTCCGTGAATTTTGGCATGATTTGTGCTAGATAGTAGGCATATCGAGTGCTGGCGCATAGATTTCTTTTTTATGTCATTTCTCATTTTTCTCATACTTTTAGAAATAAACGAGGAGACTTAATCATAGGAAACATGTAGAACAACGAAGAAACTGGGCCTTCTGACCAAGATGCAGACGAGATGGATTATGAGGGTGAACAAGAGTACCTCGACTATTTGGCTGCTAAGCAAGGTTTGCAGGTCGGCCTGGATGATGGTACTGACGCCGACATACACAGCGACGGCGCCGACACCGATAGCGGCGCCGAGACCAGTGGGGAAGGTACCGGCGGGAAAGGTACCGGCACCGATGCCGCTACCTAAAAGAAGAAGCATAAGAAGCAGAGGATACGAAAACCAAACAAACTAGGGATTGGACGACTAGTGATCACAAAGATGGAACCTAGCAAGTTTGAGCCATTAGAGCTGGAAGAACCTCGCAAGTGCTATGGGAACCAAGTAGGATGCATCCTACGGGAATGCGTGAGCATCAACAATGATGACTTAAGGAGTAAAGAACATTTGACGCAGTTGCTCCTGACGAAGTTGCACAAGAGATTCAAGTTCCCCGACCGGGATGATAACATAGAACAACCGTGGGATGATCCGAAGATGAAAAAGATTAACAATCACGCCATGGACATGTTCAAAAATTATTTGGCCTCCTGGAAAGGGACGGTTAAACGAGCTATTGAGGCTGAGGAACCCCTGTCCAAGATTCTGGAGGAAAATCCGACACCTACGGAAGAGGAGTTCGAAAAGTTCAAGGACACTTGTGCTACCGAGGCAGCCAAGGCTAAGGCTATGAAATTCAAGAACCTTCAGCAAAGGAACACGGGGAAGCATCGCCTCGGAAGCCGTGGATACCTCAGTAAAAGGCCCATATGGGATAAGGAGGACGCGGAACATTATGCCGCGGGTATCCCAGACCCCTTCGTGAAGTTCACCAACCCCTTGGAGCGTGACTTCATCACGGCCCGCTACAATTGGGACTAGGAAAAAAAGGTTTTTTACACGGACTAGATCACGAGCAAATTGATTAGACTACTGGTAGTTATTCTTTTACGACCTTACATTTAGCTCCATATCTAGTCGACTACACATTCCTAAACGGTCCACGCTCCTTCTGCAGGAGAAGCAACACTGCCTTGCAGCCGAAAGCCCTACTTCTCTGATGAGGCCCAAGTGGGACACCACTCTCAACCGGGCCTTGAACGAACTTAAGGGACTCCCTTTGGACCAGCGGCCGCAATATGGTTGTGTGCACAGCGCTGGAGACGGCACCATGTGGAAGGTATTTTACAATGAGGGCCCGGAGGCCAAGAAGCAGAAAAAGAAGTTTAGTCAGGCAGACATCAACGAGAAGGTGAAGCTTGCGGTTGAGAAAAAAGCAGCTGAGGACGCGAAAAAAATAGCCAAGGAGAAAAATGAGTTGCTACAGTAGGCAGTCAATGCAGTTGTAACTGCCTGCAGAAATGATTTTGCTACTAACTTGGTTCCAGCTATCATCAACTGGACGAAGGAAAATCTAGACAAGACAGTACATGATTTCCCGTTGCCCAGTTTTGGCGCGAGCAACTCCATGAACAACAACACTACCGCACCATCACTTGCTCACACAACCGGGCCGCCTCTCACACCCGCTCCCGCTCATAGCAGCCCGTCCTCAGTCTCTGGCGTGCTAGGTGGGCCTTCGTCTTTGGCTAAGCTCAACGCCCTCACGGTAATTACATGTCGCACCAACATATATATATTGAATATTCCATTTCTGTTGCCTTTCGGATCTTTTACGCCACAGACATGTGTTTGCAGGCCGGCGAAACCCCGTGCACCATACTCTACTTGATCAAAGGCCAGAAGGTGGACGTGGGAAAGGGGGTGATAGTGAACCCATTGCAACCCACGTTCCACAACCAGCCGACCCCCGCTGGGCACTTCAGGGTTAACTTGTCCAGTGTGAAATCGGGGCACGAGGATTTGCCTCCTCCAGTACGGCATGTTGGAGAGGATGACGAGACCCCGCCGCGGATTGGAAGCTGCAAGGATTTGGTGCTGCTATGGCTGAAGAATCTTCTTCGTCTGGAGCAGGCCGAGAGCACACCAATAACCACACATCAACAAGCATGAGCGGACACCACCACCCCGCCTAAACAATTACCAGCTCCTGTAGTTTCAGGTGAGAGCGGCGGACGACGTGATGAAGGGGGTGCAATAGTACTGGCTGATGTAATCGGTCATGTAGAACAGAGAATGGATGATGATGAGAAGGAGGTCGACCCAATGGTTTTCCTCAAGAAAAATGCATATGACTGTGACATAGATATGATGATTCAACCATATGATGAATTGGGCTATCAGCATGTTAATGAGGATATGGACGATATGCCTGGGCAGGAAGGTCGTAGCAGGTATTGCAAGAAGTCTCTCTTCATGAAATCCTCACAGGACACGCCTGAAGATGCCGCCTCAACACAGGCTCAACTAGCCGAGGGTCGTACAGTGCATAGCCCGACAAAACTGGGGCAGGGGTTAAGGAAGGGTCGGGAAGGTGTGCCCAAGAAAAAGGAGAGGAAGAGACCGGGGAAGATAGCTGCCTCCAAACAAGCCAGAGCACATAGCACCCAGACGATAGATTCTGAAGAGCGTGTACCCATGAAAGGTGCGGCCATGTTCCATCTCACGGGCGAGCCAATGCTACCACCGAAACTGCTGGAGGCACTATCAGGGGATCTCAAGAGACTACACGACCATTTGCCGTCGACTGAGAAAAGCCTACTAGACTCGAAGGATCCAGGATATCCGACATACGTGGCTTGTGTGCATGAGGGGAAGTGCTAAGTCGACACACGGCCCGCGGAGGTGTTCTTCCTGCGGTTTGACCATATCTTTGAGATGTTTCTGACAAGGCGGCTCGATTTTACATTTGTGTGCCTTTTTGCGCTACATATGAGCTCCGTCATGAAGAGAGAAGAAGTCTCGCAAATCTGTGTGGCGGATCCGTACTACATGCACGAGTCTTTCTTGAGTCTCGGCGACTTTGAGCGTGAAACTGCTAGGGAGTACCTCCAAAACTTCATGGTATAGAATAAGGACCAGGAAATTGTCCTCCTGCCTTATCATCCAAAGTAAGTCAGTTCCGGACAACCCTTCCATACATTTCAATCATTCCTTCTCACTCATATGGAAAATAATTTCAGGTGTCTTTTCGCTGCAGCAATGGGCGCGCCATCCTTATCATTCTTTACCCGCGAGTCTCCCACCCCATGTATTTTGACCCTTCCGGAGACTACAAGAAAAAGGACTACACCCACATAATGAATATTCTAGATGATGCTCTTCAAGGCTTCAGCATTAGAGGTGGCCACATGCAGATCAGGAAACAGAGGAACAAGAAGATGGGTTTCGCGCATAAAACTAACTTCTCCTACATCCATGTCCCAAAACCAAGCAAGAAGGACGGATTCTACATCATCCATCTCATGATTGAGTTCAGCACAAATCACAAAAAGCTTCGCATGACAAGCAGAAATGATGATCATATCCACAAGTGGCTATAATCTCATGGAGAAGCGGGTTATAAACTTAGAGATGACTTCTTTCGCATCCAAAGGGACATTGCGACGATCATCATGAAAGAAGTCGTCGATGAGAAGGGGATGTCCCACCACGGCCCTATATCATGAGCTGACGTCCGAACTCGCATAGGCATGCAACGTCTAGACCTCACACCGTTCAAATAGCTAGGGTCCATCCTCGATGATGTGGAAGGATGGAACTTCTAGTGATTTACGATGCCGATGATGATGATATGTGTCGGTTGAACTTTTATACTTTCTATAGCGATGAAACTTTGTGATGTCCATGGTCCCTGTCGAACTTGCGTAACACTACTTTGTTAGTTTGCGTACGATGACCTGCGTACCTCTAGTTAATTAGTTTGCGTACTGTATGTTGCATCTAGTTGCTAACCCTTTCTTTCTCATGTTGCTCTAGTATATTTTGTTGCATATGATTGTACATCCTTTTCATGAAGATGCATCTCTAACAGGTACCTAGTTTCTTGATGGCGAGATGGAAGTGCTATGTCGTGTACAAATTGAAGGTTCCAGGGGTGTACAATGAGTGGGAGGAGTGTCAGGCGCAAGTGAGTGGGTGCTCGGGCGCCAGCCATAAAGGCTTCAAAAGCAGACAACAAGGAGAAGCTAGTTACTTGAGGTTCACGCTAGCGCGAGACAGGACTCGTAACCGCCGCCTCATGTACTGCATAGTTCCGCTCTCACTCATAGTGATAGCTCTTCTTGCGTATACCATTGTTTAGATGGATGGCGTTGTAGTTGCAAGTATTCGAGACTTGCATGTATCGCTATTTTCGACATGATGACGAGATACCACTTTGTATTGGATGATGATTATGATGAGACTATTTGTATGTATATGCTATGATTACATTTGTGGTCTCGCAGCCATTTGTATGTGTATCATGATGACATTTGTATGTGCTAAAGATTCTTGTATAAAGCCTGTTCAAATACAAAACAAATATGTAGATTTTTTTTTCAAAAACTACTAAAATTAGCAGTAGCGAGTGGATAAAAGTTAGCAGTAGCGTGACAGTAGCAGTAGCGCGTACACGTAAAGCGTGCTAGAGCTATTAGCAGTAGCGAGCATCCACGCAGCACGCTGCTGCTACACTTGTATAGCAGTAGCGCCGGGGCGCACGCGCTGCTGCTACGTGTTAGCTGTAGCACCTTATTACTGCACCGGTCCCCGCGCTACTGATATACCTAGAACCCGCGATGCTGCTAGGCTTTTCCGTAGTAGTGTTAAGCTCGAGCAGGCCTTCGATTGTGATACGGTAAGCTACGAGGCAAAGTGTTTTTTTCGTAATTAAGTTCGACTTCTACTACTTCAACATGTAATTTTTGTCTTTTACAATTCGACTAGCTTATCCCATGCCATGCAACACGCTATGTCTTGGAGAGGATGGGTGTCGGTGTCAAAACCGGCGGATCTCGGGTAGGGGGTCCCGAACTGTGCGTCTAGGCGGATGGTAACAGGAGACAAGGGACACGATGTTTTACCCAGGTTCGGGCCCTCTTGATGGAGGTAAAAGCCTACGTCCTGCTTGATTGATATTGATATTGTGGATGTTTACAAGAGTGGATCTACCACGAGATCAAGGAGGCTAAACCCTAGAAGCTAGCCTATGGTATGATTGTAATGGTTGTTGTTGTGTCCTACGGACTAGAGCCATCGGGTTTATATAGACACCGGAGAGGGCTAGGGTTACATAGAGTCGGTTACAATGGTAGGAGATCTACGTATCCGTATCGCCAAGCTTGCCTTCCACACCAAGGAAAGTCCCATCCGGACACGGGACGAAGTCTTCAATCTTGTATCTTCATAGTCTTGGAGTCCGGTCGATGATGATAGTTCGGTTGATGATGGTAGTCCGGCTATCCAGACACCCCCTAATCCAGGACTCCCTCAGTAGCCCCTGAACCAGGCTTCAATGACGATAAGTCCGGCGCGTATATTGCTTGGCATTGCAAGGCGGGTTCCTCCTCCGAATGATAGAAGATTGTGAACACCAGGATAGTGTCCGGCTCTGCAAAATAAATTCCACATTCCACCGTAGAGAGAATAATATATACACAAGTTCAATCTGCTGACGTTTTTTGCGGCATGACGTCACGCCACTACCAAGCCATTACTTGAATCATTTTTTACTCTACCACCTCAGCGCATTTAGCGAAGCGGTTTCCTTGGCATGTCTTGTCGAAGCAGAGATCGTGTTCCCCCTTAATCCGCCATTCTCATCAATACGGACGTGGGTAACCCAACCGCGCCATTGATGGTGACGCTTGGGGGATAAGCGAGTTTTACCAGGCCGGTGGGGGACGCGTAGACTTCACCCGCCCATATAAGGGATAAGGATTCACCTTTTCACCTATGCCTTCTTCCTCCTTTGCTTATCCATCTCTGCGCACTCAAGCTCCAGCGCCCAAGCACGCACATCTCGTCTCAACCTTCCCCAGTCATGTCTGGAGCGGGAGGCAAGTGGATGACCTCCTCCGTTACGGAGGAGCACATCGAAAGACTGCACAGCGCCGGCTACCTGTCCGGCGACATCGCGCATCGGCTGCCCGACGAGGGACAGCTCATCCCCACCCCCAGGCCCCATGAGAGGGTCGTTTTTCTTCCCCACTTCCTCCGCGGACTGGGCTTTCCACTTCACCCCTTTGTCCGGGGGCTCATGTTCTACTACGGCCTGGATTTCCATGATCTGGCGCCGAACTTCATCCTCAACATCTCGGCGTTTATCGTCGTGTGCGAGGCCTTCCTCTGCATCCGGCCCCACTTCGGCTTGTGGCTCAAGACCTTCAATGTCAAGCCGAAGGTAGTGAAGGGCACTCAAGCGGAGTGCGGAGGTGCCATGTTGGGCAAGATGACCAACGTCCTTTGGTTCGAAGGGGCCTTCGTGGAATCCGTCAAGGGGTGGCAATTGGGGTGGTTCTATATCACCGAGCCGCGCGACCCTACGTGGGCGGCGGCCCCCGAGTTCAGATCTGGTATCCCCACGCAGCTCACCTCCTGGAAAGAGAAGGGCTTGCTGTGGGGTAGTTCGGAGGAGCTGACGGGACTCCAAGCCTGTATCCAGAAGCTGGTGAAGAAGCTCAGGCTGGTTAACGTGGTCCAAGTCATGCTCGTCCGTCGTATTCTCCCATGCCAAGAGCGGGCATTCAATCTGTGGGAGTTTAATCCAGAACAGGACCAGGCGCTGAGCGGGCTCTTCGACACGATGTACGAAGGCGCCTGGAGGGTGCTGTTCAAGGGCGCCGAAGCCCCCGCATCCGCGACTGAAGATCGCGGATTTCGCTCGCAGCGCCAAGCCGACGAGGTAAGTGATTCT
Organism: Triticum aestivum; assembly: GCF_018294505.1. Classification (NCBI taxonomy): domain Eukaryota; kingdom Viridiplantae; phylum Streptophyta; class Magnoliopsida; order Poales; family Poaceae; genus Triticum; species Triticum aestivum. The sequence goes on along the minus strand of NC_057798.1, from coordinate 790,131,385 downwards.
ACCCCTTTATGGGACACTTTCTTTTCATAGTTTGACTCTTATGCGGGTTTTAATTTCCCCTTTTCCTTTGACAGGACTGGATGAGGAAGGCAGAGCAGATTATCTGCCCGGCTCCTATGCCAGAAAACCCAGTAGACGCCCATCTAACGAGGCTGCTGGTTCCGGCACCGTACGTGGTGCCGGAGAAGAAGGCCAAGAAGGAGGCCACGGGTGCTCGAAAGAGTTCCCGTTTTCAGGTGTCCGATGACTCCGGGGAGGACTCCTCCCCCAAAAACGAGGAGGAGAAAGAGGACTCTCTCCCAGAGGAGGGAGAGAGGAAGAGGAAGGCTTCCCCAACAGGGGAGGCCGAAGGGTCCAAGAGGGGAAGGACTATTCCCCCGTACAGCTGCGCCAACATCAACCTTGGCGAGGAAGAATGGCCTTCAAGGGCCAGGCCTCCGGCGAGATCGTAAGTATCTGGATTCCTGAATGATTTATAATTTCTTTTTCTGCGTCACATAGTGTCATTCTGATGCCGCTTGCTGCCTATAGTCCGGCCAATGATGATCTCCCCGCTTCATCGAGCGGGTCGTTGGCTCCGTCGGATGTAGACTCCATCCCGACCGCCTCCACCCCTCGCGACACCGAGGACGCCGAGGTGGGATCCCAAGAAGGGACCCATCAGGGGGAGGCTTCGGAGGTGCCACAAGGCGGCCTCCCGGACTTTGCGCCAGACTCCACATCAGAACCCGCAGTGGTTCCGGAGTCCGGCCGGCGACCCCTTCGCACGAAGGGCAAGACTGTGACGCCGGCAGCTTCCGTCCAACCGGAGGCGCCGGACAATTTGTTGGAGGCGTTGTAGAGCGCTTCCATCGAGGAAGAACACCGCACTATTATGAGTGCGGTGATTCAGAAGGTACAGCTTGCCAAGAGCGGGCTGACCGAAGCCTGCAGTAGCCTTCTATCAGGCTTTGAGGTAAGAAGTTAAAAATATACAATGTAATACCGCATAGATAGTAGCCCCTGATGCTCGGTTCGGTGTTCGGACAGAAAAGCCGGACTGAGGATCTGGAAAAAAAAGATATACGCAGGGTTGCTAAAAAGTTATGTCAATATGGGTTGCAGGCTGCGCTGCTGACCTCTGCCGCACTGACTGCGGAGGTCGGTGCTTTGAAATAGGAGCTCGAGCGGTCCGAGCAAGAGCTCGGCCGCGCCAAGAAGCAGCTCCAGGACAAAGAAGGTGAGTAACACCACTTTGAACTTGTACCTTACAGAAAAGGATTTAGGTTGCAACAAAAAATAACAAGGATAACATGGGTACTGCAGGGGCCAGGAACGAGGTGGCGACCCTGAAGGAGGCCGTGTCCGCGGCCGAACGCAATGCGGCCGCGGAACGGACAGAGCGAGAAAAGCAGGAGGTGCGGGTGGCGGTGGTTCGGCAAGAGCTCCAGGCTCTCATGGAAAAGCATGAGAGTTTGGGGCGTGACTCAAAGACTCGAGAGTCCGAGCTTGCCTCGGCTCTCGAAAGTGCTGAAACTGCCAAGGCCGATGCCCATAAGTGCCTTCAGGAGATTGAGTTGGTGAGGAAGATAGCGGCGGGTAAGGCAGTTTTCATGCAAAGCAAGCATGTGAATGTAAATTACGTGTTACTTACCCGAATTCGGAGCTTTCCAGGGGCGTTTGCAGATCTGCCTCACAGCGTGTTTGATGCCGCCGCATTCTACCAAGCCGAGGAGGGGAGCTCAACGGAGAAGGTCTTCTGGTCTCAGTATGCTGAGGCCGGCCATCCGGTGCCCCCTAGCGACCAGCTGAAGCAGCTGGTCGAGCTCCACAAGGTGGCCGAGCAGGCCATGAAGGGCCTCATAGTCCGGTTGTGGCCTGGAGAGGCCATGCCTGGGAGCTACTTCGGCCTCGTGCGACGGTTGGTGGATGCGTGCCCCTGGGTGGAGGTTATCAAGCGCTCCGCCTGTATTGAAGGTGCTCGCCGGGCCCTTGCCCGCGCAAAGGTGCATTGGGGCAAGCTGGATGCGGAGAAGCTAATCACTGACGCGCCACCAGCGGGCAAGGAATATCGTACGCCCGAGATGTACTATAAGACTGTCCTGAAGGGTGCCCACAAAATTGCAGATGAGTGCCCCAGGGATGTAATTATTGAGTAAATTCGCAATGTGTTATCCTGTGCGCTGAAAACCTTGTTCATATGCGCTAAGCAACGCTTGTTAATTTAAAATATTACCTTCTGTGCGGCCGTTTATTAAATCTGAGAGATGGCAAGTCGTCGGCTTCAGCCCCCATGCCACAAGTGCTGGCGTGTTCGGGATAAACTTGAGCACTCTTGTTCCCATTTTTGGGTCCATCTAGGGAGGCGCTCAACACAACGAACAAGGCAACCGGACTTATAGTGCTTGAACACTCTCACTTAGCCATAGAATTCTATAATTTTAAATTTCAGCGAAGCCCCTAGTATTCGGAAGACCGAATTCGGGGCGCTATCCACGCCTGCATCGGACATTATCCGGTACTTCGCTCGAAGCTGCGTAGGTCTTTAAGGACCCGAAAAGACCTCTCGAACAGCGACCAGTCTCTCGCCTTATCATGACAGTCAGTTTTAGCTTTCTCCACTGAGGCGTTAACCCGGCTCAACCGGGGCGCAATCGCAATGGTTCTCCCAGTGCTACCTTAGCCGATAGAACGGAACGTAAGGTGCCAAACTGGGGAGCCGGGCAAACCCAACTATTGACCCAAGACATGATTCGGAGCCGATTCATATAATGCTATAAGTTCAGGGTGCCACACTTGTGAAAGTGTTCGGACTTTATCACACCATAATGCGGGGAACATAAGCCCCTGGTGTATTTGGCCGTACCAAAATGTACGGATGCAACATGTCGTAAATGAACATATATATATAAGGTAATGCAATTATGGGCAAAAAGTGCTGCATTTTATTCGAGAAGATCTGCTATGAGTGCGGAATGATACAAATAGTGCGGAAAGCAAGGGATTGGACGAATTAAAGGCGTCTCCCTCCAGGGGTAGGCCGCGGAATGGTGTATGTAACAAATTTAATGCTCGTAATGGAGACCACCTGATTGTTCGTCGCAGCCTTTGTCCCACCCTGGTTGTTGCATCATGAGTTCGGCAGGTTCGCCGCCGGACAGAGTTCTGTATAAAAAAGAGAGAAATAAAAGATAAAAAGAGCGACACACTTGGGAGCCCCTGGTGTGGTCGAACCGCACTCTGGGTCTGTTGTGGTTGTGCCTCTCCCCCTATGCCCATGGTATCTCCAGGGCGTAATTATGTACGCGAAGAGTTTGTCTTACAATTTTGCGAGGGCTGGGGTTGAGGCCGCATTGCTACGCGTGCTCGGAACGTGCCAGGTGGTCTTGGTTGATGTTGCTCCGGGCGCGTTTGGCCGTGTCCGGTCGTTTAACGGCCGGACTCGAAAATTGCCTTAAGAGGCTGCTCTGTACTTCTGCCGCGAGAGCCGCTGTATGTTCCTCCGTTCGGAGGGAGCGTTCTGTGTTTCCATTGACCGTGATGACTCCACGAGGGCCTGGTGTCTTTAGCTTAAGGTATGCATAATGCGGCACCGCGTTGAATTTTGCGAACGCGGTTTGTCCGAGCAGAGCGTGATAGCCACTGCGGAATGGGACTATGTCGAAGATTAACTCCTCGCTTCGGAAATTATCCGGGGATCTGAAGACCACTTCCAGTGTAACTAAGCCTGTACAACTGGCCTCGACACCTGGTATGACACCTTTGAAGGTTGTCTTTGTAGGTTTAATCCTTGAAGGGTCTATGCCCATCTTGCGCACTGTATCCTGATAAAGCAGGTTCAGGCTACTGCCGCCGTCCATCAGGACTCTCGTGAGGTGAAATCCATCGACGATTGGGTCTAAAACCAATGCGGCGAATCCGCCATGGCGGATACTGGTCGGATGGTCTCTTCGATCGAAAGTGATCGGGCAAGAGGACCATGGGTTGAATTTTGGGGCGACTGGCTCCATCGCGTATACGTCCCTTAGTGCACGCTTCCGCTCCCTCTTGGGTATATGCGTTGCGTATATCATGTTTACCGTCCGAACTTGAGGGGGGAATCCCTTTTGTCCTCTGTTGTTCGGCGGCCGGGTCTCTTCCTCGTCATCGCTGTGTAGCCCCTTGTCATTGTTTTCGGCGATTAATTTGCCTGCCTGCTTGAATACCCAACAATCTCTGTTGGTGTGGTTAGCTGGCTTTTCGGGGGTTCCATGTATTTGACAGGAGCGGTCGAGTATTCGGTCCAAATTGGACGGGCCCGGAGTGGTTCTTTTGAATGGCTTCTTCCGTTGACCGGGCTTGGAGCCTCGGAATCCGGCGTTGACTGCCGTATCCTCATTGCTGTCGCCGTTAATGCGGCGTTTGTTTTTGTTTCGACGCGACCTGCCATTGCGGTCCTTGGTATCCGGACTGCCAGCGTTTTTGCTGAGGTTGTTGCTGCGAGCTAGCCAGCTATCCTCTCCCGCACAGAAGCGGGTCATGAGTGATGTGAGGGCTGCCATGGATTTCGGCTTTCCTGTCCTAGGTGCCGGGCCAGCCACTCGTCGCGGATGTTATGTTTGAAGGCAGCGAGGGCCTCTGCATCCGGACAGTCGACGATTTGATTTTTCTTTGTTAAGAACCGTGTCCAGAATTGCCTGGCCGATTCGTCTGGCTGCTGGATTATGTGGCTTAGGTCATCTGCGTCCGGTGGTCGCACATACGTGCCCTGGAAGTTGTCGAGGAATGCGGCTTCCAGGTCTTCCCAGCATCCAATTGACTCTGCGGGCAGGCTGTTAAGCCAATGCCGAGCTGGTCCTTTAAGCTTGAGCGGGAGATATTTGATGGCGTGAAGATCGTCGCCGCGGGCCATATGTATATGGAGGAGATAATCCTCAATCCAAACCGCAGGGTCTGTTGTGCCATCGTAGGATTCGATATTAACGGGTTTAAACCCTTCAGGGATTTGATGATCCATTACTTCGTCAGTGAAGCATAGTGGGTGCGCGGCGCCTGTGTATTGAGCAATATCGCGACGTAGCTCGAGAGAGCGTTGTCTGCTGTGTTCGGCCCGGCCGGAGTAGTTGTATCCGGCGCGACGGTATTCGTCGTGGGTCTTGGGGCGCCCACGTGATCCATAGATAGATCTGGATTGTCTTGCCTTGTCCTCCAATATATCCCGCAAGTCCGGCGCGTTCCCCCATGGCTTCATGCTTTTTGAGCGATGCCGGGGTACGATTTTGTTGGAGGGCTTGCAAGCCTCTCTGTCACGGCCACGAGGTGGTCGGTCTGCCGTATTGTGCGCTGGTGATGCAGGTTTGTACGCTTCCTCCTCTAGTCAGGGGAGCAACTTGCGTTTTGGGTAACTTTTGGAGGGGCGTTCGAGTTCATACTCTTCGGCCGCGAGGACCTCGGTCCATCTGTCGGCCAGTAGGTCTTGATCAGCTTGAGCTGTTGCTGCTTTTTCTTTAGGCTGTTTGCCGTGGCCATTAGCCTGCGTCTGAAACGCTCTTGTTCGACGGGATCCTCAGGCACGACGAATTCGTCGTCGTCGAGGCTTGCCTCGTCTCCGGAGGGAGGTAAGTAATTATCATCCTCGACCTCTTCGTCTGCTGCCCTCTTGTGAGGGCTTGCTTCTGCCTCCTCCTACGCTGGATCGTGCTGGAGGGGGTTGTCTTCGGCACTTTCTGGGGTGTTATTATCTCCTGTGCTGGAATCTCCATTCTTGCTGTGGCGGGATTTAGAGCGGCGCCGCTGACGTCGGCGCTTGGGCTGTTTCTTTAAGGAATCGGCCTCCGTTGCTTCTTCGCCGTCCCCATCTTTTGGGGTGTCCACCATGTATATGTCGTATGATGAGGTGGTCTTCCAGTGTCCTGTAGGCACTGGTTCTTGATAGTCTCCGGCATCGTCGTCCATACCGTCGATGTCTTCGGAGTCGTAGTCGAGTATGTCGGTTAGATCGTCGACGGTGGCTACGAAGTGGGTGGTGGGTGGGCTCTGAATTTCTTCGTCGTCCGCGTCCCAACCATCCTGGCCGTAGTTCGGCCAGGGCTCTCCGGATAGCGAGAGATGCTTTAGCGAATTTAAGATATCGCTGAAGGGTGAGTGCTGAAAGATGACCGCAGCGGTGAATTCCATGATCGGCGCCCGATCGGATTCGACTGGCAGGGGCGCAGGAGTTCGGAGTCCGGCAGAGAGTCCGGCACCTCGGAGTCATGAGCTTTATGCGGGACAAGGTAAGTGTTCGGCTCCATCGCCGTAGAAGTTGCAGCTCCCGAGGCGGTGTCCAGCCATCCGTCCTCGATCTGAGCAATCGGCTCCGGACTATGGGTCGGAGCGGATTCGTGTGCGGCCTCCAAGGTGCTGTCCGGTGGCAGAGTTAGGTCATGCCCATCGTGACAGCGCGGCACGCTCGGCTGTGGCTCAGATCCATCGAAGATCAAGTCCCCGCGGATATCGGCCTTGAAGTTTAGGCTTCCAAACCTGACCTGACGGCGAGGGGCGTAGCTTTCGATCTGGTCCAGATGGCCAAGTGAGTTGGCCCGCAGTGCGAAGCCGCCGAATACGAAAATCTATCCGGGGAGAAAAGTCTCACCCAGGACTGCGTCGTTGTCGATTGAAGAGGCCATCAAGACTATCGGTGATGACACAGAGGAACTCTCAATGAAAGCACCAATGTCGGTGTCAAAACCGGCGGATCTCGGGTAGGGGGTCCCGAACTATGCGTTTAGGCGGATGGTAACGGGAGACAAGGGACACGATGTTTTACCCAGGTTCGAGCCCTCTTGATGGAGGTAAAACCCTACGTCCTGCTTGATTGATATTGATATTGTGGATGTTTGCAAGAGTGGATCTACCACGAGATCAAGGAGGCTAAACCCTAGAAGCTAGCCTATGGTATGATTGTAATGGTTGTTGTTGTGTCCTACGGACTAGAGCCATCCGGTTTATATAGACACCAGAGAGGGCTAGGGTTACATAGAGCCAGTTACAATGGTAGGAGATCTACGTATCCGTATTGCCAAGCTTGCCTTCCACGCCAAGGAAAGTCCCATCCGGACACGGGACGAAGTCTTCAATCTTGTATCTTCATAGTCTTGGAGTCCGGTCGATGAGGATAGTTCGGCTGATGATGGTAATCCGGTTATCCGGACACCCCCTAATCCAGGACTCACTCAATGGGTTTTGAAGATCATGACAGGAATGAAACAAAGAAAATTAACCTAAGGACCCACCATGGTATGGATTTTGAGGTAAATCTATACAATTCTCGGAGTGTATCCCATTTTGGTTGCCCGGGTTGGGAAGCACTTTGCAAGATGTATGATTTCAAGAGGGTATGTTTATCACCATGGATCTTGGGGATCCTGAGATCGACCAAGACAATTTGGACATTTTGGTCCTTGTTGATACACTTCCAATTCTACCGCTATGTGAGTTCCTCAAACATAGTTATTAAGTAATTTATATTGTTTATTTCAAAATAGTTGACTGCTTATTTCCATTGATAGCTTATTTTGATTCTTCAAAGAATGTGCGGAAGATGGTAGACAGAACCAACTACACCGATGGCTCTGAGTTAACTTATCAGGAGAAAAATCATCTGGTCGCATATTGTACTCAGATTGAGAATTACAATGCCTTCTATTGAACTCCTCCAAATTATGGTCAATACATGCCACTAGTGCACGTGTTGAACCACGATAACTTCCATGGAGATATCCTGGTAAGATTTGTTACTATTACGACATCTGTGCATGTTTTGCATACTTCTAAAACTGAACTACATTGCTAACTACGAAGTTATTACTATGTTTATCAACAGAAAATCCCAATGGATTGTGTGCCTCATTTGATGTATTAGAATGGCCGCCTTGATGTTTTGAACATACAGGCCGGTCGTCCTATGAATCTCACCTGTCCATACCGGATTTCTAAAAACGGTGAACACATGATAATCGAAGAATGGAAAAAATGTATGGACAGTCATAAGGAGGTTCTTGGAAGAAACATTGTGCGAAAGGCAAGAATTGGAGATAGGATAATCTCCATTCTCCATAATGGAGAGTCTGGGGCAATATGAGGTACAATATGTTTATGAGAGTTCAAGATGAGTAGTAGTTGTGATTTTACCTAAGATAATATAGTAGGTCCTAAGAGAATGTAGTAGGTCCTATGAGGTACAATATGTTTATGAGAGTTGACGATGAGTAGTAGTTGTGATTATGTCTAGTGACCAACTTGTATGCGATGTCTCATTAATGAAAACAATGATCATGAGGAGGTATTATATGACAATGATGTATGATGATGATAAGTTGTTAATGATATGATGATGATGATGATATTTATTATATCATTGGGTGAAAGAATCGTGGATTAGTTTCAAGTGGATGTCCATCCACTTGAAACTAGTCCACCGTTCTTTCTCCCGGTGATGTAATGACTCATTATGATGTAAAAACATTCTCTAAATTGCTACGATATGAAAACTTGTATAAAGGTGTATGAATACAACATGAAATAAAAAAGAAATACAGAATAATAGTACTAGCGCGTGCTAAGAGAAGCGCAACTATTAATTACCAGTAGCCCTTATAGTATAAAGCGCTACTACTAAGTCGATATAGTAGTAGCGTGGTCCAACCCACGCTACTGCTAACCTTTAGCTGTAGCGCCTTACTAGTAGCGCAGTTCCACGCGCTACTGATAGACTTTAAACACACGCTACTGCTAGGGTTTTCCCTAGTAGTGTACACAGACTCTATAAGTCGATGAGGAGTTTGATATTCTGACTAAGGCATAGCCTAGTGGTGGGAAGGGGCTGATGCCTTCCCACCCACCTAGGTTCAAGGCACGGTACTTGCAATTTGGGTTTGTTGTACCAATTATAATGTAGGGGGTTCCCTTAGAGTCTTTCTATAAAAAGATCTTTTGGTCTCTAAGGAATTTGTTCTGGCTGAGGAGTTACGAATTCGCCAGTGCAGATTGCCCACACAGTGAGGAACATGATAGCCCCGAGGACTTTGAACCTCAAATATCCGACCGTTGTTGTGCTATGCGCCAGCTGTCCCAAAATATCTACCCACATAACGGTCATATCATTCAAGGGCATTTATGTCTTATCATGTTGGGTTGCTCCCTAGGCTATAAATATCCGCCCCCTACAACCACTCGTAGAAACTGACACTTGTCATTGAGAGCATCCCATCCTCCAAGGACTTTGAGCCAATGTCATCAAGTGAGGAAAACCCAAAACATAAACACCTAATATCCAAAGTGATTGAGCATCACTGAAGAGATTGCTCATGTGTGGAACCGATGCTTGTTACCTATGAGGACTGTGTATCCTCCAGACGGAGCATCCAAGAGGAACTGTGGATTGCCGAGTGAACAAGTCTGTGAAGGTTTGGAAGTCACCTAAAGACTTCACACGAGTGATTGGGCGAGGTCTGTGTGACTTTAGCTCAAGGAGAATATGGTGAGGTCCGTGTGTCCGGGACTGTGTGTCCTCGAGTTAAAATACTCAGCCGCTTCAACCAGACGTACAACTGTCACAGTAGTTGGAACTGGTCTACCAAATCATTTTCTTCACTAAGACAACTGGTTCTATTTCCTCAACCTTTCAATTCCTCATTCATGTGTTGATGAACCTGATCATTACTGTTTGAAGACTTTGACTGCAGACTTTCTCTATTTTCTCAATCCTAATTCTTCAGTCACATAGTCTTCAGTCTGCTTATCCTGTTTTCACACTTTCTGTACTATGTGCTTGTTTTCATTTCTTCATGATGACTATGTTGTTGCTCTGTTATGCTTATACCTGAGTACTTATTCAGCTGCTAGTGTGTCATTGCTCAGGAATTTCTTCACCTAAGAAATTCCTCAGTGACGAATTTGTAAAAATCGGCTATTCACCCCCTCTATCGATATAACGCACTTACAGGAGTGAAGTGAGTGGATCTTAAATCCTGTCCCATGGTACAGATCCAACGGACCACATCTTGCGGTATCATGGTATCATAGCAGTGCTCGTATCACTAGATATGCACTCACCTCCACCATCCGTCTTGAGGCGCTCCTCCACTCCATTGATGCATTAATGTTCTGCCGCACACTGCATCCTCATCAATCTCTGTCTATGCGTGATTAGAAACTGATGTGTAATTGTGTGTTTGAAGTTTGAGAGGAGCAGTTACCAAAAGATGAGGTGCCATTACCTCCTTTCTACCTCACTGGTGAACCTCCTGACGGCTAGATTGACTGGCGTAGGATTCCCTCGCGCGTGGCTGGATCCACTCATGCCTCGGCTGGATCCCACCGCAGGCCGCCTGTGTCGCCTATATCCAGCGCCCGATGCATCCTCTCTGTATCGACCTCCCCTGATTCGGTCCTCTTTCGAGCGAGTATTTTTTTCTTTTCTTACGGAGATGAGAGCTCTATGGCTCAGAGGGTCATTTGCGATCTTGGGCTGAGGATGGAGGCCCAATCAATCAAAGGGCTCCAAAAAAGCCACGGGAGTAGGTGCCCTTGTGGCGTGTAGCCCAATTCGAGATAGTAAACACAACATCAAGAATGACCGAACGATCAAGATTTTCCCCCAGACTAAATCAAATGGCGAGGAATGCTCTATTCACCAGAGGGCAAGGATTAGGTGCGTTTTTACTGTTCTTAATGTCTATTTATGTCAGCCGAGAGGACGAGTGTGTCCGGTTTTAGCAATGGGGGCGTTAGTACGCCCAATGCGGCTGAAGCATTAGTCCGCTCAGTCATCAAAAAATACATAGGCATATAAAACATTTAAATTTAAAACACACATATTAACAAAATATAATTAAACATATTAAAATGCTAGCTAATGTCCACTTCAAACATTAAAAAACTAAAAAACACAGCCGCACCGCCGTAGCTTGTAGACTCAGGGTGGACACGGTCCGGGCCGGTCTGGTCCCGGTCCGAGCCGTCGTTTAGACCGGCCGCTAGCGGTCCGAGCCAGACCGGATCGAGCAGTGTGGCGGTCCTGATTTCGGGGACCGGACTGGCAGGCGGGAAGCTCGGTGCGGACAGGCGGTCCTCACGGTCCCGACGACATACATTAATTGCCATGTGGGCCCAGCATGACAGAGGGGTGGTCGGAGAATAAGCGGGGTGGCCGGAGCCGGAGAATACGCTCCTAATGCACGGAGGCGCGAGGGATAGGCAAGGAAGAGAGAGGGAGCGGCTCGGCTATGCGAGGGAGACGAGGAGCAGCCACGCGAGGGCATGACAACGTGAGGCAGAGGCACGGCGGTGCGAGGCACAGGGGCCGGTGCCGGGAAGAGGGAGGTGACGGAGAGGGGGCAGCATAGGGGAGAGAGGAAGCTGCCCGACGGCGCAGGCGTGCAGGGGAGAGGGAGGCGAGGGAGAGGAAGCTGGCTCGCTAGGTCACGCACGCAAGACTATATGTGTTGGGCTCTCCTGATCTTTTAGGGCTGGGCCTTCGATCCTCTGAGTCGGACCGATCTTTTAGGGGACCGCACAGACCAAATTTCGGTCCTGTTATCGTGGATCGGACCGACCATATTATAGAGTGACCCAGGACCGCACGGTCCGGTCCATAACGAGCCGCGAGCCGGGACAAAAGCCCGCCTGTCACACCCAATCTGACTGCAGACCTAGGCATTGTTCGTGGAGTTGGAGCGGGTGAGGTCAAAGAACGCCGGCGGCGCAGCCCAAGGGAAGCCTTCCTTGTAGGCCACCATCGCCGTCTTCGTCTCGCATCATCTGTTGCGGCGGCACTGCCTAACGCCATGAGTGTGCCTTTTCCACCTGCTGCCACTGCTCCTGCTCCTCCTCGTGCACCAAACACAGTTGTCGCTCCTCCTCGAGCTCCTGCTGCATTTGGCGGATGGTGTTGGCTCGCTTCTCCACCAACCAGTACGCCTTCCAGACATCAAGGTGCTGAGCCTCCTTCTCGGCTGTTGTGTTCATCCAGACAGCTGGTGTGCTGATCCACTCCCGCACAACGCCGGTACACTGGTACGTCTCAAGGACGCCATCAGGTGCAGGCAGTTGTCAGTGCTGAGTGATGATGGTGGCGGCGGCGGGTAGACGCTCTATAGCAACAAAAGGAAGCACACCACTTGATGGACCATCGTCTGATGGTCGTGCATACTGTTCATCGTGTGAACAATAATTATGTTCCCTCAAAAGCCCCGATCTCTCCTCCGCGATAGCCTACCTCATTTCAACCAGCGGAAAGTGACAGGGCATGGAGAATGCCTGTAGCCAACAATTTCCTAGTTGGTAAACTTGTGTTCTCACATCCAGCTACTATTCACCATACATGAGGTGAGTTGAGGGTCGTCCATCCGCAAGTTCGCTGGACATGGCCACATGATGGAGTAGTAGAGGCTACTAAGCCAGCGACGGCGACCGTGGGATGGTCAATATAGTTTGGAAGGGGATTAATTTCTTTTGGAAGGGAATTAATGGTACTACTACCTCCCTTCAGGTTTACAGGTCTCATCTCAGAATTTTAGTTTTTTCGTATTATGTCTCATTTCTACTACTTCCCATCACATGTTCAGATTTCAATGTGTGTTAACTTTTTGCAAGTAAGGATTATGACAAAACACATCAATGCATGTAAAGCTTCTTTGTCATTTATTGGCCAAACATGCATGCATTGCAATTAATGCACTAGTAAACATAATTTTTTGAGAAAAGTGAGTGCACTAATTGATTACTTTTTAAACTATAAAATTTATTCCACCACTCACCATCTATATTTGTCGGTGACTTTTTTTAATTGAGTCATGTAAACCGAAAAGGAGTACTAACGATGAGTCATCGAATACGATCGCCGCTTGGAAATTCCCAAATACACGTGTCGTTGGATGGATAGAGTCATTGGCTCCAAAGCATGTGACCCAGTCGTGTAAGATTTTCTTCCGCCTCCACCAGATGCAAAACTACAAAAGACAATTCTTGTGGTGTCATTGGCCACCAAGACAGGAACTGCGTAGCTCTAGTCAAAGCAAGTAAAGGTGATTATGGACCATGGATGAAAGCAGAGATCATGAAGCAGAATTCTACCGATGAGGAGAAGAGTAGGAGTTCAAATGACAGAGCAGGCTTCTGGACAAACAACAGTGAAGGGAGCCGAGGAAGTAAGAAAGGCAGTGATGCTATCTCATGGAAGAAAAGCTCGAAAAGCCAAGAAGGAGAGGTAAGAGCTAAAGCAAATGAGGAAAAGGAAGTTACCAGCCCCATGAAAATTGGAAATGGAGTTACTGAACAGCGAGAAAAAGTGAAGAGACTTAACTTTAATGAAGAAACACAAGACAAACTCCTGAAGGAGAAGATGGAAACTTTTTCGGACAAGTTAAATAATGAAGGAAATAAACATGAAGCAATGGTTGTTGACAAAGGAGCAACAAAAGAGCAAGGTGAGAATAAGGCAGGAACTGACATGGGACAAACCAAAAGGAGAGAATGCACAACATGAAGCAGCTGAATTGCTAAGTAAGGATATAACCAGGGAGGTAGAGAAAGAAGCAGGGGTGGCACAAGGAGACAATGAAAAATGTGCATGTGAGGATAATGCTTAGGAGAGTAGGAAGAAGAGCAAGAAAGTAACCATGCACTAGCTAGTAGAAAAAGGGCCATTCGAACCGGTTCGTGAGGGCCATTTGTCCCGGTTCCCGAACCGGACTAAAGGGTCGTAACTAAAGCCCTACACCTTTAGTCCCGGTTCGGACAAGAACCAGGACAAATGGGGCTCCACGTGACCGGAGCGGCTTGCCCAGGCAGGGGGGGTCTTTTGTCCCGGTTGGTGCCACCAACCGGGACCAAAAGGTGGGCTGGGTTTTTTCTGAAGGGGGGGGGGTTGTAGGGTTAATTTAGGTGTTTCATATATTGTGTTAGCTCGCTAATAGAGATGAGTGTCCTCTCTTATCTCTGTGCTTGGTCGACGCTACGTATAGACTCGACATGCTAGCTAGCTAGTAAGCAAATGAAGGAAACCATTAAGTACAGAAGATCATCATGAACATATACATAGAGAGAAATGATCGACCTCTCCTTCTCCGATAGATTGGTCGAACAACAAGTTTTCGTATATCTATCCGACGCTACAATATAAGATCTCTTACGTCCCCTAACATCTGAACTCAACTTCCACATGTTATTCTCCGTGTTTGTCGATGACGTGGTCAAGAAAGAATCCCGCCAATTCCTCTTCAATTGCTTGTATGCGATCTTGTGGTAGGAGTTCATCCAGCGTCTGCCACATCTAATTTCAAGAAGGGGGTCAATACATATATATGAATGAAACTAAACACAAATGATGGTAACAAAATAAAATTGTGAATATTATTGCTTACACACTTCATATTGTTGTTTAGAGTAGCCCCGCTCATAGATGGTGTGGTGGATGAACTCGCAAATGTAGTATCCACACAAATCATTCCTGCGTTCTTGCCACAACCACTTTACAACAGAAATAGAGGTCAATCAAACTGATAAGCAAGCATGGTAAATGGTATTGATGAAACTAGCTAGAGTCAATGGGAGATGCGCGGAACTAGCTAGTAGCTAGTACTTACATTCGGGTGGTCAAATCGCAGTTGCACCGGCAGTCCCGGAGCCTGTACGGTGAACTTTTTCCAAACCCTGCCAGACAAAGAAAACATTTACTTGATATCAGGAAATGAACAAAGTTGACAACATGGTGTGATAATGATCGATTGAACTTACTTCTCGAGCATTTTAGTCATGGTCGCATACTCCTCCGGATTTTTTCGTATGGAGTCTATGACAGTTACTAGTCCCTGCTCAAGCTTAATCTCTAGCAGAATAATGTGGTATCTGTGCATGCATGCATAACTCATCAATTACATTACTATAACCTCGAGTAATAATGGAAACCGAATATGCAGAAGATAGTAACACTCACTTGTATTCATAAGGAAAGAGTATTGTAGCTTTGTTTTGATTTCGAAGTAATGATGCGAGCAACTTGGCCTCGGTTTCTCTGGCGTAATGTTTAACACTCCATTCATCCATGAGATTTTGTTTAATGAACCCAATATCACCTACTTGTCTTTTCTTCAGTTCGGCGATCTTCAATCTGCATAATATAGTGAGGGTAATTATATATACATGCAGTGAAAAAGCTGAGCTATATATAGAGACATAAGTAATTATAGAGAAGCAGTACTTACAGATAGTAGCAAGTGATGATTGTTTTATCGAGGGCCTTTTGACTAAAAAACTTGAAGAACTCCTCATATGGAACTAACGACACATCAATTCCAACGAGTTCGTGCTCCTCTTTAACCGATAGCGACAAAGTATTTTTCCCACACTTCCTGCAGATGTCCATGTACCAATCATGGAATCTTCGCATCATCATTGTTAGGGAAGTACCAGGTCTGACGAGAGGCTTCCCGTGCTCAAATCTTAATGTGTCCACCTCCATTGTTCCAAAAATTATTGCATTAGTGTCGGTCATGTAATCTGCAGGATTGGTACAGGGCAGCACCACCGGAAGATTAGCGATGATATCGCTAGACACATTGAGCGGGGGGCATGATTGCTTCGCTTGTTCGCCGAGCTGGGGAATTTGTTTCCCTTTTCTTCGTTCTGCTAGCCTCCTGCCTCTGGCTATACTGCTAGACATCTGAGCAGCCGGAGTGGCTGCGGCTGTCTTCTTTCATTGCTGAAGAGGCGGAGCAGTCGGAGGCGGACTGCTACGACGTGCCTGAGCAGTCGGAGCAGCAGCATCTGTGTTCCACCATCGCTTACGAGGCGGCGAAGGAGGAGTCGGGCTGCTCGGACGT
The DNA here is from genome assembly GCF_018294505.1 of Triticum aestivum. Taxonomy (NCBI): domain Eukaryota; kingdom Viridiplantae; phylum Streptophyta; class Magnoliopsida; order Poales; family Poaceae; genus Triticum; species Triticum aestivum. The sequence goes on along the minus strand of NC_057798.1, from coordinate 790,115,564 downwards.
GCCGGATCACGCGGAGAAGGAGGCGGAGTACTGCCGCCCTCACGCACCGGAGCAGGAGGCGGAGTGCCCTGATGACTCGCCGGAGGAGGAGGAGGAGGCGGAGTGTCGAGCTGACTAGCAGGAGCCGTGTTGTTCAGAAGTTTCATGTGCTCCTTCCACCATAGACACGGAGTATGCATAGCAAGACCCAGCTGAGTCTCCCCATCACCTGTAGGGTGGTCAAGTTGGAGCTCCTCAAATCCCTCCATTATTTCATCCACCATCACAATAGCATAGCCTTGTGGAATCAGACGGTAGTGAAAAGTTGCTCCGGGTGAAGGAGGGAACACAGAGCCGACAGCCGCCTTGACTTCGAGTTGATCCCATTGCGTCATAAGGTGGCACTGGTGTGAATCCGTGATAGAATCCACAGGGTTGCTAGGACCCGTCGAGTCAGGCTGATGAACGAGCTCGGTGGAAGCCACACTGCTTCTCCGCTGAGCTGGCGGGGTAGCTTATGGGGTAGCATCTTGGCAAGATCTCGCAGCTGCTGGTTCTCAACATCTTGTTACTCTAGCTTTCTTACCCTTACCTTAAGCTCCTGCACTTTTCTCTGCTCCACTTTCCTCCTCCTCTCTTGGGTTTTGTAACCACCTGCGTCGGGAAACCCAACCTTCCACGCAACGGAGCCTGGCGTGCCTCATGTTCGTCCAGGGTGCTCAGGATTCTCGAGGGCCCTTGTGAGCTCATCGTTCTCTCTGTCGGGAACGAACATCCCTTCTGTAACTGCATCTAGTGCCCCTTAGTGATTTTGTTGTATTGAAGACTTATAGGTTAAGAGACTAATGCATTTGTGAGTGAACGCAGGTCTATAAGTCTATGAGGAGTTTGATATTTACAGAGAAAGTCGACCCCTAAAAATGAAGTTCTTCGACTGAAGACTTTGGATTTCTGAAGACTTTCTGAAGACTTTGAAAGTGAAGAAATTGGTGTGACCTTGAAGACATGGTAATCATTCGAGGAACATGAAGCATGAAGACTCTTGTTTTTACTGTTTCATTTTCTCTTTCTTGAGTCATAGGAAACACCGTACTGTTAAAGGGGGTCGGGGAAATACGAAGGAAAAATTTCCATGTGATGCTCAACTCAAAATCCTACACCTACCAATCCTTTCGAGTGAAGCCATTTGAAATCTCGCACAGCTCAGTCATATTCTTCAGTGACAAAGACCAAGTTCTTCTGGTCCCTGAGGAATTTGTTCTGACTGAAGAGTTAGGAATCGGCCAGTGCGGATTGCCTACAAAGTGAGGAACATGATAGCCCTGAGGAATTCGAACCTCAAATATTCCGACCGCAGCTGTGCTACCCACCAGCTGTCCCAAAATATCTACCCACCTAACGGTCATATCAGACAAGGGCATTTATGTCTTATCATGTCGGGCTGCTCCCCGGCTATAAATAGCCGCCCCCTACAACCACGAGTTGGTTGGCTACTCCGAGAGAAACTGACACTTGTCATTTGAGAGCAACCCATCGTCCGAGGAATTTGAGTGAAAATCATCAAGTGAGGAAATCCCAAACCCAAACCTGCAAAACCCCAAAGTGATTGAGCATCACTGAAGAGATTGATCTTGTGTGGATCCGATGCTTGTTTCCTTTGAAGACTGTGCTTCTTCCAGACGGTTAGGCGTCAAGGTCTAGAGCATCCAAGAGGATTTGTGGATCGCCGAGTGACCAAGTTTGTGAAGGTTCGGAAGTCACCTGAAGACTTACCACGAGTGTTTGGGTGAGGTCTGTGTGACCTTAGCTCAAGGAGAATATGGTGAGGACTGTGTGTCCGGGATTGGGTGTCCTCGAGTTTAAATACTCACCCGCTCCAACCAGATGTACAACTGAGACAACAGTTGGAACTGGTCTACCAAATCATTGTCTTCCTCGAGCTTATTGGTTCTATTTCCTCAACTCTTTCATTTCGTCATCTCTGCTATTGTGTGCTTGTTCATATCTATTCGAAGACTTTGACTGAAGACTTTCCCAATTTCCTCCGTTCAATTTCTTCAGTCTGTTTGTCTTCATCTTGTGTTATCCTGTGTTTATGCTTTCTGTACTCTGTGCTCGTCCTCATTTCATCATTATGACTATGCTTGTGTTCTGTTATGTTTACTTCTGAGTACTTATTCTGCTGCTAGTAGTTCTTCGCTAAGGAATTTCCTCCCCAGCAAATTCCTCAGTGAAGAATTCATAAAAATCGCCTATTCACCTCCCCTCTAGTCGATATAACGCACTTTCAATTGGTATCAGAGCAAGGTACTCCCTTGTTTTATGTGATTTTGGTTTAACCACCTGGAGTTCTAGTTATGTCGACTATAGGATCGAGGAACGTTTCATGCCCCATCTTTGACGGTCATGAGTATCCTCGGTGGAAGGCCATGATGAAAAAGCGACTCATGGCTATGGACAGCAAATTGTGGACCGTCACCGAGATCAGTCTTACCGATCTATGCTAGATGGCTGAGGCTGATGAGATTCGCAAGTACACACTACTTAACCTCACAGCGAAGGATGTCATCTGCTCCAGTCTGTCCCGAAATCAGTTCAGGAACTTCATGCAACTCAATCACGCGAAGCTAATCTGGGACCGTCTCTCTGAGGTCAACGAAGGTCATCGGACTCGTCATGATCCTTGGTTTGAGGATTACAAGGAATCTCTCAATGCGATGACATTCGAACCAGAATCATCATCATCTACTCCCTGCCTTATTGCAAACACTTCTAAGGTAACCGAATGCGACCTATCCGAGTCTAGTGATGATGAATCTGGCGATGAATTTGGACCTAGCTATGTCAAACTTGCTTCCCTTGCCACTAAACAACAAAGAGCTTTGGAAAAATTTCAATACATGCTAAATAAGAGCGATGATATGTTAGGTGAAGAAATGGATCAGTCAAAAGCCTTGGCTGAAAGTCTTCAGGGACTCCATTCCAAGTTTGACGACCTTCAAGGTCATCATAACACTCTCTTATCTGATCACGAGAAGCTTTCTCTTGAACTTCTTCAAAGAAATCAAGATCTTGAGAAGCTAAGAGTGAGTTATGAAGATCTTCAGAAGGAGAGCGATTCATTACTTGCTCAACAAATCAGCGCTACTCAGGAAGAATTTGTTCCTCCATGTCTGAAGTGCATTGGACGTGAATCTTCTAATTATTCACCTGAATGTTCAAATGCTTCAAATGTTACAAACTCTTCACCTATCTCTTCTATCACTAATTCCTCATTTGAGGACATTGCTAGTACTACTAATGATGCAGGGTTGAAGGAATTGTACACGACATGCATGTACAAAAGACTCAAAGGGCATCAGATTCTTTGTGATGAGCTCAAAAAGCAGATCCTCAACAAGAACCCTAGGAAAGAGGGCATTGCCTTTGAGAGGAAACTCAATGCTGATGGAACATATTGGAAACCTGAGCAGTACCCCAAAACTTCATGGGTTGCTGCAAAGGGACCTCCAGTTGATCCATCCAATTTATCTGGCTTTACATGTGAATCTCCTCATTCTTCTGATGAGTCCTTTGACTCCAACTATAAATTGTTCAAAAATCAGAATGGTGAAGTATTTGCTAGATATGTTGGTACTAACTGCAGGAACAGTTCCCCTATGAAGAAAATCTGGGTTCCCAAAAGTTATCTTGAAAGTCTTCAGATGAATGTCCTCATGACACCACCTGTGAAGAACAGGAACCCCAGATTAAATTCTTCATATGGATCAAATTCCTCAAAACGATCAAAATCCTCATATGATCATCATCGTGCTAACCCCTCTGTTTCGCAGGGTAGAGCTAAGGGCTATGAACATGAGCGTTATTCTTCAAATCATTATGTTCATAAGTCCTTGAAGAATTTCTCTACTTATTCATATGCTTACCCTAACCCCTCTTATGTGAAACGAAGCGGATGGCTTCTATGCCATCTTTCTCATATGGTGCTCGCAGAGTGATGAATTCTTTGCCACCCCTCAGATGAGGGTGGTGAAGAAAACGAACTAATCTCTTATGCAGGGTCAGGTCTCCAGACGTGCTCAAAACGTCTAAAGAATTTGGTGGAGACCTGAATGTGCCTGAAAGGACGCAGGATAATCATGAAGAAATGATTTTTCATTTCTCACTTCCTCATACTGATTTATCTGTGCTATTACTTTATGAAAGTGATCTGATGATATTGATGTCATATTCTTCACTAATGAAGTATTTGAGTTCGTAAGTTGCACTAATTCATCTGCAGGATGATCAACCCAAAGCAAACGAGTGGGTCCTCGATAGTGGATGTACGAATCACATGACGGGTGACAAGAATCTATTGATGGATGCTCCTTTATGACCGTCACATCTGAAGCATATCATCTTCGCTGACAAAGGCAAAAGTCAGGTATTGGGTCTAGGTAAGGTTGCGATCTCAAAGGATCGACACATGGACAAAGTCATGCTTGTCGAGTCCTTAGGATACAACCTCATGTCTGTCTCAATGCTTTGTGATCTCGATATGGTTGTTGTCTTTGGAAGATATCGTTGTGTTGTGATCATGGAAGCTGACCATTCCAAAGTCTTCAAAGGCTTTAGGAGAGGAGATCTGTATATTGTTGATTTCTCTACAGGACCGCAACCAGCCGTGTGCTTACTTGCAAAAGCTTCAGAAGGCTGGCTATGGCATCGACGACTTGGTCATGCTGGCATGAGGAATCTGCACACGCTTGTGAACAAGAAGCATGTCATTGGCATTGAAAATGTGAAATTCCTCAAGGATCACTTATGCGGAGCTTGTGAAGCTGGAAAAATGACAAAGGCCAAGCATCCAACGAAGACTGTCATGACTACCACTCGACCATTTGAATTGCTTCACATGGATCTGTTTGGTCCTAATCATTATTCTGCAATTCTGAATGATACATCTCAATATGGATTTGTTATTGTAGATGATTATTCTTGTTACACATGGGTGCACATTGTCACTTACAAACATGATGTGCAGGAAGTCTTCAAGCGATTTTCCTCGAGGGCTTCAACCAACTTTGGTGTGAAGATCAAGCACATCAGAACTGACAATGGGACCGAGTTCAAGAATTCTGGTCTTGATGGCTATCTTGATGAACTTGGTATTACTCATGAGTTATCGGGTCCATATACTCCTCAGCGGAATGGTGTCATGGAGCGCAAGAACAGAACTCTCGCTGAAATGGCTCGCACTATGCTTGATGAATACAAGACGCCTCGTCGCTTCTGGATTGAGGCAATTGATACTGCGTGCCACGTCATCAACAGGGTATATCTTCACAAATTCTTCATGAAAATTGCGTATGAACTCCTCACTGACAAAAAGCCAAATGTGAGTTATTTCAAAGTCTTCGGTGCTAAATGCTGGATTAGAGATCCTCATCACACTTCCAAATTCTCAGGGAAAGCACATGAAGGTTTGATGCTTGGTTATGGAAAGGACTCGCACACCTATAGAGTCTTCAACAGCGTTCTTCACAAAGGTGTTGAAACTGTAGATGTGCGGTTCGTTGAAACTAATGGCTCACAAAGAGAGCACCTACCTTCTGTGATAGATGAACCAGCACCTGAAGATTCTATCAAGTTCAAGGCTACTGAGGATGTCATTCCTACCGAAGAATCTGCTGAACAATTCATTCCTGATCGTGATGATAACCGAGCTGGCGCACCTGAAGAAAATGGTGCTGAGGAAAATGCTCTTGAAGGGAATGCTGATCAAATTCATCGAAGACAACCCACTCATCCTCGCATTGCTAACGAAGTGCAAATTGAGAATATCATTGATGACATTGAAGCACCGGGTCCTCTCACTCGCTCAAAATCTTCACATTTATCTAACTTTTGTGGGCACTTTGCTTTTGTCTTGATCTTAGAGCCCACTAAGGTAGATGAAGCATTTCTAGAGCCTGAGTGGATTAAGGCTATGCAAGAAGAATTACATCGGTTCAAGCTCAACAATGTCAGTGAACTGGTCAAACATCCAGATCCTCGCAAGCACAACATCATTGGCACAAAGTGGATCTACCGCAACAAGCAAGATGAAAATGGCCTTGTGGTGAGAAATAAGGCACGGCTTGTAGCTCAAGGCTACACACAGGTTGAAGGAATTGATTTCGATGAGACTTTTGCACCTGTTGCTAGACTTGAGGCTATTCGCATATTACTTGCTTACACTAACCATCATAATATCACTTTATATCAAATGGATGTGAAAAGTGCATTCCTCAATAGTAAGCTTGAGGAAGAAGTATATGTTGCTCAACCCCCAGGTTTTGAAGACCCAAAGAATCCCGACAAAGTCTTCAGACTCAACAAGGCCCTATATGGCCTCAAGCAAGCCCCTCGGGTGTGGTATGACACTTTGAAGGAATTCCTCATGAAGAAAGGCTTCAAACCCGGTTCACTCGATCCAACTCTTTTCACAAAATCTTATGATGATGAATTGTTTGTGTGCCAAATCTATGTTGATGATATTATCTTTGGTTGTACTGACCAATGTTATAGTGATGAATTCGCCTATATGATGAGTGAAGAATATCAAATGTCTATGATGGGAGAATTGAAATTATTTTTAGGTCTTCAAATTCGGCAACAACGCAATGGCATATTCATATCTCAAGAGAAATACCTCAAAGACGTATTGAGGAAATTCGGCATGCAAGACTGCAAAGGGGTCAAAATTCCAATGCCCACAAATGGCCATCTATGCACTGATGAAAATGGTCAAGACTTAGATCAAAAGGTATACCGCTCCATGATTGGCTCTTTATTGTACCTATGTGCATCTAGGATAGATATTATGCTTAGTGTTTGCATGTGTGCCCGCTTTCAAGCTACACCGAAGGAATCACACCATAAAGCTGTGAAGCATATTCTTCGATATCTAGCTCACACACCAACACTTGGATTATGGTATCCCAAGGGCTCTTCATTTCATCTCATTGGATATTCGGACTCTAACTATGCTGGCGATCGCGTGGCCCGCAAGTCAACATCAGGCACATGCCATTTCCTCGGACGATCTTTGGTCTGTTGGTCCTCGAAGAAACAGAACTGTGTATCTCTCTCCACTGCAGAAGCTGAGTACATTACTGCTGGATCGTGTTGTGCTCAATTACTATAGATGAAGCAAACACTCAAGGACTATGGCATCAACGTGAAGAATGTGCCTCTCTACTGTGACAATGAGAGAGCTATGAAGATTTCTCGCAACCCAGTTCAGCACTCGAAGACAAAGCACATCAAGACTCGTCATCATTTTCTTCGGGATCATGTGTTGAAGGGCGATATCTCCATCTGCCATGCAAGCACTGAAGATCAGCTGGCCGATATCTTCACTAATCCCTTGGATGAGAAGAGATTTAGCAAGTTGCGGTGTGAGCTAAATATCCTACAATCTTCGAATGTTCTCTGAAATGGACACTCATCCTAACACTTATGCTGACTTGATGACTTAGATGTGCAACACACGAAGTAACATTTTTCTTCAATCAATGAAGACTAACCTTCTAAGTGTGAAGAAATTAACGAAGAAATTGACTCTCAGAGCCCTACAACAATTGTACGTGGTGTCTGAAGTCAACTTTCTTATACGGTGGGTTACGCCACCACAAAAGTTGAAAATCTTCAATTTGAATTTTTCCTCAGTTTTTTCAAATTCTTCAACTTGCAATGTCTTCACTATCTCTATCATTTGTCTACATTTGAATATATATATATATATATATATATGTGTGTGTGTGTGTGTGTGTGAGTTTATGTCCTCTACAGCATTCACTTATTGCTAATTCTTCAAGTTGACTTTTTCCGTAAATGAATGTGATCGGACCCTTCCCCCTCTATGCTAAACTCAATCTAATATTTTCACAAATTCTTCATGTGCCTTCTGATTTGAAACTCGTTCAAAATCTTCACTATGTCCTTGACAGCTGAAGAAACTGCGAACGGAAACTTAAAATAATCTTATCTGAATTTTCGGCTTTGCCTCTCAAAACGTTCCGCATTCCACAATAAAATACTTATCTATTCACCCACGATCTTACAAGATCGCCACCTCACAGTACATGGGTGACACATGTCATGTGAATGAGAAGGGCCAGGGGCACGTTTATCCGAAATCTTCGGGCGCACAGTTTTTCACTGCCGCTATAAATACCCCTGCCTCTTCCTCATTTCACTTTTAGTCTGCTCGACCTCTCTCTCCCGATCGAGCTTCCCAAACCCTAGCACCGCCGCTACTTCATTGTCGCCGATGAGGAAGAGCTTCACTGCCTTGACCTTGTCGCAGTCGTACTGGCGCCGGCTGCAGATTTCTTCACTCTGCCGCCGCCGTAGCTGTCTTCCTCTGCCGAGTTAGGGCGTGGAAGATCTGAACGGACGAACTTCACTTCAACACTTCCCAGTTCGTCATGTTCTTCACTTTGGGTAATTAAAAGTTACTTTTATTGCCCGCTTTGATTCATGTGTTTTCTTGAAAATCTTCAAAGGTGTTTATTTATCAAATCTTCACACACTAAAACACTTCACATATTATCTGTTCTTGATTCATTTCTCTAAGCAATTATTTTCTTCAAGATTCCTCAATTGTGTGGATTTTCAAATCTGTACAACTCTAGAACCTAATATATAGAACGCTTAGCGAAATTATTCAAGACTCATCGGTCAAATTCCTCAAACCTATTATTTTTGAAAATCTTCTGAGAACACATATGACCTCTCCAAATTCCTCGCAACTATACTCTGTTCACAGGTACACATGTCCGCTGCTGAATCACTAGGTTCTCATCAACTTAACTCATTTGCAGCGTTTCTCGAAGAAAAGTTGCATACCTCTTCAGAAACCTCAGTTGTTCATCCTCAGCTGAAGAAAATGGCTGAAGATAAGAAGCCACAAAAGGAAGGAAAGAGGCCTGAGGTCAATACTGCGTTTGAAATCCCTGAGGACATCTATGCTAGATACTACACTCCTAATGAGGCCAAGTTTGGCAAGGAGGACAAGAATTAGCGCAAGGTGCGCATAGAACGGATTGAGAGGAGATGGGCACGAGAATGGAGAGAGTACAGGTATGTTACTCCCAAGTACATGAAGAAATTCGCGCTCAACCCTCCATGCTCAATACCTCCATTGAGACCTGGCCAGCTGGCAGATCCCACTAGCCTCGAGCGCGGTGAGGACTATGCTGCTGAATGGGCAAGGCGCCAGGCCAAACTGACCAAGCAAGCAAAAGAAGCAGTGAGGAAATTCAATGAAGATTCTGTTGCTGCTGCTGCTAACGCTGCTGAGGCCTCTGGTAGTAAGCCCAGGAAGGCTATGCCAAAGAAGCCTGCCCACAAGTCCAGTGCTTCTCCTTCAATGCCCTCACGACCAAGCTCCTCAGAAATGCTCTCAAGGCCAGTATCTTCAAAGCCCTCACGGAAAATTCCTCAGTCTGCTCCTCCTCCTCCGAAGTCCCCCGTTCCTCCGAGAAAGTCTTCGGCTTCTCCGACCAAATCTTTGGCACATGTGCATCTTGCCACGTGCCAAAGAATAACTGGCATCTCTATTGCCTCAGGAGCATTTGCAAGCTCCACAGCTACACCAAGTTCCTCAGCCAGTCCATCTCTGCTGAAGAAAAAGGCCACTGCTGGACGAGGCCTTCGCCCAAGTCCTCACAAGAAGCAGGTTGCCTTCCAAATCCCCTCTGATGACGATGAGGATGATGATGAAGAACTTGCTGAAATCATCAGGGACAGGCAAGCCAAGGCCGCTAGAGCCAAAGGCAGCAATGTGCCACTACTTCTGGATCCCAAGTTGATCCTCGACTTCATTGACTTATGGCACAAAGACCCCACTACACCTTTGCTGGAGATGAACCTCACTCCTGGTCAAAGTCATGTGCTGACTGACTTCATTGAGGAAGAGAAGTGGAAATATGAAGAAGGACGAAGGCTGAAGAAAGCACGGTACAAGAAACAGCGCTACCTCAAGGACAATGTCCTCACTCTTACTCTTGAACAACTCATTGTTGTACAAGCTGAAATCAAGCAACTGAGTGATGATTTCAATCGGTACTATGCTGATTGGAAGGGAGCAAAGGTTCGATTCGTCAATTTGACAAAGACATTCTCTTCAACTGCCACTGCTCCAGTGCACGTTGAAATTCCTCAGGCTGAAGCATCTGCCCAGCCCATTGAAGAACATGCCAGCACCGCTGATGTAAGTCAGGCTACTGAAGAAAATGAGAGTACCAGGGCTGATGACTCCGTTGCAGCCGCTGAAGAAATTGCCAGGGCATCCACTAGTGGTGTGCCTGAAGAAAATGAAGAAGTCAGGGCAACTGCAACAGTTGCGCCTGAAGAAAATGCACCAACATCCTCTGCACCTCCTGCGCCTACACCAGCTCCTATCCTTCCATCTACTCTAGATGTGAAGAATACCAAGGCTGCAGAGCGTGCAGCAATGAAAAAGAGGAAGGCATCAGCTTCATCAGATTCTTCAGCTCCGAAGAATATGAAGCCTTTGACAAGTTCAGCTGCAAATCCTATTGATGTCGTTCCTGTCTCCTTCATGCCATCAAAGGACCTTGTTCTGTTAGGTGAAGACTATGAGATTCCCGAGGAATCAGATGAAGAAACTCCTTATGCTGCTTCAACAGAGCAGTTGGATGAAGAAATTGAAGTGGATAGAATCCCTTCAACCCCACTCAGCTCCTCACCTATGCATCAGTTCACTGCTGAAGAGGCAGGTGTTGAAGAAATGGAAGATGAGGATGTCGACATCGGATGTACCACACCAGTACTGAATGATGACTTTTGGGAAAGTCAGCAACCCAACTCTCCGTTGTTCACTCCTCTCCAAGCTGTTCCTCAGTCCCTAGCCGCTACTGAAGTCCAGGTGGGATCTGAAGAACCTCGTGCAACCCCGTCTGTCCATCAAGAAATTCCAGCCACTAGTGCCAAAGAAAATGTGAATGAAGAAGTGATGACCCAGGCTGCAACTGCAGAAGAACCTGAAATTCCTCAGCATGAGGAACCTGAGATTCCAATTCCTGAGGTGGTTCTGCAAATCACTGACACCCCTCAACCCAAGCAAAAGAATCCCTTCTCCAAGAAGCCAAAATTCAAGGCTGATGATTTCTTCGGCGAGCGTGTGCTCTTCACTAATTTTAACCCATATGACAATGCTCCTCTTAGAAGGAAGCGCTTCTGGACTGCCAGCCAGGCCAACTTCTATTCCTCAGTTCTCTTCGACAAGGACAAAGTCTTTGACCATGAGCACATTCCTCACGTGGACATGGAATCCATGCCTTGCTTCACGCCGGTTCTCAGTATGCTTCACGATGCAGGTCTGCTTAACTTCTGCACTGACATCATTGACTAGAATGAAGAGCTAATTCTTCAGTTCTATGCGATGCTGCATATCACTGGTGAATCTCATGACATCAACTCCTAGGTGTTGGACTGGATGATCGAAAACACTCATTTCAAGGCACCAGCCTCTGAATTGCTTCGTGCCTTGCCAATCAGTCCTCCACCAGAAGTGCTCATGAAGCCGCTGAAGCCAGGACAAGTTCAAAGGACCAAATTCCTCGTGAAGGATTTGCTATATGTGCCAAGGAACATCTATCGCATTTTTGACGAAGACTATCAGTCCAATGAAAGGTCATGATTCATCAGATGAAGAAATTGTGGGGATGATGAAGACCTGAAGCAAATGGGCTTCAAAGAAGACTTTGACTGGTCTGCTCCTCCGCCAAAGAAGCTCAAGAAGGTCAAGGTTCATCCACTGGTCGCAAGTTCATATTCCTCATCCCGCGAAAAAGGACGAGTTCGAAGACTTGGACGACACTGTAGCACGCCCTAGATCGACTCAAGACCCCAACAATGCTGGCGCTCCTCCATCTTCATGATATTCTTTGTTGGAAATATGCCCTAGAGGCAATAATAAAAGGATTATTATTATATTTCTTTGTTCATGATAGTTGTCTTTTATTCATGCTATAATTGTATTATCCAGAAATTGTAATACACGTGTGAATACTTAGACCACAACATGTCCCTAGTGAGCCTCTAGTTGACTAGCTCGTTGATCAACAGATAGTCATGGTTTCCTGACTATGGACATTGGATGTCATTGATAACGGGATCACATCATTAGGAGAATGATGTGATGGACAAGACCCAATCCTAAGCATAGCACAAGATCGTGTAGTTCGTTTTGCTATAGCTTTTCCAATGTCAAGTATCTCTTCCTTAGACCATGAGATCTTGTAACTCCCGGATACCGTAGGAGTGCTTTGGGTGTAGCAAACGTCACAACATAACTGGGTGACTATAAAGGTTTACTACGGGTATCTCCGAAAGTTTCTGTTGGGTTGACACGGATCGAGACTGGGATTTGTCACTCCATATTACGGAGAGGTATCACTGGGCCCACTCGGTAGTGCATCATCATAATGAGCTCATAGTGACCAAGTGTCTGGTCACGGGATCATGCATTACGGTACGAGTAAAGTGACTTGCCGATAACGAGATTGAACGAGGTATTGGGATACCGACGATCGAATCTCAGGCAAGTAACATACCGTCTGACAAAGGGAATTGTATACGGGGTTGCTTGAATCCTCGACATCATAGTTCATCCGATGAGATCATCGAGGAGCATGTGGGAGCCAACATGGGTATCCAGATCCCGCTGTTGGTTATTGATCGGAGAGCCGTCTCGGTCATGTCTACGTGTCTCCCAAACCCGTAGGGTCTACACACTTAAGGTTAGGTGACGCTAGGGTTGTATGAATATGAGTATGCAGCAAAACCGAAAGTTGTTCAGAGTCCCGGATGAGATCCCGGACGTCACGAGGAGTTCCGGAATGGTCCGGAGGTAAAGAATTATATAAGGGAAGTCGAGTTTCGGCCATCGGGAAAGTTTCGGGGTCCACCGGTATTGTACCGGGACCACCGGAAGGGTCCCGGGGGTCCACCGGGTGGGGCCACCTATCCCGGAGGGCCCCATGGGCTGAAGTGGGAGGGGAACCAGCCCCTAGTGGGCTGGTGCGCCACCCTTGGGCCCCCCTCTGCACCTAGGGTTGGGAACCCTAGGGGAGGGGGCGCCTCCACTTGCCTTGGGGGGCAAGTTTCCCCCCTTGGCCCCCCTAGGAGATCCCATCTCCTAGGGCCGGAGCCCCCCCTGGGGTCCCTATATAAAGAGGGGGGTGGGAGGGCAGCCGCACCCAACACCTGGCGTCTCCCTCCCCTCCCTGCTACACCTCTCCCTCCCGTAGTTGCTTGGCGAAGCCCTGCCAGAGCCCTACTGCATCCACCACCGCGCCGTCGTGCTGCTGGATCTTCATCAACCTATCCTTACCCCTTGCTGAATCAAGAAGGAGGAGACGTTACGCTAACCGTACGTGTGTGGAACGCGGAGGTGCCGTCCGTTCGGCGCTAGGATCTCCGGTGATTTGGATCACGACGAGAACGACTCCCTCAACCTCGTTCTCTTGAACGCTTCCGCACGCGATCTACAAGGGTATGTAGATGCACTCCTCTCTCTCGTTGCTAGATGAACTCATAGATTGATCTTGGTGAATGTAGGAAAACTTTTATTTTATGCAACGTTCCCCAACATTCTTCAGGGGTGTTAGTCCACATTTTCAACTGTTTTGGTCATTCGATGACAAAGGGGGAGAAATTTGATTTAGTCTTCAAGCGGGTCTATATATGGGCGATTTTTTTGCGAAGTTACAACTCTCGTTCTTCTGATGACTTTGCTGGATCGAGTTGTAATCTTAAACTCTATGGTGGCCTGATACTTTTGCATGCTTATTCCTCATTAATGTTAATGCACACATGCTGAATTACATCAGTCACCATATTTCGTCATGCATTTCAAATTCTTCATGTTATATGTCAAATGCGTGTATGAATTACAAGATATAGGGGGAGATCTCCATGAGTATACTCTTCAAGTGTGCATTGCTTCAAAAGCAAATTGCTCACTATGCACATCTTCAGGGGGAGTTCTTCTATATCTTGCTATCAAACTCCTCAATATCAGTATTTACACTTCATACGATTATCCCCATTGAAAACTTAACCTATATTGTCATCAATCACCAAAAAGGGGGAGATTGTAAGTGCATCTAGTGCCCCTTAGTGATTTTGGTGTATTGAAGACTTATAGGTTAAGAGACTGATGCGTTTGTGAGTGTACACATGTCTATAAGTCTATGAGGAGTTTGATATTTATAGAGAAAGTCTACCCCAAAAAATGAAGTTCTTCGATGAAGACTTTGGATTTCTAAAGACTTTCTGAAGACTTTGAAAGTGAAGAAATTGGTGTGACCTTGAAGACTTGGTAATCATTCGAGGAACATGAAGCATGAAGACTCTTGTTTTTACTGTTTCATTTTCTCTTTCTTGAGTCATAGGAAACACCGTACTGTTAAAGGGGGTCGACGAAATACTATGGAAAAATTTCCATGTGATGCTCAACTCAAAATCCTACACCTACCAATCCTTTCGAGTGAAGCCATTGGAAATCTTGCACAACTCAGTCATATTCTTCAGTGACAGAGAAGAAGTTCTTCTGGTCTCTGAGGAATTTGTTCTGACTGAAGAATTAGGAATCCGCCAGTGCAGATTGCCTACAAAGTGAGGAACATGATAGCCCTGAGGAATTCGATCCTCAAATATTCCGACCGTTGTTGTGCTACGCGCCAGCTGTCCCAAAATATCTACCCACCTAACAGTCATATCGGACAAGGGCATTTATGTCATATCATGTCGGGCTGCTCACCAGCTATAAATAGCCGCCCCCTACAACCACTAGTTGGTTGGCTGCTCCGAGGGAAATTGACACTTGTCATTTGAGAGCAACCCATCCTCCGAGGACTTTGAGTGAAAATCATCAGGTGAGGAAATCCCAAACCCAAACCTACAAAACCCAAAAGTGATTGAGCATCACTGAAGAGATTGATCCTGCGTGGATCCGATGCTTGTTTCCTTTGAAGAATGTGCTTCTTCCAAACGTTTATGCGTCAAGGTCTAGAGCATCCAAGAGGAATTGTGGATCGCCGAGTCACCAAGTTTGTGAAGGTTCGGAAGTCACCTGAAGACTTACCACGAGTGTTTGGGTGTGGTCTATGTGACCTTAGTTGAAGGAGAATACGGTGAGGACTGTGTGTCCGGGACTGGGTGTCCTCGAGTTTAAATACTCAACCACTCCAGCCAGATCTACAACTGAGACAGCAGTTGGAACTGGTCTACCAAATCATTGTCTTCACCAAGCTTACTAGTTCTATTTCCTCAACTCTTTCATTTCCTCATCTCTGCTGTTGTGTGCTTGTTCATATCTGTTTGAAGACTTTGACTGAAGACTTTCCAAATTTCCTCAGTTCAATTTCTTCAGTATGTTTGTCTTCATCTTGTGTTATCCTGTGTTTACGCTTTCTGTACTCTGTGCTCATCCTCATTTCATCATGATGACTATGCTTTTGTTCTGCTATGTTTACTTCTGAGTACTTATTCCGCTGCTAGTAGTTCTTCGCTAAAGAATTTCCTCCCCAGCAAATTCCTCAGTGAAGAATTCATAAAAATCGCATATTCACCCCCCCTCTAGTCGATATAACGCACTTTCACCTTATCGCACTTTGATGATTGCTTATGAAGCTTCGTGATGGGTGTTGCACGTTGCTCGTCCGTCCAGCAGCACTCCCCTATTTCAGGGTGCAATGTACCGCCAGCCCCGAAGAACCAAGTCCTACAATGGTCTGGCCAGGGTGCAATGTCTCCGGTTCGACCCCTTTAGCAATTAGGTCCTTCTCAGCCTTGTCCCACAACAGCCGGGCTTTGAGGTAGCCACCTGAACCCATGCGATGGTAATGCTCCTTCTTTGCAGCATTTATCTTGTTAGTCGCTGACATCTTCTTATTCCTCTTCGATGTCTTTCGATGTCTTGTTGGCCACAAATGTGGGCCAATGATCTTTTATCTTCGCAAATCGGCCGGTGAATTCTGGAGTCTTGTCTTGATCGACATATGTTGTTTTCAACACATTCCTCCACCTTATGAATAGATCTGCCATCTTCTTGAGAGCAGAGGACTTGATCAATGGCTCTATAACTGGATTCTCCGGATCCTCCTCTTCCGGGAGGGTGAAATTTAGCTTCAGCGCTTTCCAATGATCTTCTTTCTGTCTATCTTCGACAAAAGAAACTTGAAGAAGCTCTTCCTTCTTAGGCTTATTCCATAGCTCGATGCTGATCGGAATCATGTCCCTAACAAGAACCCCGCACTAAGCAGAAAATGCTTCCTTGGTCCGGAGGGATTTAATTGATTGGCCATCGCGCAAGATTTCTGTGGTCGTGAACCTTTCATCCGAGCGCAACTTTTTCTTCGGGCCTTGTTTCTTTACTGAAGTATTGCTTGATCCGGGGGGCTATATAAAGGAAGAAAGAAGAGTTCATATATGTACATACCAAAACTATTAATGCATCAGTTAGCTAGTCAGCATAGGCTTAATTAATTAATATATATATATATATATATATATATATATATATATATATATATATATACATACCTGGCCGCACTTTGCAATAGCTGATCCCGACTCCGTTCGGTCACCGGAGCCGTCATCATGGTCGCCGGAGCCACCATCATGATCATGACCCTCCTCCATTGTTTGATCACCATAGCCTGCTTCCTCTCCTTGTAGATCTTCTTCGATGTCGTTGAGAAACGACAAGACTACATCACTTCCGTCGCAGATTAGGTCCCCCAATATCTCTTCTTGATCGAAGTCTCTTCGATGATCCATAGTTTCTGCAAATATTACAACATGGAAATTAATATACAAACATGAGAGATGGATATATCGAAGTTATCGGGGAGGGGATATATTGACAATGATGACATATACATAGAAAAAACTGTTATCGGAGAGGGAGTATATTGACCCCCCCTCATGTCGAAGTTATAGGAGAGGGGGTATATCGACCGCCTCTCTCATGATTGTCCGACGTTTGTCTAGTGTCAAAGGATTCAACAAAACCAAGTCTTCATCATTAGGCGAAAGTAATAGGTGCATGATGGTACGAAGCTGTCCAAAGTTATTCTGGAACGAAATCCCATATAGGATAATTCACTTTTTGGTACAAAGTACAACAAGAGCCTTCCGAATATCGCTATTTGGAAGGCCGTTGCTGCAATTTGTACCAAAAGGTGGATTATCCTATCCGGGACTCCGTTCCAGAATAACTTTGGAGAACGTCGTACCATCATGCCCCGGTTACTTTCGGCTAGTGATGAAGCCATGGATTTCTTCAGTACTTTGACAATAGGCAACCTCTCGACCCCTTGGCGATCCTCGACCCCTCGACCCCTCGGCCCCTCGACGACCCTCGAACCCTAGAACCCTAGAACCCTAGAACCCTAGAACCCTCGAACCCTTGAACCCTAGAACCCTCGAACCCTAGAACCCTCGAACCCTAGAACCCTAAAACCCTCGAACCCTCAACCCTCAAACCCTTGACCCTTGACCCCTCTGTGACCCTCGCGACCCTCTAGCCTAGTTTCCGACTCTCGTCCCCTCGGCGATCCTCGACACCCTCATTCCCGATAAAAAGAAGAAGAAGAAGAAGAAGAAGAAGAAAAGAGGAGAAAAAAAAAGAGAAGAATAAGAAAAAAAATAGAAGAAAAAAATAGGAGAAGAAGAAGGAAAAGAGGAGAAGAAGAGAAAAATTATATTTTTTTCTTCTTCTCCTTTTTTTTCTGCTACTTCCTCTTCTTATTTTTTTTCTCCTCTTCTTCTCCTTCTTCTTCTCCTTCTTCCTTCTTCCTCTTTTATTTTTTTTTCTTATTTTCGTTCTTCCTCGACGACCCTAACCCTAAATAGTACAACTTCCTCGACGTCCCCGGCCGCCTCTCTCATGAACAAAAAAAAATCTATGAATAAAAAAAACATCATATCTATTTAGGAGTGGACTAACTTCCGAACAGTCTGAACTTAAGCAATATATCCAGACGATCCTAACACAACTAATCACACATTGTTTATCAAACGCGCATGCAGCCCACGCACCTACGGGAAGTTTGTCACATGCATGCAAACTAATAAACTCCATGATGTCAGTAAAATGTTTTGTAGCTCAAACCATCGCTCCGATTAAAAAAACTGTTTTCACATAAAAGATTTGTCGCGATGAGACCTTCAAAACTAGATCTCATGTTGGCATGTTCCAACGACTTTTTCTTTCAGGTAAAAAGTTACCACATGTGCTACACAAGTTATCACGTCAATTGAGCATAAGTTATCATGTTGATTACATAAAAACTACCAAGACGTAAAAATGGTTCCTCCAACCTTATCTTCACATGCACATGCATGCATGCATTAGAGAGAAAATGTTTTGATGGCATCCTAGATTTTTCTTATTTTGAAACTTGAAAATGTTTAATAGATCAAATCATGGGTCCAATCGAAAAATCATTTCCGGCGACGAAACCTTCGAAACTAGATCCCATATTGATATGTTTTGACAACTTTTTTTATGCAAATAGTTACGGTTGGGCTAAGTAAGTTATCAGGTTTGAAGATTATCTATTATCATGCTATTTACACATGAGTAACCGTGGTACATTTTTAACAACATGAGTTATCGGGAGGGGGGGTATGTTTTCAAACAACTTCCTCCCCTCGAACCACCCCTGGATCAAACTTACCGTGGTTTTTATATGTAAGTTAACACCTCCCCCACCTCCGGTAAGTTATCATGGTGTTTGCGCATGAGTTATCAGGTTTGTGGTGTGTAAATTAGCATGCTATTTATGCTGAAGCTATCGGGGATGTCTTCAACAAATTTTTCTCCTGGGTCAAAGTTATCATGGTGTTTGTGTGTGAGTTATCAGATCTGTGATGTGTAAATTATCATGTTATTTATGCAGAAGCTATTGGGGGGCGGGGGTGTCTTCAACATTTTTTTCTCTCGGGTCAAAGTTATCACGGTGTTTGTTCATGAGTTATCAGGTCTGTGACGTGTAAATTATTATGTTATTTTGCATAAGCTACCAGGTGCCTAAATACCACATGCAGCCACATAAATACGAAAATGAACCAGGTTGATAACTATAGTACATCTGGCCCGACAACTGCATAGTAACCATATTGGTAACTATAGTACATCTAGCCCGATTACTAAAAAAATCATGCTGGTAACTATAGTACATCTAGCCCGATAATTACAAAATAACCATGTTGGTAACTATAGTACATCTAGCCCGATAACTTCAAGAAGCTACCGCCGTCTTGTCTTACTGAGCTGGACACAAACCTTAACAAAACTTAAAGCACCAAAAAACAGAGCCCTCCCGCCGGCAAGCGCCGGGATCCACCGCGCACCCATGGCGATAAGGCCACCGGAGACGTGGTAGATCGACGGCGCTGCCGACGGGAGGTAGAAAGGCTAGCCGCCTTTTCGTTTGATGAGGTGAGACTCATGGGACTGCATGACATTCTATGTTATTTACACACAAGTTGCCGGATATATTGTTTCTAACATTTTTCCAGGATCGAAGCAATCATTATGTTTGTACGTAAACTACCAGGTCTACGACTTATAAATTATCGTATTATTTCCGTAGAAGTTAATAGTTTATGTTGCAAAACAACTTTTCTTTCCGGGTCAAAGTTACCGTAGTATTTCCACATAAATTAACTGGATCTCGGTGCGTAAAAATACCGTGATATTTACATAGAAGTTACCCGAGCATATTTTCAACAACTTGATTTTTCTTGGGTCAAATTACCAATAAATTTGTTTGTATGTTTGCCTAATTCCGCAAGTAATATGTACGTAAATGATAGACTAGAGAAGCTCAGCAAAAGAAAAGAAAGCGGAAAAGCTATTTTCCATACGGTCAATAAAACAACTAGTCTGATGTTGTATAGCTATTTTAAAGCCAGGCAGGTCAATAAAACAACTAGTCTGATGTTTTCCGCAATTTCGTATTAGAAATGTTATACAAGAAGCAAGTTACCTACACGTAGTCATCAAAGGAATTTAGTTGGCCTGGCTGAGATCCTAGTAAGTCATCTAATAAGTCACAGGCTCAAATCCCACTAGCATCCACTTTTTCTTTCCTTTTTCTCTCGCATTTAGTATAGCTGGTCAAATAGCACACTTGGTTCATAACTTGCAGCAATGAACCATTGGCGGGATGGTTGGTGACCATGTAGTCGTTCGAAGCGTGCACGGTTCGAATCCTAACAGAGGCATGAATTTTTGCGGGCGAGGAGCTGTCACCTGATGAGAAGGGTACGAACAGTTCAGGCCCTGCGATCGAAATCCAATGGCTCTGGCGTCGTGCGTACCTGAGACCTGACTCAAACTGCCAGTCGGCAGGATTTTAGCTTTCTCGATCTATTTATTACTATTATTATTATTATTATATATAAAAAGTAATATAAGAGCTAACCAGAAAAAAGAGAATTAGTCTGGAAAATTACAGAATAATCCAATGGCTCTGGCGTCGTGCGGACCTGAGACCTGACTCAAACTGCCAGTCGGCAGGATTTTAGCTTTCTCGATCTATTTATTACTATTATTATTATTATTATTATTATTATTATTATTATATATAAAAAGTAATATAAGAGCTAACCAGAAAAAAGAGAATTAGTCTGGAAAATTACAGAATAATCAGAAAAATCCAACCGTTAATTTTCTACCCCATAATATAATTAGCTAATATGGACCAATGGATCTTAAAACATACAAATAATTACCCACCTCTACCCTTCAATAATTTTCCTTGTACCACACTTTTTTTTATTGACAAATACTCGCCCCGCACCTATTGATGATAATACACCTATAACATCTATGATTCCATCTTCCCTCAGGATCACATAACCCTAAAAAATTAGGGTCTCATAGTATTACCCACGCAGCCGCCGCTGCTTCCATGCGGCCGCCACGATCACACATGCAGCCGCCGTCCTTGCTTTGCCGATCCACTTTCCCATGCTTGCATGCGTATTTTTGACTACTTCAACATGTAGATGCGTTTTGCTTTGGTGGAAATCCATCCAGATACATGCTTGCTTCATCAAACAGTTTGATTATTATGTCTCTAAGGCCTTGTACAATGGGAGGTGCTTAGAGAGATGTTTAGAAAAATTAACCGGGTTTTTTCTGAAGCACCGGTGCCTATTTCTACAGAAGAGACGCTTAGTTAAGCGTCTATTCTGTACAACTAAGCACCGGTGCTTAAAAAAAGACTGGTTTATTTCTCTAAGCACCTCTCCTAAGCACCTTCCATTGTACAAGGCCTAATAGATGCACGCAAGACTATCGGTGCACTGCGAGATGTACGTTGGCCGGCGAGCCGGCGGCCGGAGCCACGTATTCGTCAATTGGTACTCCTCTACATACTCACGCGAGATGTACGTAAGGCTCGCTGGCCAGAGCCAGGTATTCATCACTTTGGTACTCCTCTACATACTCACGTCTCCTAACATAGCTAGCCAGAATGCATGCCTCTACACTGATATACATCAACTGAACAAGATTTTTTTTTTTTCATAATGTGTTCTGCTGTTGTCATTGTACCAGCACACCGACAGTCTAAACAAAAAGATCGATGAACATAGTCGTCAACATCAGGTAAATATCACATGCCCACTGTTATGTCTACATCAACAACGTCGTGTAAGATGAATTGCAGTGTGTAGACACCTACACAACCCAGATCAAAGTAACTAACACATATCTTTCTTTGGTCCGTCAATATACTTTTAGACTTATGTACGTTTTTTTACTCCCAGAGTCCTTTCACAATTTCTCCTTTATTAGAGTTGCTTTGTGGTTGTCTTTATACAAGGTCTCTATTTAGTATAGCATGAAGGCTCAGATCGTAACATGTAAGTCGATGTAGAAAAGTGAAATCGTCTATCCATGTTGTGTGGTGTTTCGTGCTGCCGACCAGTCTCTCTCATAATGAAACAACAATGCTATAGCGATTAAGCATTAATTAACATGAAGACACCGAACCTGAATCCCGCGTTTACTTTCCGCAAAAAAAAAAAAAATCCCGCGTTTACAGTGTCCAGAGTTCCGGACACAATGCATGATGGTTGTCTTCACATTTTGGAGTGACCCACGGGAATTCATCCAAGAAAGATTTGTTATATACCCTGCCTCAAGCTGGGTTCATGCTTCTGTAGCTACCACTGCGAAATAGACGAGCGAGCCTCCGAAATAGCATGCTGCTCCAAACAATGCAACGTCAACTACAAGCTCATGCGACACTGCCGATGGTGCGATGACTCACCCAGCAGTTACTGCCGCACACCTGCGACGCTCCTGCCACCCTAGCAAGGTACCTATTTGTTTTCTGTCTAACGCTCCTGTTCTAGCTGGTGCCAATCGGTCCGGATTCTGTATCAACATAGTACGTGCATACATGGATGTCATCTTTCTAGGAATCCTTACATGGTACTATGTTTATGATTCTGGATTTGATCATCCGTGCATCACAACAGTGAGGATATATATTATGCACATCTATTCTTTATGGGGCCTAGGGAGGGTATTGGTTAACGTTTTTTCCTCTTTGGTTTGTAATTGTATATTTTGTAATTTTTGTAAATTAATGAAAATACCCTAGAATGATTTTCTACAGTTCCAAAAAAACATTGAGGATATTACTACAAAAGTGAGTATCTCAGAATAATGAACATAGTAACTTTAAAGAGCAAAATCATAGAATTGATATGTAAACCAGGAACTGCGAGCCTCCGAAATAGCATGCTGCTCTAGACAATTCAACGCCAACTACAAGCTCATGCGACACTGCCGACGGTGCGACGATTCACCCAGCGGTTACTGCCGCACAACAACGAGACTCCTCCCACCCTAGCAAGGTACCTATTAGTTTTCTATCTAACCCTCCTGTTCTAGCTGTTACCGATAGATCCGGGTTCTGTGTCAACATAGTACATGCATAGATGGATGTCATCTTTCTAGGAATCCTCATGTGGCACTATGTTTATAATTCTTGATTTGATCATCTGTGCATCACAACACTGGGGATATATATTATGCACATCTCTTCTTTATGCGGCTTAGGGACGGTATTGGTTAACTTTCTTTCCTCTTTGGTTTGTACTTGCATATTTTGTAATTTTTGTAAATTAATGAAAATACCCTAAATGATTTTGTATGGTTCCTAGGTCCAAAAAAACATTGAGGATATTACTACAAAAGTGAGTATCTCGGAATTATCAAATTCCAATTACCAAATGGTACATACATGAGTTGTTGCATAAAAGGTAGTACCATTGCCACCAGTGATCCTTAAAAGTGATAAGTTAAACTCATCACGTTAGGAGAATCCTCTAAGCTTAATATAATAGGCTCACTTTATCACTAGAAACTTTTTTGTGATGACCAAATAACGAGAACACTTCGTTGAATGACGCGTTGTTAAAGAAAATAGCTGCGTCGCCCCCCTTCAAGACAGGAAACTATAGATAGGTACCTGAGGTGCCCTGAGAGAAGAATTTGTCAACAATCAAGCACTTGAGCTTGCAAGAATGAATATATGATATCTATGCTATTATTGGGATAAAATGAATCAAAAAAGCAGCAGAATACGAGAAGGATTTCTTTTCTTAAAGGGTGTATACATTAGAGTGTACATGCTTGGTAGGCATGAAATCACTGGCAAAGAGTTGCCTAGCTCCGATGAGCTTGCAAGCATAATTTCCTTTATGAAATCACAAACATTGTGTCATGTATTGTAAGATAGTAGGGATATTGTCCATGTAATAAGTACCAAAATTGATGCGGATCGTAAAGGGGCATATTTGGGATGCTACTTCACATTCATTTGTTTTTTCAAAAAACCCGGTCATTTAAAACGTGATGGAGTTAAAAGTCTTATCCATGTTCATTTTCCTCTCTAATATAAATTATGAAAGTAACAAACATTTAAATATGTTTGCAGTTATGCATATATTTCAATTTTTCTGCCATGTTATCATTTAGGTGAAAACAAACAATATTATTGTGCATGATGGAAAAATGTTGTTAATATACTTTTGCTTCTTTTATTACTTGATGCCTCTAATATTCAATTATTACTCCCAACCCTACTAGGGACAGTATTTGCTCGACAAAATATCGACATGAACTTTCTCATATGAAGTAAGATTCATGACAGAGGTTGCGAACAACTAAAGCGAAATATGCATTTTGATTCATTCATTACAATTCAAGAAATTGGTTTCTTCCTTGCGTTTCCAATTTTTGAGTTACCTTTCAAAGAATGGTTAATTTAAGATGATGCTCGCGCAAAGGACCCATGAAACCGATGTCGGTCAATACATAGTAGTTTGTACACATCTTTTTAGCAAAGTACTATGGGCAATTTTTTTTCTAAAAGTGTGTAAATTTTATAGCAAATTATCCTTGCATGAAAATATGAGCCAACATTGGTCATGCTTAGCGGACGTGTCTTAAATTAACTAAAGATGTTCATGGAAACAAATACCTAACATGGCTATTTTATTGATATATATATAGTATAAATGTATACTAACTTTACATATGGCAATCTAGCAAATCGTTAGGAAATATACATATGCCTATATGAAAACAATTTGGACTATCAAAATTGTGCTTAGACAAAAATAGTACAATGCAACATGATAAAATAACATGAATAATGATACGAATATAATATGCACAAATCCACTGATCATTGTCCGACCTAAATAATGATAAGATAAATGATAAATGGTCAACATGTAGATCTATATATAACTAAAAAAATCAAACATACCAAGACAAAATTATGTAAGGAGATGTGTAATATTGTAACTGTCAAGACATTTATTTCTAGTTTTTCTTTGGTCAAATCAAATAATCATGTCTTATTATGAACTTCATAAAATTCTAGCCCGCGCATCGAGCGGGCCACTTTGCTAGTTCTATGAACAAAAAAAACATCATATTCCACCCACATCCATGCATACATCATATATATGATCATCTATGAACAAAAAAATTTGATATGATCATCTATGAAAAAAACATCATATATATATATGCAGAAAAAAAACATTACATAAACATATATGCAAAAAAACATCATACATATATCCATACATGAACATATATACATGAACATATATTAAAAAAGCATCACATCCATTAAAAAAACCATCATACGGCGGCGGCGGCATGGGGGCAGGGGAGGGGCGCAGGGGCTCACTGTGGGCGGTGTCGGCGACGGTGAGGTCGTGGCCGGCCTGAGGCAGAGGCGGTGGCGCGTGGGGCAGGGGACGACATCGGGGCGACGCGGGGCAGCGGAGGCGCGGGGCGACGCAGGGGCGGCGATGGCGCGGTGAGGTGACGGCGACGGCGTGGGGTGAGGTGATGGCCATGGGGCGCGGTGAGGTGACGGCGACAGGGCGGCGACGACGGGCGCGGGCGACGGCGACGGCGTGACGGGCGCGGACGACGGGGCAGAGGGCAGTGTCGGCGGCAGGAGAATGAGGAAGTGAATGAAAAATTTACAAGTCCTGGTTATATAGCCAGAGCTTTGGTCCCGGTTGGTGGCACCAACCGGGACCAATGCCCACCTTTAGTCCTAGTTGGTGCCACCAACCGGGACCAAAGGCCTCAACCGGGACCAAAGGTCTCTTTTCAGCAGCCCAAAGGGCGGGAAGCAGAGGCCTTTGGTCCCGGATGGTGGCACCAACTGGGACTAAAGGTGGGCATTGGTCCCGGTTGGTGCCACGAACCAGGACCAAAGGCCTCGTGCTGCCCCTGGCCAAAATTTTAGTCCCACCTCGCTAGTTGAGAGGGGCGCGCAGTGGTTTATAAGCCCCACTGCTGCACCCCTCTTGAGCTCCTCTCGATTGTAGGCTTACGGGCCTAATTGTCACTCCTATGCCTGATGGGCCTACTCGGCCTTCTGCGGGCCTGAATCCTGGCCCATGGTAGGGCTTCTAGTCGTATTCAGGCCGTATTGGCCGAGTAGGTGGCATTTTTTTATTTTTCCCAGTTTTTTTCTGTCTTTTGCATGATTTATTTTCTTTTGTTTTTTGCTTTATTTTTTAGTTCCTTTTGCTTTTAGGTAATAAAAATATAAACATTCTGTTAGTGCCATTTGTTTTCCAATTTAAATTGTTGAAATTTGAATTTTTTTTGAAATTTGTGTGAATCACTAATTTTTGAATAACTTCACTATGAACATAGATTTTTTATTGATTCTTTTTCATGCTATTATCATTATATTCAAAAATAGATTTCGTTATTTTAGTTTCTAACACAAAAATTCTTTATGACAATTCTTTTTGCTATTAAAGTTTCTAACAAAAGAAATTCTTTATGAAAATTCTTTTTGCTGTTAATGTTTTGAACATAAAATAATTTGAAAATTTTTGTTTGCATAAATTTTATATAATTTTTGTTTCAGTAATACTAGAGGTTTATGAATGTTTTTTGAGTTGATTCCTTTTGCTATTAGAGTTTTGTAAAAGCTTTTTAGTTGATTCTTTTTGCTATTGAAGGATATTATAGTTTTGTTTTAGTTGATCATAACAGAATATTTTAATTGATTATTTTTAGTTCATTCTATTTGCTATTAGTTCATTCTGTTTGCTTTTGGTTCATTCTTTTTGCTATTAGTTCATTCTTTTTGCTATTAGTTCATTATTTGAGATAAATGACACTTATATTGAAAAGCACTACAAATAAACTCTGAGAGGGTTGAAAGTTGCATGGTATTATCATTTCACCCACATAGCATGTGCTAGAAAGTTGAGATGGTTACAACAAAAACTGGATGCACTTCGTGTACAAAACAGACAATCTCTTTGGAAGTATGAGGGTTTCGGACGAAAACTCATGTGTTACAAAGGGATTTCATTTGTTCATATGTAACTCTAGTGATATTCTACATCAAAGGCATCATCATAATAGTTGTTGGTAGAAAGTCTTCACTTTTTCTTCGCTTATTGCGTCGTAACCATGGATAATCTTCATCGTTTAACAGGATGCTTGGGTCAGCCTTGACTTTGAAGGGAGGAACTTCATGATACTTTTCATAATCTTCAGACACATCTGTCTTGCCCTCCAATTCCACGGTGTCTCTTTTTCCTGAAAGAACTATGTGGTGCTTTGGCTCATCGTATGATGTATCCGCTTCCTTATCTTTTCTTTTTCTCGGTTTGATAGACATGTCCTTCACATAGAAAACCTGCGCCACATCATTGGCTAGGACGAATGGCTCGTCTGTGTACCCCAGATTGTTCAGATCCACTGATGTCATTCCGTACTGTGGGTCTACCTGTACCCCGCCTCCTAACATATTGACACATTTGCACTTAAACAAAGGGAACTTAATATCATTTCCATAGTCAAGATCCCATATGTCCACTATGTAATCATAATATGTGTCATTTCCCCTCTTGGTTGCTGCATCAAAGCGGACACCACTATTTTGGTAGGTGCTCTTTTGATCTTGGGCGATCGTGTAAAATGTATTCCCATTTATCTCGTACACTTTATAGGTCATTACAGTCGAAGATGGTTCCCTCGCCAATGAGTACAGGTCATCAGAAACAGTTTTGTCACACATGAGAAGTGTTTGGAACCAACAGCCGGAACTCCTGATGTGTTCACATGTAGTCCAGTCCTCACACTGGCCCGGGTGTTTGGAGCACAGAATGTTCTTGTGTTCATCGACATACGGGGTCACCAAGGTAGAATTCTGTAGAACCGTGTAGTGTGCTTGAGACCAAGAATGCCCGTCCCTACATACTAATGAGTCCCCTCCTAGCGTGCCTTTTCCACCCAGTCTACCCTCATACCGCGATTAAGGGAGACCTATCTTCTTAAGGTCAGGAATGAAGTCAACACAAAACCCAATTATATCCTCTGTTTTATGTCCCATGGAGATGCTTCCTTCTGGCCTAGCGTAGTTAGGGACATATATATTTCTTTAGGACTCCCATGAACCTCTCAAAGGGGAACATATTATGTAGAAATACAGGACCTAGAACGACAATCTCGTCGACTAGATGAACTAGGACGTGCGTCATGATATTGAAGAAGGATGGTGGGAACACCAACTCAAAACTGACAAGACAATGCGCCACATTACTCCTTAACTTTGGTAGGATTTCTGGATCGGTCACCTTTTGAGAGATTGAATTGAGGAATGAACATAGCTTCACAACGGCTAATCAAACGTTTTCTGGTAGAAGCCCCTACATGCAACCGGAATCAGTTGCATCATAATCACGTGGCAGTCATGAGACTTTAGGTTCTGGAACTTTTTCTCTGCCATATTTATTATTCCCTTTATATTTGACGAGTAGCCAGACGAGACCTTCATACTGAGCAGGCATTCAAAGAAGATTTCCTTCTCTTCTTTGGTAAGAGCGTAGCTGGCAGGACCATCATACTTCTTTGGAGGCATGCCGTCTTTTTCGTGCATACGTTGCAGGTCCTCCCGTGCCCCCGTTGTATCTTTTGTCTTCCCATACACGCCCAAGAAGCCTAGCAGGTTCACGCAAAGGTTCTCGGTCACGTGCATCACGTTGATTGAAGAGCGAACCTCTAGGTCTTTCTAGTACGATAGGTCGCAAAATAAAGATTTCTTCTTCCACATGGGTTCGTGTCCCTCGGCGTTTTTCGGAAAAGATAGTCCGCCGGGCCCTTTCCGAAGATTACTTTTAAATCATTGACCATAGCAAGTACGTGATCACCAGTACGCATGGCGGGCTTGTTCCGGTGATCTGCCTCACCTTTGAAGTGCTTGCCTTTCTTTTGACATTGATGGTTGGTCGGAAGGAATTGACGATGCCCCAGGTAAACATTCTTCATGTTTTTGTCCAGGTATATAATTTCGGTGCCATCTAAACAGTGCGTGCATGCGTGGTATCCCTTGTTTGTCTATCCTGAAAGGTTACTGAGAGCAGGCCAATCATTGATGGTGATAAACAGCAACGCATGCAGGTCAAGTTCCCCCTGTTTGTGCTCATCCCATCCACGTACACCGTTTCCAATCCACAGCTGTAAAAGTTCGTCAACTAATGGCCTTAGGTACACATTAATGTCGTTGCCGGGTTACTTAGGGCCTTGGATGAGAACTGGCATCATAATGAACTTCCGCTTCATGCACAACCAAGGAGGAAGGTTATAGATACATAGAGTCACGGGCCATGTGATGTGATTGCTGCTCTGCTCCCCGAAAGGATTAATGCAATCCGCGCTTAAACCAAACCATAAGTTCCTTGCATCACCTGCAAAATCCTCCCAGTAATTTCTCTCGATTTTTCTCCACTTCGACCCGTCAGCGGGTGCTCTCAACTTTCTGTCTTCCTTACAGTCATCTTTGTGCCGTCGCATCAACTTGGCATGCTCTCTGTTTTTGAACAGGTGTTTCAACCGTGGTATTATAGGAGCATACCACATCACCTTGGACGGAACCCTCTTCCGGGGGCGCTCGGTGTCAAGATCACTAGGGTCATCTCGTCTGATCTTATACCGCAATGCACCGCATACCGGGCATGCGTTCAAATCCTCGTATGCACCACGGTACAGGATGCAGTCATTAGGGCATGCATGTATCTTCTGCACCTCCAATCCTAGAGGGCAAACAACCTTCTTTGCTACATACGTACTGTCGGGCAATTCCTTATCCTTTGGAATCTTCTTCTTCAATATTTTTAGTAGCTTCTCAAATCCTTTGTCAGACATACCATTCTCTTCCTTCCACTGCAGCAATTCAAGTACGGTACCGAGCTTTGTGTTGCCATCTTCGCAATTGGGGTACAAACCTTTTTTGTGATCCTCTAGCATGCGATCGAACTTCACCTTCTCCTTTTCACTTTCGCACTAACTCCTTGCATCAACAATGACCCGGCGGAGATAATCATCAGGCACATCGTCTGGTTCCTCTTGATCTTCAACATCTTCCCCTGTTGCAGCATCACCATATTCAAGGGGCACATAGTTGTCATCGTACTCTTCTTCTTCGTTGTCTTCCATCATAACCCCTATTTCTCCATGCTTGGTCCAAACATTATAGTGTGGCATGAAACCCTTCTCAAGCAGGTGGATGTGAAGGATTTTCCGGTTAGAGTAAGACTTCGTATTCTCACAGATAGGGCATGGACAACACATAAAACCATTCTGCTTGTTTGCCTCAGCCACTTCGAGAAAACCATGCACGCCCTTAATGTACTCGGAGGTGTGTCTGTCACCGTACATCCATTGTCGGTTCATCTGCGTGCATTATATATATATATATATATATATATATATATAATTAAGTGTGTCAAAAACCATTACAGGACATCATAAATAGATAATTAAGTGACCAAATTAATAGAAGTTCACCATCGCATTAAAACCAAAGCACATACATAGTTCTAGTTGAACAACATATATCTCTCCAGAGCATCTAATTAATTAAACCATACATTGAAACTATGTAACACATTTCAATGCAAAAACAAATGCGATCATAATCGCAACCAAGGTAACAATTGATCCAACGGCATAATGATACCAAGCTTCGGTATGAATGGCATATTTTTTAATCTTTCTAATCTTCAAGCACATTGCATCCATCTTGAACTTGTGATCATCGACGACATCCGCAACATGCAACTCCAATATCATCTTCTCATCCTCAATTTTTTTATTTTTTCCTTCAAGAAATTGTTTTCTTCTTCAACTAAATTTAACCTCTCGATAATAGGGTCGGTTGGAATTTCTGTTTCACATACCTCCTAGATAAATAAAATCTATGTCACCTTGGTCGGCATAATTGTCATAAACAATAAATGAACCAAATAGTTATAAAGATAATATATACCACATCTGAATCATAGACAGGATGAGGGCCGACGGGGGCGGATACCAAAACCATCGCAGTAAATAATAAGAAGAAATAATAAAAATTATAAAATTATACAAGTATCTATATAAACATACAAGTAAGAATTTTTTCCTTTCAGAAAGAAGATAAGAACAAGAGGCTTACTACGGTGGTGCCGGCGACGAGATCAGCACGGGCAATCAACGGCGGTGAAGACGGGGACGGGACGTGACGGACCGCTAAACCTAGGGAAATATTGAGGAAAATAGAGCTTGGAGGTCGAGCTTGGAGAGGAGAAAGTTAAGTAGTGTGGCTCGGGCATTCCATCGAACACCTCGTGTGCATAGGAGGTGAACTAGAGCACCACAAAGCTCTCCAACGGCCGGGCAGAAAAACAGAGCAGTGGAGTGCTCTGCTCGCGGGAGAGGGGTATATATAGGAAACTCATTGGTCCCGGTTCGTGGTATGAACCGAGACTGAAGGCCACCCTTTGGTCCCGCTTCAATCCCTCAACCGGTACCAATGGTGGTGGGCCAGGAGCGAGGCCCATTGGTCTCAGTTCGTCCCACCAATCGGGACCAAAGGGTCCAGACTATCCGGGACCAATGCCCCACGAGGCCCGGTAGGCCTCCTGATCTCACAAACCGGAACCAATGGCCCCATGGGTTCCGGTTTGTGACTGAACCGGGACTAATGGGCTTATCTGGCCCGAACGTATGCCCTATTTTCTACTAGTGATCAAGAGGCAAGAACAGACAAAGAGCACCTAGGAACAAACCAAGTTGATCCCAGACTCAAGGAAGCGTGGTACGGACTACATGGAAATAGATGATATACTAGAACCAGGGAAAATCAATGTATGGAGGTGATGATAGCGGAAACTACTACTGGACAGGAAAAAGGAACAGCTATGGTTGAAGATCCTAAACTTGACTTGAAAGAGGGATTGGCGGACCAATCTCATAGGGCCCAATGAGGATAACGACCTGGAACTGTTGCAGTTTGGGGAACGACCCGACAGTGAGAGGGCTTCTAGATCTACAGAAGCGGGAGGACCCCAACTTTCTCTTCTGGTTGGAAATGAAGCTAGACAGGAAGCAAATGGAGAGTTTTAAATGGAAGGTTGGTACGAGCAATATGATCGCAAGGAGTTGTGAAGGGAAAAGCAGAGGTTTGGCTTTATTGTGGAAGAAAGATGTCAGTATTGAGCTTCGTATCCTCTCAAGATACCACATAGATGTGGAATTCATTGAGGAAGACAAATTCAGATGGCGGTTTACTGGGATTTATGGGGAAGGTAAAATGTGACATGGAAATTGCTAAACATCTTGAATCAACAGCTGAGACTATCGTGGCTATGCGCCGGGGATTTTAACGAAGTACTATATACCCATGAGAAAAGGGGTGGGCCTGGTAGACCACAAGCACCGATGGAGAGATTTATGTTAGCACTAGCTGAATGTGGCCTCAGAGATTTAGGATACACAGGCACAGTCACATAGCCAGCAAATACATGAAGGAAAGGTTGGATAGAGCAGTCGGCAATCAAGATTGGTGCAACAAGTTCACTTTGTACAAATTTGTAAATGGGGATCCGAGACATTCGGACCATCGCCCAATCACCATCTGGTTAGAGGGTAAAAATAATAAAGCTATGGTAAGAAATCATGAGAAGAGTTTCAGATTTGAAGCTAGCTGGATACAAGAAGAGGGCTGTGATGAAGTGATAAATAATGCATGGATTGCGGCTAGCCTGCAAGGAGAAAACAACACTTCAGGAAAATTGTAAGTAGTGGCTCGAGAATTAAAAGATTGGGAGACCAATGTTCTGGGTGAACTAGATAAGAGGATCAAAGAGATACAAACTGAACTGGAAGTGGTAAGAAGAGGGGACATAAATCAAGAAAAGGTGTCACGGGAGCATTTTCTAAAAGAGAAACTAGAAAGACTAGAGACCCCAAAAGGATATATATTGGAGGCAGCGAGCGCATGTCAAATGGCTTGAATCCGGGGATAAGAACACTACCTTTTTTCATGCCTTTGCTTCACAGAGAAAACGGAGAAACAATATAAGCAGACTAAAATGAGAGGATGGTAGTTGGGTGGAGGGCGAAGAACGGCTAAAAAATCATATCACAGGTTATTTCTACAACTTATTTACCTCAACTATAGACCAAAACAATTAGGCCACCTTACAAACGATCACTCTGAAAGTCCACCAAGGCATGAATGAAGCTCTGTTTGCGGAATACACGGAGGAGGAAGTAAAAAGAGGTCTTTTCTGCATTGGAGATCTAAAAGTGACAAGGCCTGATGGAATGCCAGCAATTTTTTTCAGGAGATTTTAGGATATTGTGGGAAGCCAAGTAATAAGAGAGGTGTTGCATGTTCTGGATGGAGGAGATATGCCAAAAGATTGGAACAACACAACAATTGTGCTGATCCCCAAGATAACAAGACCAGAAAGTGTGTAGGATTTAAGACCCATAAGTCTCTGCAACGTCTTATATAAAGTGGTATCAAAGGTAAGTGCAAACAGACTCAAACTTGTCTTACCTGACATCATCTCCCCAAATCAAAGCGTATTTGTACCAGGCCGCATGATTTCCGATAACATTTTGCTTGCCTATGAATTAACACACTTTATTAAGAGAAGAAGATCTGGACCAAAAGGTGTTGCTGCATTAAATCTGTACATGAGCAAAGCATATGATAGAGGAGGATGGAAGTTTCTTGAAGACATGATGATAAATCTAGGATTTAGAAGGGACTGGGTCCAGCTGATAATGAAGTGCATAACTAGTGTAAAATAACAAACTAAGGTAAACTAGGGAAAAACTGATGTGATCGTACCTCAGAGGGGACTACGCCAAGGAGATCCTTTATTGCCATACCTATTTTTGTTTTGCGTTGAAGGTTTCTCTGCAATGTTGAATGAAGCTGAAGCAAATGGAAGGCTCAGAGGCATAAGAATATGCAGAATTGCACCTACTGTTAGCCACCTCCTATTTGCGGATGACTCATTATTGTTAATGGAGGCAAGTGAGGGAGCAACACAAGAGATAAACAGAATATTAAGTACATATGAACAATGCTCGGGGCAAATGATAAACAAGGACAAATCATCAATATTCTTTAGCAAAAACACAGATGAGGGACGTAAAAACAATATGAAGAGGATCATGGGTATCAATGTGGAGGGCTTAACCAGAAAATACTTAGGCCTTCCTATATATATATTGGTAAAGGAAAAGCAAAGAATTTTATCTATATTCGAGAGAATGTCTGGAAAAAGAAATAGGGATGGAAGGAGAAATTGTTGTCAAAAGCAGGGAGAGAAATATTGATAAAAGTTGCAGCGTAGGCAATTCCAATGGCGTGCTTTGACCCAACCAAAACCTTCTGTGACGACCTGAGTGCTCTCATAGGAAGCTATTGATGGAGCCAAATGGACAAGACCAATAAAATCCACTTGATTAGTTGGGAAAAGCTATCAAAGCCGAAAACATATGGAGGTTTGGGTTTTTGGAATCTGCACTATTTCAATCTAGCTATGTTGGCTAGACAGGCATGGAGAATCCGACAGAACCCCCATTCCTTGTGCTCTCAAGTGCTGGCTGCCAGATATTTCCCAAATCAATCAATGCTTGAGGTTATTCCTTTTGCACGTATTTCCTATACTTGGCGAAGCATAATAAAAGGCATACAATTGATGAAGAAAGGGATAATTGGAGAGTGGGAAACGGGGAAAGGATCAAAATATGGACTGATCCGTGGATTGCTAGAGGAAGCACAAGGAGGCCCAATACACCAAAAGGTAACCATCTGCTGGACAAAGTAGCTGATTTGATCTACCCGATAACAAATCAATAGGATATGCAGCTGGTACAACAGAACTTCTCGGCTGAGGATGCAAACCTCATCATGTGAATACCCATTCGAGAAGATACAGGTGATTTCATTGCATGGCATTATGATAAAAAAGAATCATTTTCTACTAAATCAGCTTATAAGGTGGTTGTAGATAGTGCGGCTAGAGATTCTATATCAGGGCTTAATTGTTCTTCCATTGCAGAAGGGGAAATCTCAAACTTCAGATGAAAGAAGTTATGGGCGCTCCCTCTACCAAACAAAGTACTACACTTCTTATGGAGAGTTGCAACATACAACCTTCCCTTGCGAATGAAACTTCACACAAAAGGTATTCTTGTTGATACTAGGTGACCTCTTTGTTATAGATTGGATGAGGATGGAGGCCACCTCTTTTTTAAATGCAAGAAAGTTAAAAGTCTCTGGAGAGCGTCTCAACTTGAACACATCAAACTAAAGTTAGTCGAATGTAATGACCCGAAGGAAGCTTTCGAAAACATTTTCACTTTAATGAAAACCGAGTGCTTGAAAGTTTGCTTACTTTTATGGTTATGGTGGCATGAAAGAAATAAAGATAATAAGGATGAACCCACTAGAAGTATACAGGATGTAACATCTTCAATTGACTATCATCTGAACATGTGCATGAAGGACAAGACGAAGAAGGAAGAGATGAGCAAGCAAGCGAAACATAAGTGGAAGCCACCTCCGATGGGAATTCTCAAGATAAACACACATGGATCCTTTATTGAAGAAACACAATCAGGAGGCTGTGGTTTCATCATCAGGAATGACCAAGGAATGCTCATGCCTGTGTTAGGGAAATACGCAACCTGATATTATTAGGAGGCCAAAGCCATCATATATACATGTACAAAATAATGCCAAGAGGCTAGAATACAAAAGGCCAAAGGCCAACATCAATATAACTCTAACACCCCCCCCTCAAACAAATGGTGGATCCACAACACTGAGTTTGGAGAGGTAAAATCCATATTGCGCTCTACTCTGGGCCTTCGTGAAGAAGACTGCTAGCTGTAACTTGGAAGGCACATGCTGAAGACCAATAACATGATCCTGCACAGCAGCGCGCACAAAAAAGGCATCAACACTGATATCCTTGGTAAGCTCATGCTTTACTCGGTCCCATGCAATACTGATAGCACCTGTACTGTCTGACAAGAGGGTGGTAGGTGTAGTAACAGAAACACCAAAATCCTCCAATAACCATCGTAACCAAGTCATCTCTGTCGTCAGAAGAGCCATAGCTCGCAACTCGGCCTCTGCACTCGAATGAGAAACTGCAGTCTGTTTCTTCGTCTTCTAGGCAATAAGAGAACCACCAAGAAAAACACAATAAGCAGAAAGTGAACGGCGGTCCGAAGGATCACTAGCCCGCGTAGCATCCGAATAGGCCCGGAGCTGTAACGAGCTAGAACGGGGGGAAAAGAGATGATGATAGATCATGCCACGAAGATAGCGTAGCACAAGAAGAAGGTGACTATAGTGAACTGAAGTGGGAGCAGAAACAAACTGGCTCAGAATATGGATAGGATATGAGATATCCGGATGTGTGACAACAAGATAGATAAGACTCCCAAATAGATGATGATAACACGTCGGATCAGACAAGGGCTCCCCATCAGAAGCACGAAGGTGAAGATTGAGCTCCATAGGAGTCTCAAAGGTGCGCTCATCACTAAGAGCCGCATGATAGGAAGATCTTGGATATACATTTCTTGGGAAATATAAAAGACATCAGAGGTGGCTGAAACCTCAATCCCAAGAAAGTAACAAAGAGGACCAAGATCAGACATAATGAACTACTCACTGAGGCGGGCCTTGGCAAAGGCAGTGTACTCAGAATCATCGCCGGTGATGATCATGTAATCAACATATAGAATAAAAAGAGTCCTACCATGTGCAGAAAGTTGGACAAACAACGCTGGATCATGGGCACTGGTCAAACAACCAGCGGCAGTCACCACGGAGGCAAAGCGCTCAGACTAGGCACGGGGGGCTTCCTTAAGGCCATAAAGAGAGCGGCGAAGATGACAAACCATGCCATCAGTAACAGAATACCTAGGTGGCGGCTGCATATAAGCCTCCTCACGCAACTCACCATTTAGAAAGGCATTCTTCACATCAAGCTGAGACACACACCAATGGCAAACAGAGGCCACGGCAAGAAGTGTACGGACAGTAGTCATATGAGCCACGGGAGCAAAAGTCTCATCGTAATCGTGACCATGCTCTTGCTGAAAGCCATGAGCCACAAGAAGAGCTTTATAACACTCAAGAGAACCATCAGAGCGAGTTTTTATCTTATAGACCCACTTACAAGTGATGGGACGAACACTGGGAGGAAGAGAAACCAGATACCACGTGCCGGTGAGCTCAAGAGCAGCAATCTCCTCTGCCATCGCAAACTGCCATTCAAGATGCACAATAGCATCACGATAAGAAGTCGGATCAAGAACGGTTGAAAGACCATAGCGAGAAGGAGACCATAAGTCGGCTAAGAGGAGGAAGACGCCACACTAGAAGTAGAGGGCACATCAGTAGACTCATCCACAATACGTGGGCGTCGAGTATAATGAAAAGGAAAGAGGGAAGAGGTTGAATCACTAAAGATGGAGACGGGGAATGTATCTATGAAGGTGGAGAAGGGGAAGGTATCAGTGATGAAGGTGGAGAAGGTGAAGGTATCGATGATGAAGGTGGAGAGTCATGTGATGAGGGAGGAGAAGAAATCATAGGAGATGACGGTGTCGAATCTGCAACCATGGGATGAGGAGTAGGAATACTGGGAACAGAGGGAGGTGTATTCGGAAACGTAAGAAAAGAGATATCCTCTATGGAAAAGGCCGAGGAGGATGGACGCGGGTAGAGGGGACGAGACTCATCAAAGGTCACATCCCGAGAAATACGCATCTGACGACCGATGGGATCCCAACACCGATAGCCCTTATGCTCACTGTATCCGAGAAATACATACTCAACAGACTGAGTGGTCAGTTTGGTCCGTTCACGAGGGGCAAGCAAGACATAGCAAACGCAACCAAACAAGCGAAGCACCGAATAATCAGGAGAGCGGCCAGAAAGACGCTTGAGAGGAATGCCACCCTGTAGAGCAGCAGATGGCTGAATGTTAATAAGATATGTGGAAGTGGTAATAGCCTCAGCCAAGAAGTGAGGCGGAAGAGTGGCAACGATCATCATCGCACGTGCTATCTCAAGAAGGTGATGATGCTTGTGCTCAGCCACACCATTCTGAGCATGAGCACCAGGGCAAGATAACTGAGGAAGAGAACCTTGCTCAGCAAGGAATCCTCGCAGCGCATGGAAGATATACTCACCAGCTGAATCTGTGTGAAAAAGACGAATAGGAGTGGAAAAATGGGTTTGAACCATGGCATCAAATTTTTTGTATATAGATAAGACCTAACTACGAGAAGACATGAAATAGATCCAAGTGTACCGCGAAAAATCATCTATGAAGATAATATAGTAGCAGTGACCCCCTTTTGAAGCAAAGGGAGCCAGACCCCAAACATCAGAGTGAATGAGGTCAAAAGGGCGCTCGGACACCGACTTGCTGTGAGGATTGGGTAGCTGAATCTTCTTACGCAGCCTACAACCCAGACAATTCAACGAAGTGTTACCGAAGACAGATCCCAAAACACCGTGATGAACCAAGGACGAGAGACGGGAACCACATAAATGGCCAAGATGATGATGCCACTGCTGAAAAGAGCTGGTAGATGCAGCAACAAGGGCTACGAGACTGGCAGTGGGGGCAGCGGAAGTAAGACGTAGCCAGTCAAGCTCCCAGAGACCATCAGAGCGTCGAGGGCCAGCACCAAGTAGAGCACCCGTGCGACGAACCTGGACAGAACACGAATCAAAGTCGAGGATGACCCTACAATTAGAGTCAACAATCTGACCACCAGATATGAGCTGCATGGTAATTCGAGGAACATGAGCGACGGAGGGAACATGAAATGAAGAAGTGCTAAGAGTGCCTCTAGTAGCTACAAGGACGGGAGTGCCATCAGCCGTAAGAACACGAACATGAGACTCAACAGGTCGAACAGAGGTCAAAGTGGAAGAATCATATGTCATATGAAAAGATGCTCCAGTATCAAGAATCCATGGGGATGTACCTGAGTGAGTAGAAGGTGGTTTCTCAGTGCCAGAAGAGTCAGTCACGGAACCTGCAGAACTTATCTGTGAAGATTCCAAGTAACAAGCACAGACTGCAGCTGCGCAATCTCACGAGGAGACATGGACATGGCGGAAGAGGTCGAGGTAGAGCCGTATGTGGAAGCCACTTGGGGAGTCAACATAGAGCGATCACCGTCGTGCGCGGAAGCAGCGAGAGTTGATGTAGAGCGGTCACTGCCGCGCGCGAAAGCCGTGATAGGATTCGACGTAGAGCATTCTACGCCGCACACGGAAGCCGCGAGACGAGTCGACATAGAGCGGTCACATAGAGAGTCGACATAGAGAGGAAGGGGCAACTGGATCGAGACGGGCCACAGGGAAGGGGTGAGCGACGCCGAAAGCAACGATGAGTGCGGGATGGATCGAAAGCACGAGTTGCTCGTGCGAAAAAAAACTAAACTCTAATACCATGTTAGGAAAATATGCAACTTGATATTATTAAGAGGCCAAAACCATCATATATACATGTACAAGAGAATGCCAAAAGGCTAGAATACAAAAGGCCAAAGGCCAACATCAATATAACTCTAACAGTCTCCAGTCCATTGCATGGTGAAGCTTTGACCCTTCAGCAAGCAACTATTACTGCTACTCATTTGGACTGCCAACAAGTGATATTTGAAACACATTCCACAACGCTGAAGGAAGCAATAACAACTAGCAACTATGATCTTTCAGCTTTAGGCACTCTGAATGTTGTAAGTGTGGATCACTGTAGCTGTGATTGTAATAAAGCATAACATATATTAGCTACGAGTAGAGTCTATTTTCGCAACCTGTACTAGACGATGTTGCTGGTGATATGGCCAGCGAGTAATGGTAATAGAATTCTATCTTCCCTTTCAAAAAAAAGGCATTAGATTTTGAGAGTCAAACTGAATCATGAAGGAGTAATAATAATAGCCGTGGGATTCCAGGCTGTTTGGGAAGCAGGTCAAGTGCAGCGTCGACAACTCGCCCAAATATACGGATGAGGCTTGCCTGCTCCCCCCTAATACTCCCATCCGTGCTCCTTCGCGTTTGTTGAGTATAAGGATTATTAGGAAGTATAAGATAGACTAGGATTTGGTCCTGCCTTGTCTTGTACTTCAAATTGGTCTTTGTACTCCTATTTATATGCCTACGAGGCTCAAGCAATACAATGAACAATTCCACCAAATCCCTCTCTCCCTTCTAACATTATATCAGTTTCCGGGTTCTAAATCCTAGCCACATGTCGCTTCCGCACCCGCACGCCGCCCCTAGGGCGGTCAGCCTCCATGACCGCCGCCGGGGGCCGCGTCGCCCGTACCTAGGGTTCGTCCGCCGACCGTGTTGCCCGGCTGCCCTATAGAGTCTTTTCCCCGAGCCCTTACTCCAGGTTTTTTCGCTCTCTCGCCGGTCGTTTTGATCGGTGTTTTTCTTTTTGGTTTTCCGATCTATGCTTGATCGGTTTGCGTCGTCTGCCGCTGCCGTCGACACCCCATGCCTCTACTCCGACACCCACGCGACCGGTCGGCTACTTCACCGACCCGGTGGCCTCGCGCGACAGGCAGCCCTCAAGGCCGTCATCCACCCGCCGGCCCGCCCGTCGCCCTGCACCGGCCTCCACGCCCTTCTCCGACCGGGACACCTGCATCACCTTCACCCGGCGGCTTCATGCCATGCAGAGGCCAATCGTAGCCGCCGCTCGCGCGTGGGCCCACCAATAGATCCACGCCACCCGCCTCCACTGCTTTTGCACGGTGGCCCGGCGGTCCACCTCGCCGGCCTCGTCCTCGGCTGCATCGGGACGGCTGCGTCAGGCTCGTCGGCTACCTCAACTCCGGCGCCGCTGCTTCGTTGGTCGCTCGGGCCTCGCTCCCCGGGCGCCGACGCTGCTTTGGCAGCCTGGGTGCCGGTACTGACAAGCTCTTCCGCATGATGTCCCACGTCGTCTGTCGTCACCGGCCTCATCTTGGACTCCGTCACCACCCCGCCTTCACTAAGCGGCGTCCCCGATCTCGCATGCGATCGGCTTGATCACCCGCTCGCCGTCGTGATCCGCCTCATCTACGCCGCGCGACCGACCTGGCCCGTCGGTTACAGGGACCTCCTTAGGTCACGTTAAGATCGTCCTCGAGTTCAGCGTGCCCCTCCACTGATCAAGCAATGGGCTGCTGTTGCATCGCCCCGTCCGGCCGCAGCGCCACCGCCCCGTGGTTCTCCTCGTGGTTGCATCGACTCGCGCGTCGTCGCTGCGTCGCCCCTACGGGCTGTAGTGCCGCAATATGCGGTCCCAGCCGCCCACCCGAGGTCGTTCCCATGGTTGCACCGACCCCCGCTCCGCCACTGCACCGCCCCTTCAGGCCGTAGCGTCACGGCCCGCGGTACCCACCGCCGCCCCGAGGCCTTCCTGTCGTCTCCCCGACCTACCGGCCGCCGTTGCGTCGTCCTTTCAGGTGGTTGTGCTGCGGCCCGCGGTCCACTTCGCCATCCTCACGCGTCGACTTCCTGTGGTATGTGTTGCGCCATCTCCCTTGGCGCGGGAACACCACCGTCTGCTCCATTCTTCGTCACGCTGTCAGGGTTCTTTGCCTACTTCGAGCATCACCATCGCGCTCCTAACCTAGCCGCCGCCGCCGTCCTCGAGTCCTTCTCTGCTGGCCTCTTCGACTTCTTCGACATGGCGTACAGTTCGTGCAGGTCCCAATCTACGCATGCCCGGTGCTGACAACACCGTCGCGTGCCTTCATCCACGATGTGTCCCCGGGCTTGGCAAGCCTGGTGCGGCGCTTCATCAACTTCGTCTTCGTCCGTCTATGCATGCCCGGTGCTGGCAACACTGGTGCGTGGCTTCGTCCATGATGTGTCCCCGGGCTTGGCAAACTCGCCGCGACGCATCGTCAACAACATCTTCTTCTCGGCGCACCACTACATCGACACCACTGAGCACATGCTAACTCGGCGCCCCTTTGCGCCCGCGGCTCCACGGCGACTTTCTCGACACCGGCCACCCCGACTCGACATCAACCACGGTATTCTTCCCGCGGCTACCTCCACCATGGCTCGACCACCCACGCTCTCGGCTACCTCGATAAACGGCACAAAGGTCTATCGCCTACTTGAGCAACCTCGTCGGTTTCCACTCCAGCCACGACTCTGCGATGCATCGACTATTACGACTGTGGGGGGTGTATTTGTCGGC
This sequence comes from Triticum aestivum, assembly GCF_018294505.1. Taxonomy (NCBI): domain Eukaryota; kingdom Viridiplantae; phylum Streptophyta; class Magnoliopsida; order Poales; family Poaceae; genus Triticum; species Triticum aestivum. The sequence goes on along the minus strand of NC_057798.1, from coordinate 790,073,396 downwards.
TTGCCTTCAGATTCTTCTCCAGTATCACCGTCTGCATCGCTATCGTTGTGACTGCAGAGAGATGTTGAGTATAAGGATTATTAGGAAGTATAGGATAAACTAGGATTTGGTCCTGCCTTGTCTTGTAATCCAAGTTGGTCTTTGTACTCCTATTTATATGCCCACGAGGCTCAAGCAATAGAATGAATAATTCAACCAAATCCCTCTCTCCCTTCTAATAGCGTTCAATGACGGAGATTACCTGTTGGATGGCCCACACCCAAGTCTTCTCTTGCCTACTGTCGTCTTCTCCTTTCTTCAGAAAAGAATGAATAGCGACCAAAATCCGGCGAACACCATGACGCGCCTCACGGCGGTGCAGCGGCAGCGCCCCTCTTTGAAGGCAGCGTGCAGATGGCCCTCTCGAGTCTGCCCTGGCGCCCGGCGGCCACGACGGGCACTTCGAACCATTGATGAAGCTCACCACACCAGAGCTAGCAAGCTACATAAGTCTTCACATCCGAGTAACTGCTACCCCCTGTAGGCCTGCACTACACCAGGGAGCCCGCCAGCCATCGCATATGTGTATCAATGTATCATCCTCTACTCTTCTCAGTCACCATCAACAACTTCATCGGGTGTTCACCGGCCGTACTTGCCATTGTGCCAATGGATCCAATCATGAATTCATTAACCTTTCTCATCTCAAGTCTCACCGGTGTAGTTAGGAAGCACGTTAGCACCAAGGCTATGTCTGGTATGGGTGTTGTCAGTTGTGACGGCGTCGGCGAGGAGGACAAGGAGGTACCGTGTCATTAATCGACTGCCAACCCCACCAAGTAAATTTTGCATGTAAGAACTTGAGTGGGGTAGTATTCAAGAATTACTTTGAAAAGGCTTAAGATAAATTCAAATGATTGTTTCTCCAAAAGTCCCTAAGAAGGAAAGGTTTCTCTGAGAAATGGCGTAAGTGGTTACGAAAAATCATGACTCGAGGTAGTGTGGCTATCAAAAATCAATGTTGACTTAGGCCAGGGTGACATGTTGCCTTCAATGTTATTTAACATTGCCACTGGCATGTTGGCTATTCTGATCGAATGAGCCAAACAGGGTGGTCAACTTGCATGAGTAGTTCCACACCTTGTGGATGAGCGGCCTCCCGATCTTGCAATATGTCGATGATACATATTTTGATGGAATATGACCTGGGCAATGTTAAACAATGTAACATGTACATGGTGCAAGTATAAACCAAAGTACACGTATAGGTTGGGGTAGCGTTGCGTGCGTTGTACTCTAGGTGGTTTAGGGCTTGTTGAGATTGATCCTTATCATGTATAGATTGTTAGCTTGAGGATCAATCGGGTAACAACCTAAACCACCTCCCTTGTAATCTACTACTCTATATAAACGCACAACGCGTCCCTGCGAAAGCATATGCTTAAAACCAGTTTTTACATGGTATCAGAGCCTAACCTCTAACACATCCAAAACCTTAGCCATGGCCTCAAGCTCCGCCGCCGCCGCTGCCGCACCAGCCCTCATCCCCATCGTTGATCGCCTCCATCGCTCCAACTTCCTGGTGTGGCGTGCTCAAGCGGTTGCTGCCATCCGTGGTGCCCAGCTCATCTCCTTCATCAACCCAAAGAGAGAGGAATCAACGCCCAAGTTCCTGGACAAGGATGGCAAGCCCACCGATGTTCCCAACCCGGTGTATGAGATCGCCAAGGCTCAGAATTCACAGGTTTTGAGTTTTCTGTTCAATTCAGTCTCACCTATTGTGATGATCCAGATTGCCCACTGTGCCCTGGCATCGGCAGCATGGACTGCCATCACGGAGATGTTCATCTCCCAAACCCAGGCGCACATGGTGAACATGAGGATTGCCCTGTCGACAACCAAGAAGGGGACCTCAATGGTGGTCGAGTACATCGGCCGCATGAAGGTGCTCGAAGACGAGCTGGCGTCTGTTGGGAAGCCCCCCACCGATGATGACATGGTGTCATACATCCTCGTCGGCCTTGACTTCGACTACATGGGCTTTGTCTCCTTCCTGTGCGCCAGGGCCGAGCCGATCAAGGTGAACGAGCTCTATTCCTTCCTCGCCGGCTTCGAGAACATGCACGCTATGTTCGATGGCGGGCATCAATCCTCTCACTCCTCTGCCAACACCGTCTCCCATGGCGGCGGTCGTGGCGGATGAGGTGGCGGGCGAGGCGGCGGCAGCCATGGACAAGGCCGTGGAGGTCACGTACATGGAGTAGGCTGCAATGATCTCCCAGAAGTCCTCTGTCACATCTGCAACAAGCCGAACCTTGTCGCCATGGAATTCTATCGCCGCTTTGACATCACGTTCACCAAGGAAAAGAGCGCGGTGGCCATCAACACCAACACCAGCTCCGATGGAGTCGACACCAATTGGTACGTGTACACCGGGGCAACAGACCACATCACTAGCAAGCTTGACAAGCTCACTGTCGGTGTCAAAACCGGCGGATCTCGGGTAGGGGGTCCCGAACTGTGCGTCTAAGGTTGATGGTAACAGGAGGCAGAGGACACGATGTTTACCAAGGTTCGGGCCCACTCTATGGAGTTAATACCCTACTTCCTGCTTGATTGATCTTGATGAATATGAGTATTACAAGAGTTGATCTACCACGAGATCATGATGGCTAAAACCCTAGAAGTCTAGCTTGTATGATTATGATTGCCTCTACGGAGTAAGCCCTCCGGTTTACATAGACATCGGAGGGGACTAGGGTTGTACAAAGTCGGATACAGAGAAAGGAATCTTCATATCTGGTTGCCAATCTTGCCTTCCACGCCAAGGAGAATCCCATCCGGACACGAGAGAGAGTCTTCGGTCTTGTATCTTCACAGCCCAACAGTCCGGCCCATGCTACATAGTCCGGCCGTCCGAGTACCCCTTAATCCAGGACTCCCTCAATAGCCAATGAACCAGGCTTCAATGACGAGGTGTCCGGCGTGCAGATTGTTTTCGGCATTGCAAGGTGGGTTCCTTCTTCAAATACTCCAAAATAGTCTTCAACCACAAGAATCGTGTCCGGCTCTGCAAAACAAATTCCACACACAACTGTAAAGAGTATAATATTTCACGAGTCAAATCCGCTGACAACTTTTTGTAGCGTGACATCACGTCGCCGCCCGGCCATTATTTCAAACCGGTTTTTAGCTTGCCGCTCCATATTTCGAGATGCGGTTTCATTGGCCTGTCTTGTCAAAGCAGAGATCGTGTCCCCTTATCGCGGGATTCTCATCAATACGGGCGTGGGCAATCCTACCGTATCATCTGCATGATGCTTGGAGATAGGCGAGTTTTTAGGGCGAGTGGGGAGGCGCCTGATATTCAATGCCTTTATAAAGAGATAAGGATTCACCTCTTTCACCCATGCCTTCTCTCTCTGCCTTCCCCATTCTTGAGCTCCAGTGCCCAAGTTCTCATCTTTTCCGCCCCAAGAAAGCACTCCAACCATGTACGGATCCGGAGCGTAGGGCAAGTGGATGGCCTCCTCCGTCAAGGAGAAGGATATTACGAAGCTCCGGGAGGCTGGATATTTGGCGAAGGAAATCGCCCACCGGCTTCCAGCCAAGGGACAGATCGTCCCCACTCCGGAGCCCCATGAGAGGGTAGTGTTTATCTCCCACTTCGTCCGCGGGCTTGGATTTCCTCTCCACCCATTCGTCCGCGGACTCATGTACTACTACGGGTTAGATTCCCATGATCTAGCCCCAAATTCTTTCCTCAACATTTCGGCATTCATTCTCGTGTGCGAGGCTTTCCTCCGCATCCCACCCGACTTCGGATTGTGGTTAAAGATCTTCAATGTGAAGCCTAAGGAGGTGGGGGGCCAACACGCAGAGTGTGGAGGCGCCATGGTGAGCAAGATGCCCAACGTCACATGGCCAATAGGTACCATTTTGGAGACCGTCAAAGGGTGGCAACAGCAGTGGTTCTACATCATAGAGCCACGTGACACCACCTGGGTCGAAGCTCCCGAATGCCGGTCCGGATCCCCGATGCGGCTCACCTCCTGGCCCGAGAAGGGCCTGGACTGGTCCTCATCGGACGAGCTGACAGTGCTTCAGACACGCATCAAGAGCAGGATACACAAGAATATCAAGCTTGTCAATGCGATCCAGGTGATGCTTATTCGCTGGATCCTTCCATGCCAAAGCCGGACTTGCCATTTGTGGGAGTACGATGTGGCCAAGCACCAGACCTTGCTGCATTTCTTCGGCACTATGCACGAAGACATCTGGAAGGTGCTTTTCAAGTCAAGCAAGACATGGACGGATATGGCCGAGGAGCGTGGGCACGACTTGGCCCATCCCGCTAGTCCGGTAAGTTTTTTCATGTTTTCAAGGTGTATCCTTTACTTGCATACTTAAGGAACAAGCCTAAGCCTCCCTATTGATTCTTTCAGGGCTGGGCAAAGAAGGCGGAGCAGATTCACTGTCTGACTCCGCTCCCCGAAGACCCATCAGTTCCACTTCTGACGAAGATGCTGGTTCCGGCGCCCTATCAAGCACCGGAGAAGAAGGCCAAGAAGAAGGCCAAGGAGGCCAGAAGTGGTCTCTGTCGCAAGGGTGCTTCGGACATGACGTCTGAAGACACCAAGACTCACTCCTCCGCCGTCAGAGACGAAGAGGACAAGGAAAGCAACTCTCCCCCTAAGAGGGGAAGCAAGAAGAGGGTGGCCTCCACAAATCTGGAGGCAGAGGCGTCCAAGAGGGGGAAGGGTTCCTCCACGGATAACTCCACATGGGACATCGACAGCAGCCCAGAGTAGCGCCCCTGAGACAAGCCCCTGGCCGAATCATGAGTACTCAAATACCAAGACGCATTCATATACCCGGCCTCTCTAATACATAGTCTTAACATGTTGAATCATGCATTTGCAGTCCGGCTCGGTTCGACCTCGAGCGATCCTCATCTTCGGTGAATTCGCTGGACCTGAAGTCGATGGATAGCGGGTCCCTTCCGTTGGCCTCCTCTCCCAAGGCCATGGATTACACCATGGTGTTGTGCCGAAGGATCCCAGGCCAGGGAGAGACTCGGGAGGTCGTCAGGGCGGTGCCGGAGGATGAAACCTCAGCCGCCGAATACATGGGGGAGAAAATCCCCATGGAGACTGGCGACGGGGACCAGATTCAGTTTAGCCCCCAACCGAATACGGTCCCAGAGACCTATGCGGCTCTGGAACCTGGCAAGAAGCCTCCTTCAAAAGGTGGAGGCGCGCCAATTCCATCGGTGACCTCTGTCCAGCCAAAGGCGCCGGACACTTTAATGGAAGTGATGCGAAGTGCTTCCATTGTTAAGGAACACCGTACCCTTATGGGTATGGTGGTTGAGAATATTTAGTCCGCGAAGAGTGGACCGATGGAAGCCTGCACAAGCCTTCTAACAGGCTTGGAGGTAAGCAATGCAATTATGTAAAAAGAGTGTCACAGTATAGACAGTAGCCACTGAGACTCTATCCGGTGTTCGGAAAGAAAAGACGAACAGAGGATCAAATAAATTTCGCAGGAGAACAACCTAACATGTCTATATGAATAAGCAGGCGTTGTTGCTGACTGCAACCTCTCATGCTGCTGAAGTCTCCGGACTGAAGCAGAGTCTGGAGCGGACCAAGGAAGAGCTCGGCCGTGTGAAGAGACAGCTGGAAGACAATCAAGGTATGCAATAAGCTTGTTTATATTCAGGAGGGACGAATGATTTGCGCTGACTAAAGTGCCATGATATTCATTAGGAACGGCGAGCGAGGTGGAGACCCTCAATAAGGCGCGGGCCGAGGACAAGGAGAGAGCGGCCAAGGAACAAGCCGCCCATGAAAAGCATGAGGCCAGGGTCGTTGAGGTCCAGCAGGAGCTCCAGGACGTCGTAACCAAATGCGAGTCCTTGGAACGTGTTACATCTCCAACAAATCTATATTTTTTTATTGTTCCATGCTATTATATGACCTATTTTGGATGTTTATGGGCTTTACTTTACAGTTTTATATCATTTTTTGGACTAACCTACTAACCGGAGGCCCAACCTGAATTGCTGTTTTTTTGCCTATTTCAAGTGTTTCGAAGAAAAGGAATATCAAATGGAGTCCAAATGGGATGACGCACCACATATAGTTACGCCATTAAACTCCAAATACTAATGGCGCACCACATACATGGTGCGCCACTACTAACAATTTTGTTTTTCAAAAATAGGAATGGCGCACCACGGGATAGTGCGCCATTACTAGTTAAACTAGTAATGGCGCACCACACCCTCGGTGCGCCACTACTAACAATTTTTTTTTCAAAACTAGTAATTGCGCACTGTGGGTGTGGTGCGCCATTACTAGTTTAACTAGTAATGGCGCACCACTCCCACGGTGCGCCATTACTAACTTTGACCCAAAATTTCACCGAATGCACCCCCCCCCCCCCCGTGGACCGCCTTTTCAGTTTTAAAAAAATAAAAGAAAATGATGGAAATGTCAAAAAAATAAAATAAAATAATGGAAATGTCAAAAAAATAAAAGAAAATAAGTTTCCCATGTGATATGTGGTCTACTTGTTGGGAAAATTTACAAATATGAATTTCAACTTCATTTGCAAAATCTCTCTGGAATTTGTAAAATGGGCATAACTTTTGCATACGAACTCGGATTAAAAAGTTTTTATATGAAAAATCATCTAGTCAAAAAGTTATATGAATTGTGGGTTTATGATCAAGTTTATCTATGAGAAATATTTGAATCTCCTCTGAATTCTTTTATGTATGATTGGTTATCTTTGCAAGTCTCTTCGAATTATCAATTTGGTTTGGCCTACTAGATTGACCTTTCTTGCAATGGGAGAAGTGCTTAGCTTTGGGTTCAATCTTGCGGTGTCCTTTCCCAGTGACAGCAGGGGCAGCAAGGCATGTATTGTATTTTTGCCATTGAGGATAGAAAGATGGGGTCTATATCATATTGCATGAGTTTATCCCTCTACATCATGTCATCCCTCTACTTAATACTCTGTTCTTATGAGTAGATGCAGAATCGTTTTGATCTACTTGTTGCAAACGCGATGCCTATATACTTGATCATGCCTAGATAATCTCATAACTATGCACTTTTTTATCAATTGCTCGACAGTAATTTGTTCACCCACCGTAATAATTATGCTATCTTGAGAGAAGCCACTAGTGAAACTTATGGCCCCCGGGTCTATCTTTTATCATATAAGTTTTCCATCTACTTTTATTTGCATCTTTTATTTTCCAATCTATATCATAAAAATACCAATAATATTTATCTTATCCTATTATCTCTATTAGATCTCACTTTTGCAAGTTTCCATGAAGGGATTGACAACCCCTTTATTGCGTTGGTTGCAAGGTTCTTGTTTGTTTGTGTAGGTGCATGGGACTTTTGAGGAGCCTCCTACTAGATTGATACCTTGGTTCTCAAACTGAGGGAAATACTTACGCTACTTTACTGCATCACCCTTTCCTCTTCAAGGGAAAAACCAATGCATGCTCAAGAGGTAGAAAAAAGGATTTCTGGCACCGTTGCCAGGGAGGTCTTCGCTCAAGTCAAGACATACCAAGTAGCCATCACAAACTCATCTCTCTCGCATTACATTATTTGCCATTTTCCTCTTGTTTTCCTCTCCCCCACTTCACCCTTGCCATTTTATTCGCCCTCTCTTTCCCGTTCTCCTCTCTCTTTCGCTTGCCTTTTGTGTGCTTATGTGTTGGATTGCTTGTCACGATGGCGCAAGATAATACTAAATTGTGTGACTTTTCCAATACCAATAATAATGATTTCCTTAGCACTCCGATTTCTCCTCATGATGTTGAATCTTGTGAAATCAATGCTGCTTTGTTGAATCTTGTTACGAAAGATCAATTCTCCGGCCTTCCTAGTGAAGATGCCGCTACTCATCTAAACAATTTTGTTGATTTGTGTGATATGCAAAAGAAGAAAGATACGGATAATGACATTGTTAAATTGAAGTTATTTCCGTTTTCACTTAGAGATCGTGCTAAAACTTGGGTTTCATCTTTTCCTAAAAATATTATTAATTCTTGGAATAAGTGCAAAGATCCTTTTATCTCTAAATATTTTCCTCCCGCTAAGATCATCTCTCTCAGAAACGACATTATGAATTTTAAACAACTTGATCATGAGCATGTTGCCCAATCTTGAGAAATAATAAAATTAATGATTCGCAATTGCCCTACTCATGGTTTGAATTTATGGATGATCATACATAATTTTTATGCCGGATTGAATTTTGCTTCTAGAAATATTTTAGTTCATCCACGACATGCACTTTTATGGAAATCACTTTAGGAGAAGCTACAAAACTCCTTGATAATATTATGTTTAATTATTCTCACTAGCACACCGAAAGATCCACTAGTAAAAAAGTTCATGCTATAGAAGAAATTAATGCTTTGAGTGGAAAGATGGATGAACTTATGAAATTGTTTGCTACTAAGAGTGCCACTATTGATCCTAATGATATGCCTTTGTCTACTTTGATTGTGAATACTAATGAATCTATGGATGTGAATTTTTTGGTAGGAATAATTTTGGTAACAACGCTTATAGAGGAAACTTTAATCCTAGGTCGTTTCCTAGTAATTCCTCTAATAATTATGGTAATTTCTAAAACAATTCTTATGGAAATTTTAATAAGATGCCCTCTTATTTTGAGATTAATGTTAAAAAATTTATGAATTCTCAAAGAATTTCAATGCTTTTCTTAAAGAAAAATTGCTTAAAGTTGATTAATCGGCTAGGAACATGGATAAAATTTCTCTGGATGTTGATTCTTTGAAACTTAGATCTATTCCTCCAAAGCATGATATCAATGAGTCTATCAAAGCCATGAGAATTTCCATTGATGAGTGCAAAGAAAGAACCGCTAGGTTGCGTGCTAAGAAAGATTGTTTTGTAAGACCGTGTTCTTCTAGTTTTCATGAAAATAATGGTGAAGATCTAAAATTTATTGATGTATCTCCTATTAAATCCCTGTTTTGCAATATGAATCTTAATAATGGTGGGACTGGAGGTGAATCAACTTTAGTTAAAAGGCGTTTCGATGATTTGGAGTATTTTGATCTTGATGCTAAAATTGGTAAAAGTATGATTGGAGAGATTAAAACTTTACATAGCAATGAACCCACTACTTTGGATTTCAAGAAATTTAATTATGATCATTGTTCTTTAATATATTGTATTTCCTTGTTGCAATCCATGTTGAATTCTCCTCATGCTGATAGCCAAAATAAAGCTTTTACTAAACATATCGTTGATGCCTTGATGCAATCTTATGAGGAAAAACTTAATTTGGAAGTTTCTATACCTAGAAAACTTTATGATGAGTGGGAACCTACTATAAAAATTAAAATTAAAGATCATGAATGCTGTGCTTTGTGTGATTTGTGTGCTAGTGTTTCCACGCTTCCAAAAACTTTATGTCATGTGCTAGGTTTCCATGAATTTGATGCTTGCTCTTTAAATTTGCACTTTGCGGATTCCAACATTAAGAAACCTATGGGAAGGATCAATGATATTCTTATTGTTGCAAATAGGAATTATGTGCCCATAGATTTTATCGTTCTTGATATAGATTGCAATCTTTCATGTCCTATTATTCTTGGTAGACGTTTCCTTGGAATGATTGGTGCAATTATTGATATGAAGGAAGGAAACATTAGATTCCAATTTACGTTAAGGAAAGGCATGGAACACTTTCCTAGAAAGAAAATCAAATTATCTTATGAATCTATTATGCGAGTCATTTATGAATTGAATGCCAAAGATGGCAATACTTAGATCTATTCTCGCTTTTATGCCTAGCTAGGGGCGTTAAACGATAGCGCTTGTTGGGAGGCAACCCAATTTTATTTTTGTTCCTTGCTTTTTGTTCCAGTTAAGTAATAAATAATTAATTAATCTAGCTTCTGTTTAGATGTGTTTTCATGTTTTAATTAGTGTTTGTGCCAAGTAGAACATATAGGATAACCTTGGGTGAAAGTTAATTTGATTCTGCTGAAAAACAGAAACTTTGCACGCACGAGAAAAAATTCAAGAAATCACAGAAACGTGATTTTGCATCAATTCATTTTGCTGTAGATATATAGACAAATTACCTAGGACGTCCTATTTTGGTAGGATTTTTGGAGTTCCATAAGAAGTCGAAAGTTACAGATTTCTACAGACTGTTCTGTTTTTGACAGATTCTGTTTTTCGTGTGTTGTTTGCTTATTTTGATGAATCTATGGCTAGTATCAGGGGGTATGAACCATAGAGAAGTTGGAATATAGTAGGTTTAACACCAATATAAATAAAGAATGAGTTCATTACAGTACCTTATGTGGTGGTTTTTCTTTCTTGCACTAACGGAGCTTATGAGATTTCCTATTGAGTTTTGTGTTGTGAAGTTTTCAAGTTTTGGGTAAAGATTTGATGGATTATGGAATAAGGAGTGGCAAGAGCCTAAGCTTGGGGATGCCCATGGCACCCCAAGATATTCAAGGATGACTAAAAGCCTAAGCTTGGGGATGCTCCGGAAGGCATCCCCTGTTTTGTCTTCGTCTATCGGTAACTTTACTTGGAGCTATATTTTTATTCGCTACATGATATGTGTTTTGCTTGGAGCGACTTGTATGCTATGAGTGTTTGCTTTTTAGATTACCACAGTCATCCTTGATGTACACAACTTTTGGGAGAAACCCACATGATTTAGAATTTATTAGAATACTCTATGTGCATCACTTATATCTTTTGAGATAGATAATTTTTGCTCTAGTGCTTCACTTATATCTTTTAGAGCACGACGATGGCTTAATTTTGTAGAAATTGTTGACCTCTAATGCTTCACTTATATTATTTTGAGAGTCTTTTAGAACAGCACAGTAGTTGCTATGGTTATAAAATTTGTCCTAGAATGATGAGCATCCAAGTTGGGTATAATAAAAACTATCATAAAAAGTGAATTGGATCCTATGATAAATTTGATGCTTGATAATTGTTTTGAGATATTAGGATGGTGATATTAGAGTCATGCTAGTGGGGTATTATGAATTTAAGGAGTACTTGTGTTGAAGTTTGTGATTCCCGTAGCATGCACGTATGGTGAACCGCTTTGTGATGAAGTTGGAGCATGATTTATTTATTGATTGTCTTCCTTATGAGTGGCGGTCGGGGACGAGCGATGGTCTTCCTTATGAGTAGAGTCATGCTTGGTTTTTCATTACTTGTAGATTTTTGCAATAAGTATATGAGTTCTTTATGACAAATGTTGAGTCCATGGATTATACGCACTCTCTCCCTTCCACCATTGCTAGCCTCTCTTGTGTCGCGCAACTATCGCCGGTACCATACAACCACCATATACCTTCCTCAAAACAGCCACCATACCTACCTATTATGGCATTTCCATAGCCATTCCGAGATATATTGCCATGCAACTTTCCACCGTTCCATTTATTATGACACGCATCATCATTGTCACATTGCTCTTGCATGATCATGTAGTTGACATCGTATTTGCGGCAAGGGCACCATCATGATTTCCATACCTGTCACTCTTGGTTCATTGCATATCCCGGTACACCACCGGAGGCATTTATATAGAGTCATATCTTGTTCTAAGTATCGAGTTGTAATCTTGAGTTGTAAGTAAATAAAAGTGTGATGATCTTCATTATTAGAGCATTGTCCCAAGTGAGGAAAGGATGATGGAGACTATGATTCCCCCACAAGTCGGGATGAGACTTCGGACTTTACAAAAAAAAGAGAAAGGCCAAATAAAAAAAAGAAAGGCCAGATAAAAAATGCGAGAAAAAGAGAGAAGTGACAATGCTACTATCCTTTTACCACACTTGTGCTTCAAAGTAGCACCATGATCTTCATAATAGAGAGTCTCCTATGTTGTCACTTTCATATACTAGTGGGAATTTTTCATTATAGAACTTGGCTTGTATATTCCAATGATGGGCTTCCTCAAAATGCCCTAGGTCTTCGTGAGAAAGCAAGTTGGATGCACACCCACTTAGTTTCTTTTGTTGAGCTTTCATACATTTATAGCTCTAGTGCACCCGTTGCATGGCAATCCCTACTCACTCACATTGATATCTATTAATGGGCATCTCCATATCCCGTTGATACGCCTAGTTGATGTGAGACTATCTTCCTCTTTTTTGTCTTCTCCACAACCACCATTCTATTCCACATATAGTGCTATGTCCATGGCTCATGCTCATGTATTGCGTGAAAGTTGAAAAAGTTTGAGAATACTAAAGTATGAAACAATTGCTTGGCTTGTCATCGGGGTTGTGCATGATTAAATACTTTGTGTGATGAAGATAGAGCATAGCCAGACTATATGATACTGTAGGGATAGCTTTCATTAGCAATGATATTTTGAGAAGACATGATTACTTTATGTCAGGACCCCGATCCTAAGTCACACCAATCTAGCATGTAACACATCATATCACTTTGCGGCCTCACGCACGGTATTCCCACGGGTGCCACCTTACCTGGCCCGGGACCGTTTGCGCCTTTTGGCTCATGTATATGATAGTGCCGCTAGCATCCATATGATAAAGAACGCGGGCTGACATGGCTAGTCGTGAACCCAGAGTGGCACTAACTTACAGGGACAGGCATACATGACCCAGCCACGAACGTGTCGGTCATCAGCGAGTGAATCCGGGCTGTAGCAACTGGGCTAGCAGGACTCCGGTAAACCGGACTGTAGCAGGCTAACAGGACTCCGGTAGACACCACGTGACATTTCCCCGAAGGGACCGACACAGGAACGAAGAAGGACACATGCCGGTCAGCCTAAGTGTTCCGGAGCAGTAGCAAGCTACCATGGCTCAGTGGAAGCACTAGGAGACATTTCCCGGTAAGAGAGGCTACCAAGGATAAACAACTAGGTTGTCAGATCCCACACATACCAAGCATTTCAATAACATACACACAATATGCTCGATATGTGCAAATACAACATGGCATCACAACATGACTCTATGACTCAAGTATTTATTCAATAGGCTCCGAGGAGCGAGAAATTACAAACATGGGTCCCATGACCCAACATTCAGAGAATACAAGTCAAAGCACAAGCGGAAGCTTAACATGTCTGAGTACAGACATCTACAAATGAAAAAGGCTGAGATGCTTGTCTATCTACCAGATCCTGCCGAGGGCACAAGATCGTAGCTGAGGTAACAAGCTAAACGTCGAAGTCCACGCGGTACTACTAGCGAGACTGATGTCTCTCTGCAAAAACATAAATTAAGCAACGTGAGTACAAATGTACCCAGCAAGACTTACATCAGATCTAACTACATATGCATCATTATCAACAAAGGGGATGGTGGGGTTTAACTGCAGCAAGCCAGCTTTGACTCAGTGGCTAACCTAAACTACGACTGCAAGTAACTCTCTTGAGGTGGCGCACACGAGTCCACATATTCACCATATCAATACACCACTATGGATCCGCTCCCGTCTCCCTACGAGAACGCCATCCATAGCACTCACACTTATCTTGCGCATTTTAGAGTATCCACTTTCACTTGTCTATGAACTGTACAGGCAACCTAGAAGTCCTTTATCGCGGACACGGCTATTCGAATAGATCATGTTAACCCTGCAGGGGTGTACTTCTTCACACACGCTCTCACCACTTACCGCCGTTTACACAACATGTACTCGGCAACCTTCAAGCGGAAGCCCAGCAAGGGTGTCGGCCACGACCTGACTAACCACACAAGTCTCTCGTCCAGGTTTATCGCCTATTCGGGTTCCATCCGCAAGGAGATCCGGCCGGGGTGTCGCTCACGGCCCCAAATGATGTGTGCAGGGTTCCCAAGCCCACCATCCGGGTGCCACTTGGTACACCAGGCCACCGTGCCTAGTCTGTCCCAAGCCCACCTGTACCGGGTGCCACTTGGTAGACTACTAACACTACCTACAAACACTAGAAACTAGTTGCAACTCCTGGACAGAGATCGAGTTGATTAATAAGTTGAGAGAGCTTGGAGCGCCCGGAGCCCAATGTGTGGTAGTAACTGTTCATGGATCACAAACACAGAACTCAGTTCCTGAGGACGGCTTCAATGAGACAACCCACCATGTACTCCTACATGGCCTCTCACCGCTACCTTTACCAAATCGTGTTCACACACTTAGCTCGCACACAGTAGGACATGTTCACACGCCTCTGATTCATCCCCGATGAATCAGACCTGACTCAACTCTAAGCAGTAGCAGGCATGACAAACAAGCATGAATGAGTAGGCACATCAGGGCTCAAACAAGTCCTACTCATGCTAGTGGGTTTCATCTATTTACTGTGGCAATGACAGGTCATGCAGAGGATAAGGGGTTCAGCTACCGCAGCAAGTAACAAATATGTCGTTGTTGTCCTAATGCAGTAAAAGAGAGCAGGAGTGAGAGAGTGGGATTTTATCGAATGAACAAGGGGGTTTTGCTTGCCTGGCACTTCTGAAGATAATATAGCTCTTCATCGGTGTCATCTATCTCATCGTCGATATCACGTCTATCGAGAGGGGACAATACCGGCATCAAAGAAGGAAACACAATCAATGCAATGCACAATATGATGCATGATCATGACATGTCAATATGCTGTGGTTTGAGCTAATGCAACTAGCAGCGAGTTAAATGGAGTTGGTTTGAACCCTAGGTTCAAATTCAAACTCCATATGTGATTTCTTAAATGCCATTTAGTTGAATTGTCCTAAACAGTAGTCATAAGTTGTTCTAACATGCATGAAAATGGTACAGATGGATAGATTGGATTTTTCCGATCATTTTTCATATATAAATTATTTAATTTGCAGTTACGGTTGATTTTATATGATTTTTAGAAGTTTTGGGCATTTTCTGAAAATGATAAATCATTTCTGATTTATTAAAATCCCAGAAACAATTACTGCGTCAGCATGACGTATTTGTGATGTCAGCAGGTCAATGGGCGGCCCAGGTCAAACTGACCGGTGGGCCCCGAGTGTCAGTGTCTAACTAAACTAACCTAGCTTAGTTAATACTAACCTAACTTAATTAGCCGGGCAGGGCCCGCTTGTCAGTGGCTCTGGGGAAGTCAAACTGAGTCAACCCGGGTCAAACTCGCCGGAGTTGACCCGGGGCTCGTCGCCGGTAAGGCCGGAGACGGCGGAGGGGCTCAGGATTCCTCCTCCGGCGACCAAATGGCCGGCGGAGGGCATCTACGCAACTGGGAGGCTCGTCCGCGTCGAGTGGTGCACGCAGCAGCGGCTCCGGTTGCCTAAGTCGACGGTGGCAGCGACTTGCACGGCGGACGGAGTTCGGGAGCAGTATAGTACGGTGCTAGAGGGCACAGGAGGCGGAGCTACTGGTGGCTGCAGGTTCGTGGAGGCGTGCTGAGCACACTGGTGTGCTCAGATACGGGCTGTAGTACCCATGGCCTCGTCTGCACCATCGCCGGCGGCGAGGAGCTCGCGGCTTCGGTGGAAAAGGCAGCTGGAGGAGGAGAACTTCGGCTGGGAGAGAGGGGTTCGGAGCAGGGGCTCACTGTGAGGTCGCAGAGCAGGTCGGCGTGCTCGGGGAGGCGGCGGAGACGGCGAATTGGACGGCGGCATCCGGCGGCCGTGGTCGGGGAAGAAAGCCACAGGCATCGTCTTGGGGCCATCCTAGCTCGTGTGGCTCGGCAAGGGGGGAGTAGAGGTTGCGGCAGAGCTTTTGAGAGCATCGGCGGGGCGAGGCAGTGGCTGTGGCCTCGGTGGTGCTCGTCGGCGGCAACGACTGCGCTCGGTGGCTGCGCGTAGGAGAAACAGAGGAGGGGGGAGGGAGAGCAGCGAGTGAGGGAGAGGATAGAGGAGCCACGGGCGTCTCCAGGCGCTTGAATGGGGGCGGGAAGGAAACAGGAGGTGGAAGCAGGAGGTGGCCGCGGCTCGGCGGTGCGCGCGCCACGCGCAACGCCAGTAGGCGCGAAGAAGACAACGCGCGACGGGGTGGGCTAGGCCTAACAGGCCAGCTACTGTAGCAGGTAGGCCAGGTAAGTTCCAGGTGAGCCTCTGCTCTTTCCAATTTTTATTTCTCTTTTCTATTTCTTCTGCAACTTGATGCCTTTATTAAAAATACTAAAACGTTTCCAAAAATCCTGCAAATAATTTTGGGCTCTATTGGGATTATTCCTAATAGCCCACACTTAAGTTCAGAATTATTTGAGCATTTAAAGTATTTACTAGCATTTAAATGCCCAAATGCAAAGTACATATGATTTAATTCAGTGACCAAATATGTCATAGAAAAATGTGCAACACCTCTGGTTATGGTTCTAGCATTTTCCAGAAATGATGAACATTTTTGAAAGCCATTTGGATTCACTAAAAATATTTTTAGGTTGAACCTATTTGAATTCCATTTGGTGCTAGGGTTTGAACATCCCCATTTCAAATTTCCATGGAAGTTAAAGATGATGCAAGCAAGATGCAAACACTAGGCAGCACCAGAAGCTAGGGATGTGACAACTCGCCCCCATTAAACAAGAATCTTGTCCCGAGATTCAGGCGTAGGGTAAGATGAAGGGGAAAACGCAACTAACGCAATCTTCACGATCCAGGTTGCACTTCAAATGAACGTTGATTCAATCACCATCTTTGTCTCGACGTCTTGCTCTGAGATCTCCATCTAACGTGACAACGAGAGGAAAAGAACAACTCCAGAAGAATCGATCTCCTCGAAGATTAATCAACTTAGGATCAACTCACAGAGTGAGTCATAGCAACATCTCTCGAGCTGAGACACGAAGCATACATCTAGAGGAATGTTGTGGAACAGATGACGAATGTTCACTAGGTAGACAACAATTCCACACTTATGAGGGTGGTGAATGGTTGTCAATGTAGCGAGGAGTTGAATAGCCATGATACCATAACAAAACATTTTAGGGAGGTGACTCGTGGAATCATCCCTTAAGGGGCAAAAAGAATTACCTTTGATTCAAAGATCATTGAAACTCTTTATACCGACTTAAGGTAAATCACAAATGATCATTTGGAAGAGTTCGAAAGAGTGGCATACTTAGTTTGGAAAGGAAACTAGAGTTATAAGACAACTCGGCAAATGGAAGGCACAATCCAATGGATACCAGGGATATAACCTAGTGACTGAGCGTGCTCTCAAGAACTTGAGCATTTCCATATTCATCAGGGTCTTACCAACATCCATCTCAAGGATCCTAGCAACACGACATACTACCATGATGAACAGCGATAGACGATGCAGATACAAAGGAAGATAACCTTCTCAGATTTCACCTTAGCGGGGCCAAGGGAACAAAATCTGGATGATCGACCGAGAGACATTTAGCACTCCGCTTCTAATGTTCTCCTTGATGTGCTATCGTAACCATTAATAGATATGGTTTGGTATCCAGAACATCAAGTAAAAGGTCGGACTTCGGGAGCTCAAGAATCCATAAGGAATAACTACGGAGGTAAATCCTGCGAGATCCTTATGGGGAGGTGGCCAACTTCTTCAATCAAGATACTACAATAATAGGTCTTCCGGCTGGGTGTGTTGGCCACGACATCCACTTTACCGATTATCGAGAGACCAATATTATAGTTCTTGAGAAATGTTCCAACCATCATATCTGCCTGAGATTCAGATCTGGTTGGTGACAGGATATTCCTGACTCATCAAGTCTAGAAAGAAAAATGAAAGTTTGCAACACAAATCGACGAGATGACGTTGCGAGATTCTCGGGAAATGAACTACGATAGCAAGCTCCAAAAGATGAGCTGGTTCTGCTACACACATGTGAACACGTTGTCCGAGACAAAACATGATCACATGGTAGTCTTACAATAAAACACTACCGAGTTCAGAAGGGGAACCATCATCGAGGATGTAGAAGTCTTGTGCATGACCTAGGATTAGCACGTCAACTCCTTTTCCTTGAACAAATCAATCAGTGGCTTGGTGTGCTGGGGATACATATAGAATGAAGGTAGCTAGTCTCATAAACCAATGTATACTTCGCACATGCATGACTGACCTAGGATGATTCCATAGGAAACAACATTAACTTTCTCGAACTCATGGCGGCAACTTGCATCAAATGCACATAAATTAGAGGGGGTCACTTCTTTCATCCGAACATATGCTTCATGAGCTAGCATGAAGAGATGCTTTCAAAAGTTTCCAACACTAGCTTAATGTTCAACAAAATCATGGAGGAGATCAGGATGTTGTCGATGAGCTCAACAACAATTCATCTAGGTTTCCATAAAAATGGAATTCCATAATTATGAGAACAAGTGATAGTATTGGTCAGACCAAAGGATAAAATGGTGTATGCTCGAGGGATCAACCACGAGTAAGACAACATTAAGAACATCATTGGTTCTGATTTGATTTGACGATAGCCCACTCTCAAATCAAAGTTTGACATGACAATAGACACAACAACTGATCACGAGGATCAACCAATAAATATCATCTTTCTTCAACTCACACACAAAAACATCCCTTTGGAATGAACTGAGTCAGACAAGCTTTTATCTTCCAACTCTCCAAGTTGTTGTTTAGCTTATCCAACTAGCTTATGGGTATCCAACACAGACTCTTGGAGAAGGGGTGGTTTATAAGGAAACCAACTTGATCACGAGCTCAACATAACAGTCAGGTGACGACCTGGTGATACTACTGAGAAGATATTTGGAAAATCACGAACCACTGATATGTTACTAAACTCGAGAACAATCTTGCTTTTCAGGGCAAGACGATATGATCGAATAAGCAAGGATTGACACTATCCTAACTCATTGATCGAAGAGTGCACTGGAAATAAGGACTAGGTAGCACAATCAGTCTTAGAATGATGATTCAAGAACCAACACACTAAGAATGAAATTATTGTCCATTAACTACCAAGCAACACAGTTGCTAGGAGTATTGAGTTCACACATCACGATTCACTTGTCGATGTTCCGGTTACCATAACACGGAACCGAGGAATGAATAATGATGGTGAGAAGTATCACTGTATCAAGAGTTCATAGGATGGTATGCAATTCCCATGATAATCTTAATATAAAGATGGTAATATTGCAAGGTAGAGCAGAACAAAGGCTGGATTAGCAATTTGATCTGCGGAGCACAACTACTTTGACCCAATCCTGGATATGGATGAGGTTCTAGAGTTTGTTTCTCCTAGTCATTCCGGAATAGAATGGCTTGACAGACCACAAGAATGATAGGCACCGATGAACAAATGCGCACATACTCTAGACTATCGATTGATAGCCAATGGTCGGAATACAAATGATGAGTAACAACTCAAGGAACATATACTTTCTGAGTTGTGGATGCACAGATTAGTATGTCGAGCAAAGCTCAACATTTCTTCCGGATAACCCATGCAGAAAAGGTAGGATTGGCAGGGTCACAATATAGAATGGAGAACTCATCGAGATCACTCTAGTTGTGATCCTTGGTTCAAAGAACTTCTCCCATAAGTGGTTCATAGTATTTGGAAGAAGGAAATACCACGAGCCTCGAGAACAATCACAAAGGTTACTAATAACCAAAAGGAACGAGCAAACACTATCAACATGAAGTGAGTAGGGTGAGTTTCGGGTTCAGAACCCGGAAATAGAATACCTACTTACTAAGTGGCATCACGGGATGCTTTCGAGAATGATGGCCAGAGTCATCACACTAGGACATAAATCATGGCTAGATTACTAAATGATCCCCTAGGACACCTAGGGTCATAATAATAACTCCAACATATATGTCAAGGTAATAGAATACCTCAACTCAGCGTTTAGTGTGGTTAACTTGACCAGAAAGGTCATCGAAAATAGAGGGAAGGATTTTGCAATTGCATCAGATTATTTAGAAACCTAGGATGACTCGGACAGCATAACGGCTGTAAATGCTCAAAAAATTGGAGACATGCTACAAAAATGGTGGCATAGCCACTCAGAAGCACAATAACAAGGTTCCGAGACCAACTATGAACACACAGGGGTATTAGAAACTGAACTGGGCTTAAATCCAACAATCTTACAAGTCTACGAATTAGTAACACGTGATCCTAATAGAAAGATGAGAAGCCTAGTTCCTTAACCCCGTAGGAAAGATAAGATGACTCGGATCAGAGGGCATGAGGTATAAGGAGTAAAAAGAGCCTTACGTTCCATCCCACAATCAATTCCCTTATATAACGAAAGAATTTCTAGACTCGACTTCGACCAGTTTGGCTTGGTAAACCTACAGGCAGTCAAGCTCTGATACCAAAGCTGTCAGGTCCCCGATCCTAAGTCACACCGATCTAGCATGTAACACATCATATCACTTTGCAGCCTCACGCACGGTATTCCCATGGGTGCCACCTTACCTGGCCCGGGACCGTTTGCGCCTTTTGGCTCACGTATATGATAGTGCCGCTAGCATCCATATGACAAATAACCCGGGCTGACATGGCTAGTCGTTAACCCAAAGTGGCACTAACTTACAGGGACATGCATACATGACCCAGCCACGAACGGGTCGGTCATCAGCGAGTGAATCCGGGCTGTAGCAACTGGGCTAGCGGGACTCCGGTAAACCGGGCTGTAGCAGGCTAACAGGACTCCGGTAGACACCGCGTGACATTTCCCCGAAGGGACAGACACAGGAACGAAGAAGGACACATGCCGGTCAGCCTAAGTGTTCCGGAGCAGTAGCAAGCTACCATGGCTCAGTGGAAGCACTAGGAGACATTTCCCGGTAAGAGAGGGTACCAAGGATAAACAACTAGGTTGTCAGATCCCACACATACCAAGCATTTCAATAACATACACACAATATGCTCGATATGTGAAAATACAACATGGCATCACAACATGACTCTATGACTCAAGTATTTATTCAATAGGCTCCGAGGAGCGAGAAATTACAAACATGGGTCCCATGACCCAACATTCAGAGCATACAAGTCAAAGCACAAGCGGAAGCTTAACATGTCTGAGTACAGACATCTACAAATGAAAAAGGCTGAGATGCTTGTCTATCTACCAGATCCTGCCGAGGGCACAAGATCGTAGCTGAGGTAACAAGCTAAACATCGAAGTCCACGCGGTACTACTAGCGAGACCGAAGTCTCTATGCAAAAACATAAATTAAGCAACGTGAGTACAAATGTACCCAGCAAGACTTACATCAGATCTAACTACATATGCATCATTATCCACAAAGGGGTTGGTGGGGTTTAACTGCAGCAAGCCAGCTTTGACTCAGTGGCTAACCTAAACTATGACTGCAAGTAACTCTTTTGAGGTGGCACACACGAGTCCACATATTCACCATATCAATACACCACTATGGATCCGCTCCCGTCTCCCTACGAGAACGCCATCCATAGCACTCACACTTATCTTGCGCATTTTAGAGTATCCACTTTCACTTGTCTATGAACTGTACAGGCAACCCAGAAGTCCTTTACCGCGGACACGGCTATTCGAATAGATCATATTAACCCTGCAGGGGTGTACTTCTTCACACACGCTCTCACCACTTACCGCCGTTTACACAACATGTACTCGGCAACCTTCAAGCGGAAGCCCAGCGAGGGTGTCGGCCACGACCTGACTAACCACACAAGTCTCTCGTCCAGGTTTATCGCCTATTCGGGTTCCATCCACAAGGAGATCCGGCCAGGGTGTCGCTCACGGCCCCAAATGATGTGCGAAGGGTTCCCAAGCCCACCATCCGGGTGCCACTTGGTACACCGTGCCACTGTGCCTAGTCTATCCCAAGGCCACCTGTACCGGGTGCCACTTGGTAGACTACTAACACTACCTACAAACACTAGAAACTAGTTGCAACTCCTGGACAGAGATCGAGTTGATTAATAAGTTGAGAGAGCTTGGAGCGCCCGGAGCCCAATGTGTGGTAGTAACTGTTCATGGATCACAAACACAGAACTCAGTTCCTGAGGACGGCTTCAATGAGACAACCCACCATGTACTCCTACATGGCCTCTCACCGCTACCTTTACCAAATCGTGTTCACACACTTAGCTCGCACACAGTAGGACATGTTCACACGCCTCTGATTCATCCCCGATGAATCAGACCTGACTCAACTCTAAGCAGTAGCAGGCATGACAAACAAGCATGAATGAGTAGGCACATCAGGGCTCAAACAAGTCCTACTCATGCTAGTGGGTTTCATCTATTTACTGTGGCAATGACAGGTCATGCAGAGGATAAGGGGTTCAGCTACCGCAGCAAGTAACAAATATGTCGTTGTTGTCCTAATGCAGTAAAAGAGAGCAGGAGTGAGAGAGTGGGATTTTATCGAAATGAACAAGGGGGTTTTGCTTGCCTGGCACTTCTGAAGATAATATAGCTCTTCATCGGTGTCATCGATCTCATCGTCGGTATCACGTCTATCGAGAGGGGACAATACCGGCATCACAGAAGGAAACACAATCAATGCAATGCACAATATGATGCATGATCATACATGTCAATATGCTGTGGTTTGAGCTAATGCAACTAGCAGCGAGTTAAATGGAGTTGGTTTGAACCCTAGGTTCAAATTCAAACTCCATATGTGATTTCTTAAATGCCATTTAGTTGAATTGTCCTAAACAGTAGTCATAAGTTGTTCTAACATGCATGAAAATGGTACAGATGGATAGATTGGATTTTTCCGATCATTTTTCATATATAAATTATTTAATTTGCAGTTACGATTGATTTCATATGATTTTTAGAAGTTTTGGGCATTTTCTGAAAATAATAAATCATTTTTGATTTATTAAAATCCCAGAACAATTACTGCGTCAGCATGACATATTAGTGATGTCAGCAGGTCAACGGGCGGCCCAGGTCAAACTGACCGGTGGGCCCCGAGTGTCAGTGTCTAACTAAACTAACCTAGCTTAGTTAATACTAACCTAACTTAATTAGCCGGGCGGGGCCCGCTTGTCAGTGGCTCTGGGGAAGTCAAACTGGGTCAACCCGGGTCAAACTCGCCGGAGTTGACCCGGGGCTCGTCGCCGTTAAGGCCGGAGACGGCGGAGGGGCTCGGGATTCCTCCTCCGGCGACCAAATGGCCGGCGGAGGGCATCTACGCGACGGGGAGGCTCGTCCGTGCCGAGTGGTGCACGCAGCAGCGGCTCCGGTGGCCTAAGTCGACGGCGGCAGCGACTTGCGCGGCGTCCGGAGTTCGGGAGCAGTCGAGTACGGTGCTAGAGGGCACTAGAGGCGGAGCTACTGGTGGCTGCAGGTTCGTGGAGGTGCGCTGAGCACACTGGTGTGCTCAGATACGGGCTGTAGTGCCCATGGCCTCGTCTGCACCATCGTCGGCGGCGAGGAGCTCACGACTTCGGTGGAAAAGGCAGCTGGAGGAGGAGAACTTTGGCGAGGAGAGAGGGGTTCGGAGCAGGGGCTCACTGTGAGGTCGTAGAGCAGGTCGGCGTGCTCGGGGAGGCGGCGGAGACGGCGAATCGGACGGCGGCATCCGGCGGCTGTGGTCGGGGAAGAAAGCCACAGGCATCGTCTTGGGGCCATCCTGGCGTGTGTGGCTCGGCGAGGGGAGGAGTAGAGGTTGCGGCAGAGCTTCTGGGAGCATCGGCGGGGCGAGGCAGTGGCTGTGGCCTCGGTGGTGCTCGTCGGCGGCAACGACTGCGCTCGGTGGCTGCGCGTAGGAGAAACAGAGGAGGGGAGAGGGAGAGCAGCGAGTGAGGGAGAGGATAGAGGAGCCACGGGCGTCTCCAGGCGCTTGAATGGGGGCGGGGAGGAAGCAGGAGGTGGAAGCAGGAGGTGGCCGCGGCTCGGCTGTGCGCGCGCCACGCGCAACGCCAGTAGGCGCTAAGAAGACGACGCACGACGTGGTGGGCTGGGCCTAACAGGCCAGCTACTGTAGCAGGTAGGCCAGGTAAGTTCCAGGTGAGCCTCTGCTCTTTCCAATTTATATTTCTCTTTTCTATTTCTTCTGCAACTTGATGCTTTATTAAAAATACTAAAACGTTTCCAAAAATCCTGCAAATAATTTTGGGCTCTATTGGGATTATTCCTAATAGCCCACACTTAATTTCAGAATTATTTGAGCATTTAAAATATTTACTAGCATTTAAATGCCCAAATGCAAAGTACATATGATTTAATTCAGTGACCAAATATGTCATGGAAAAATGTGCAACACCTCTGGTTATGGTTCTAGCATTTTCCAGAAATGATGAACATTTTTGAAAGCCATTTGGATTCACTAAAAATATTTTTAGGTTGAACCTATTTGAATTCCATTTGGTGCTAGGGTTTGAACATCCCCATTTCAAATTTCCATGAAAGATAAACATGATGCAAGCAAGATGCAAACACTAGGCAGCACCAGAAGCTAGGGATGTGACACTTTATTAGTATGCTTGAAGTATTATTGTTTATCATGTCAATATGAACTTTTATTTTGAATCATTTGGATCTGAACATTCATGCCACAATAAAGAAAAATACATTGAGAATTATGCTAGGTAGCATTCCACATCAAAAGATTTGTTTTTATCATTTACCTACTCGAGTACGAGCAGGAATTAAGCTTGGGGATGCTTGATACGTCTCCAACATATCTATAATTTTTTATTGTTCCATGCTATTATATTACCTGTTTTGGATGTTTATGGGCTTTACTTTACAATTTTATATCATTTTTTGGACTAACCTACTCACCCGAGGCCCAGCCCGAATTGCTGTTTTTTTTGCCTATTTCAAGTGTTTTGAAGAAAAGGAATATCAAACGGAATCCAAACGGGATGAAACCTTCGGGAGCGATATTTTTGGAACAAATGCAAACCATGAGACTTGGAGTGGACGTCAAGCAACGAGGGAGGCGGTCATGAGGGTACCCGGCGCGCCCTGTAAGGGTGGCGTGCCCCCCACCCTTGTAGGCCCCTCGAGCATCCACCGACCTACTTCTTCCACCTATATTTATCTGCGTACCCTGAAACCATCTAGGAGCACCACGAAAAACTATTTTCACCGCCGCAACCTTCTGTATCCACGAGATCCCATCTTGGAGCCTTCGTCAGCGCTCCGTCGGAGGGGGAATCGACCATGGAGGGCCTCTACATCATCTCCAAGGCCTCTCCGATGAGTTGTGAGTAGTTTACCACAGACCTTCGGGTCCATAGTTATTAGCTAGATGGCTTCTTCTCTCTCTTTGAATCTCAATACAAAGTTCTCCTTCCTCTTCATGGAGATCTATTCAATGTAACTCTTTTTGCGTTGTGTTTGTCGAGATCCGATGAATTGTGGGTTTATGATCAACTTTATCTATGACAAATATTTGAATCTACTCTGAATTCTTTTATGTATGATTGGTTATCTTTGCAAGTATCTTCGAATTATCAGTTTGGTTTGGCCTACTAGATTGATCTTTCTTGCAATGGGAGAAGTGCTTAGCTTTGGGTTCATCTTGCGGTGTCCTTTCCCAGTGATAGCAGGGGCAGCAAGGCATGTATTGTATTGTTGCCATCGAGGATAAAAAGGTGGGGTTTATATCATATTGCATGAGTTTATCCCTCTACATCATGTCATCTTTCTTAATGCGTTACTCTGTTCTTATGTACTTAATACTCTAGATGCAGGCAGGAGTCGGTCGATGTGTGCAGTAATAGTAGTAGATGCAGAATCGTTTCGATCTACTTGTTGTGGACGTGATGCCTATATACATGATCATGCCTAGACATTCTCATAACTATGCACTTTTCTATCAATTGCTCGACAGTAATTTGTTCCCCCACCGTAATAATTATGCTATCTTGAGAGAAGCCACTAGTGAAACCTATGGCCCCCGGGTCTATCTTTTATCATATAAGTTTTCCATCTACTTTTATTTGCATCTTTTACTTTCCGGTCTATATCATAAAAATACCAAAAATATTTATCTTATCATATTATCTCTATCAGATCTCACTTTCGCAAGTTTCTGTGAAGGGATTGACAATACCTTTATCGCATTGGTTGCGAGGTTCTTGTTTGTTTGTGTAGGCGCGTGGGACTTGGGAGGAGCCTCCTACTGGATTGATACCTTGGTTCTCAAAACTGAGGGAAATACTTACTCTAATTTGCTGCATCACCTTTTCCTCTTCAAGGGAAAAACCAACGCATGCTCAAGAGGTAGAAAGAAGGATTTCTGGCACCGTTGCCGGGGAGGTCTTCGCTCAAGTCAAGACATACCAAGTACCCATCACAAACTCATCTCCCTCGCATTACATTATTTGCCATTTGCCTCTTGTTTCCTCTCCCCCACTTCACCCTTACCATTTTATTCGCCCCTCTTTCGTTTGATCTTATGTTTACTTGTGTCTCCATGTGCCTTCTATTTGCTTGCATCTTTGCTTGCTAAAAATCTATTGTTATGGATCCACTTAAAGTGTTCTATTTGGATCATCTTCGATCCTTATGCGCTCGTGCTGAAATCCCAACTAGCCTAGTTGATGGGAAATCTTTAGATGAGCATGCACATTTTGTGTGTCACCGTTTGTCTGAAAAGGGGAGACTCTTATGGGATCAAATAAACAGATTGATGTGTTATGCTTGGAATCTTTGTGAAATTTATGATTTTACTTGTTGCTCTAAGAACCCTAAAAAACACCTTCCCTACCTATGTGAGTTTAATGATAATGAAATCTTATCTTCTTATGCAAAGGGTGTTTAGAGCATCTCCAATAGCTTGTCTATATGGATGTCTATACTCGTTTTTCACGACGTGAGCCCAAAACAAGCGTCCGACAGCTTGTCTATATGGTCGTCCAAATATACACATCCTCTATATCGACCTCAACAATGTCCACGTCTGGACAATGTGAAGGTGTCGTCTAAACTCAGTTGCAGTCATGATTTCTTCCTCTCCCCAGCGACGGCCCACCCGTCATGGTCCCTGTATATAGACATTCTAATTCAAAACTGAACGTGTATATGAGGGAATCTTTTTATACCATTGTGTATATGAATATATAGACATCCAAATATACACATGCTATTGGAGATGCTCTTATAGTTACTATGATATCGAACAAATTGAAAAATTTGTTGCTTTTAAGGGTGCTTATGAAGTTGCTTCTTTGATTGAAAAGTATGATATTACTCTCTATGAATCTGAAAATTTTGACATACTTAAATATTGCTATGAAAACTATGCTCATAATGTCTATGTCAAAGAAGAGAGAATGATTGTTGCTTTGGAAGAAAATAATGATATGCATGAATCTATAGATAATGATTCCGATGATTGGATTGAAATATCCCTTGATGAACATGATGCTTGCTATTCTTGTGGCCATGATGCCAAGATTTATGAAGATGCATTTTCTATAGTTCCTTCTGTTAAACATGAGATCATTTCTATTGCACCCATACTTGTTAGTTCCTTCAATGAAAAGCATGATTGCAATGATGTTACTATAAACTCTTTTGATTTCAATTGTGCTAATAATATGCAAAACCCTAAGCTTGGGGATGCTGGTTTTGCAATGTCTACTACTTGTTGCAATGATCATGATTGGGGTGATTCTTCTTTTGATCTTGAAATTTATTTAACCCCCATGATGAATATGAGATTGATAATAGAGTTTCCAATATTATTGAAAGTGGGTTTGGAAGAGTGTCAACTTTAGATCCCACATATTTGGATTTTGACCAATCTTATGAAATTTTTGATAAAGGTGGGCTTGGAGAGGTCATGACTTTAGTTAATGTTAATCCCACTATTTTGGAAGAGTGTCAACTTCGCATGCATGTGGATCGTGTTGAAAATACTTTATGTGATGGCTATTTTGTTGAATTTTCTTATGATCCTACATGTAATTATTATGGGAGAGGAAAATATGGTTGTAGAAATTTTCATGTTACTAAGTTCATGTTGAGATTGCTATCATCTCTTTGTTCTTCCTTGCATATGCTAGTTTTTGCTTGCCTTGATAATTTGTTTGCTTACAAGATGCCTATGCATAGGAAGTATGTTAGACTTAGATGTGTTTTTCACATGCTACATGATGCTCTCTTTATGCTTCAATTCTTGTCTTTCATGTGAGCATCATTGAAATCTCAATGCCTAGCTAAAAACGCTTTAAAGAAAAGTGCTTGTTGGGAGGCAACCCAATTTTATTTTTGTTTCTTACTTTTTGCTTCTGTTTAGTAATAAATATTTCATATAGCTTTTTTAGATGTGTTTTTATGTTTTAATTAGTGTTTGTGCCAAGTTGAACCTATAGGATAACCTACAGTGATAGTTAATTTGATTCTGCTGAAAAACAGAAACTTTGCATGCACGAGAAAAAAATCAATAAATCACAGAAACGTGCTTTTGCGTTGATTCATTTTTCCGTAGATCAATAGACAAATTGCCTAGGACGTCCTATATTGGTAGGATTTTTAAGGTTCCAGAAGTATTCGAAAGTTACAGATTGCTACAGACTGTTCTGTTTTTGACAGATTTTGTTTTTCGTGTGTTGTTTGCTTATTTTGATGCATCTATGGCTAGTATCGGGGGGTATGAACCATAGATAAGTTCGAATACAGTAGGTTTAACACCAATATAAATAAAGAATGATTTCATTACAGTATCTTATGTGGTGGTGTTTCTTTCTTGCACTAACGGAGCTTATGAGATTTCCTGTTGAGTTTTGTGTTGTGAAGTTTTCAAGTTTTGAGTAAAGATTTGATGGACTATGGAATAAATAGTAGAAAAATCCTAAGCATGGGGATGCCCATGGCACCCCAAGATATTAAAGGATAACCAAAATCCTAAGCTTGGGGATGCCCCGGAAGGCATCCCCTCTTTCGTCTTTGTTTATCGGTAACTTTACTTGGAGCTATATTTTTATTTACCACATGATATGTGTTTTGCTAGGAGCGTCTTGTATGATATGAGTCTTTGGTTTTTAGTTTACCACAATCATCCTTTCAGTACACACCTTTTGGGAGAGACCCACATGATTTAGAATTTATTAGAATACTCTGTGTGCTTCACTTATATCTTTTGAGCTAGATAGTTTTGCTCTATGTGCTTCACTTATATTTTCTAGAGCACGGTGGTGGCTTTATTTTGAAGAATTTTTTTATCTCTCATGCTTCACTTATATTATTTTGAGAGTCTTTTAGAACAGCATGGCATTTGCTATGGTTATAAATTTGGTCCTAGAATGATGAGCACCCAAGTTGGGTATAATAAAAACTATCATAGAAAGTGCATTAAAAACTATGATCAATTTGATGCTTGATAATTGTTTTGAGATATAAAGGTAGTAATGTTAGAGTCATGCTAGTCGGGTAATTATGAAATTGAGAAATACTTGTGTTGAAGTTGGCGAGTCCCGTAGGATGCACGTATGGTAAAAGTTGTGTGACAAATTTGTTGCATGGGATGCTCTTTTAATTCCTTTCTTTATGAGCGGAGGTCGGGATCGCACGATGGTTAACTCCTACCAACCCTTCCCCTAGGAGCATACATAGTAGTACTTTGCTTCGAGGGCAAGTAGACTGTTGCAATAAGTATATGAGTTCTTTATGACTAATGTGAGTCCATGGATATACGCACACTTACTCTTCCACTTTTTTAGCCTCTATTATGCCGCGCAACCTTCGCCGGTATCGTGCACCCATTATTTACCTTCCTCAAAATAGCCACCATACCTACCTATTATGGCATTTCCATAGCCATTCCGCGATAAATTGCCATGCAACTTTCCACCGTTCCGTTTATTACGACATGCTCCATCATTGTCATATTGCTCTTTGCATGATCATGTAGTTGACATCGTATTTGTGGCAAGGCCACCTTCATAATATTTCATACATGTCACTCTTTATTCATTACATATCCCGGTACACCGCTGGAGGCATTCACATAGAGTCATATTTTGTTCTAAGTATTGAGTTGTAGTTCTTGAGTTGTAAATCAATAAAAGTGTGATGGTCTTCACTATTAGAGCATTGTCCCAAGTGAGGAAAGGATGATGAAGACTATGATTCCCCCACAAGTCGGGATGAGACTTTGGACTTTATAAAAATAAAAGAGGCCAAAGAAGCCCATACAAGAAAAAAGAGGTCAAAGAAGCCCACCAAAATAAAAAAATTTAAAAAATAATAATAAAATGAGAGAAAAAGAGAGAAGGGACAATGCTACTATCTCTTTTTCCACACTTGTGCTTCAAAGTAGCACCATGATCTTCATGACAGAGAGTCTCTTATGTTGTCACTTTCATATACTAGTGGTAAATTTTCATTATAGAACTTGGCTTGTATATTCCAATGATGGACTTCGTCAAGACGCCCTAGGTCTTCATGAGCAAGCAAGTTGGATGCACGCCCACTTAGTTTCTTTTGTTGAGCTTTCATATATTTATAGCTCTAGTGCATCCGTTGCATGGCAATACCTACTCACTCATATTGATATCTATTAATGGGCATCTCCATAGCCCGTTGATACGCCTAGTTGATGTGAGACTATCTTCTCCCTTTTTGTCCTCACAACCACCACCATATACCACATATAGTACTACGTCCATGGCTTGCGCTCATGTATTGCGTAAGAGTTGAAAAAGCTGAAGCACGTTAAAAAATATGAACCAATTGCTTGGATGAAACCGGGGTTGTGCATGATGGGAGTATTTTGTGTGAAAAAGATGAAGCATGGCCTAACTATATGATTTTGTAGGGATAAGCTTTCTTTGGCTATGCTATTTTGATAGGACATGATTATTTGTTAGTATGCTTCAAAGTATTACTAATTTTATGTTTTATAAGCTTTTATCTTGAATCATTTGGATCTGAACAATCATGCCACAATAAAGAAAATTAGATTGAGAATTATGCTAGGTAGCATTCCACATCAAAAATTCTGTTTTTATCATTAACCTTCTCGAGGACGAGCAGGAATTAAGCTTGGGGATGCTTGATACGTCTCCAACGTATCTATAATTTTTTGATTGTTCCATGCTATTATATTACCTGTTTTGGATGTTTATGGGCTTTACTCTACACTTTTATATCATTTTTGGGACTAACCTACTAACTGGAGGCCCAGCCCGAATTGTTGTTTTTTTTGCCTATTTCAGTATATCCAAGGAAAGGAATATCAAACGAAGTCCAAACGGAATGAAACATTCGAGAGCTACATTTTCGGAACAAACGCAATCCAAGCAACTTGGAGTGGACGTCAAGAAGCAGCCGAGAAGGCCACGAGGGTGGACGTCGCGCACACTAAGGGTGGGTGCGCCCCCCACCCTCGTGGGCCCCTCGTGGCTCCACTGACCGACTTCCTTCGCCTATATATATCTACGTACCCCGAAAACATCCAGGAGCACCACAAAACCCTATTTCTACCGCCTCAACCTTCTATACCCGTGAGATCCCATCTCTGAGCCTTTTGCGGCGCTCTGCCGGAGGGGGAATCAATCGTGGAGGGCTTCTACATCAACACCATAGCCTCTCCGATGAGTTGTGAGTAGTTTACCATAGACCTTCGGGTCCATAGTTATTAGCTTGATGGTTCTTCTCTCTCTTTGAATCTCAATACAATGTTCTCCTCGATCTTCTTGGAGATCTATTCGATGTAACTCTTTTTGCGGTGTGTTTATCGAGATCCGATGAATTGTGGGTTTATGATCCAGTTTATCTATGAGAAATATTTGAATCTCCTCTGAATTCTTTTATGTATCATTGGTTATCTTTGCAAGTCTCTTCGAATTATCATTTTGGTTTGGCCTACTAGATTGATCTTTCTTGCAATGGGAGAAGTGCTTAGCTTTGGGTTCAATCTTGCGGTGTCATTTCCCAGTGACAGCAGGGGAAGTAAGGCACGTATTGTATTGCTGCCATCAAGGATAAAAAGATGGGGTTTATATCATATTGCTTGAGTTTATGCTTCTACATCATGTCATCTTGCCTAATGTGTTACTCTGTTCTCATGAACTCAATACTCTAGATGCATGCTGATAGCGGTCGATGTGTGGAGTAATATTAGTAGATGCAGGAAGGAGTCGGTCTACTAATCTTGGACGTGATGCCTACATACATGATCATGCCTAGATATTCTCATAACTATGCACTTTTCTATCAATTGCTCGACAGTAATTTGTTCACCCATCGTAATACTTATGCTATCTTGAGAGAAGCTACTAGTGAAATCTATGGCCCCCGGGTCTATTTTCCATCATATAAGTTTGCGATCTACTTTATTTTGCATTCTTTACTTTACAATCTACATCATAAAAATACCAAAAATATTTATCTTATCTTATTATCTCTGTCAGATCTCGCTTTCGCAAGTGGCCGTGAAGGGATTGACAACCCCTTTATCACGTTGGTTGCGAGGTTCTTGTTTGTTTGTGTAGGTAGGAGGGACTTGGAGTGTAGCCTCCTACTGGATTGATACCTTGGTTCTCAAAACTTAGGGAAATACTTACACTACTTTGCTGCATCACCCTTTCCTCTTCAAGGGAAAAACCAATGCATGCTCAAGAGGTAGCATCCAAGTTTTCCCAGCTGCCAATTGAGTTTTCTGGCAAACTGTTCAACCAGTGCTGAGCAGGTCCCTTGAGTTTTAGCGGGAGGTATTTGATGGAGTGAAGGTCATCACCGCGGGCCATATGAATATGGGGGATAAAATCCTCAATCCATACCGCGGGGTCTGTTGTTCCATCATATGATTCGATGTTCGCGGGTATAAACCCTTCTGGGAATTCATGTCCCATTACTTCATCAGTGAAGCAGAGGGGGTGTGCGGCGCCTCTATGTCAAGCCACGTCGCGACATAGATCGGATGGAGTTCGTTTGCGGTATTCAGCCCGTACATGGTTATATTTGTCACGTCCGGCCGGATGGCCATCTTCGCGCATCGGGGCACGCCCCCGCGATCCATAGATCGATCTGGTCTGACCTGCTCTGTTTTCCAGGTCATGCCGCAGGTCATATGTGTATCCCCGAGCTATTGTGTCTCTGTTTTTACGGCGAGGTAGTGCAGGCTGGTGTTCGGCTTGAGTTGTCTCTTTGTCCCGGCCATGTGGCGGTCGGTCAACTGCATTATGCGCTGGTAGGATGGGCTTCAGCGCCTCGTCATCGAATTGGGGTAACAATTTGCGCTTCAGGTAACTTTTGGTTGGGCGCTCGAGGCCGTATTCCTCGGCTCCCAGGACATTAGTCCATCTGTCATTGAGTAGATATTGATCAGATTAAAGTTGCTGCTGCTTCTTTTTCAGGCTCCTTGTAGTGGCTATTAGCCGGCGCTTAAAGTAATCCTGAGTGATGGGCTCCTCAGGCACGATAAAGTCTTCGTCGCTGAGGCTCGCCTCATCCTCGGAGGGTGGAAGATAATTACTGTCCTCCGAGTCTTTGTTAACGACCTATTGATTAGGGCTGACTCACCCATCCTCCCGTTCATCCTGTTCGGAAGTTGTCTCAACGGGGTCTTCGTTGTCTTCGGCATCATCTGGAGTATTATTTTCTCCTATGCTGGTACTGTTGTTTTTTCCATGGCGTGGTCTAGAGCGGCGCCACTGACGTCGGCGCTTTGGCTGTTTCTCAGGAGGCTTATTCTCGACTGGATCCTTTTTATTGTCGTCGTTGTTCTCTTTGGGTGTATCCACCATGTATACGTCATACGAGGAGGTGGCTGTCCAGCGCCCTGTAGGCGGTGGTTTTTGTGCCTGCTCATCTCCGGCATGGTCGTCCATACCGTCGATGTCTTCGGAGTCGAAATTGAGCATGTCGGTTAAGTCCTCGACAATGGCTATGAAGTGGGTGGTGGGTGGGGAGTGGAATTCTCCGCCATCAGCATCCAATCCAAAATGAATATAGTTCGGCTGAGAGTCCCCTGATAAGGAGAGGGTTTTTAATGAGTTTAGCACATCACCTGAAGATGTCCGTGGAGCTGAACTCAATGATCGGCGCCCGATCTGGTTCGATGTGCGCGGATGCACGCGGTCCAGAACCTATGGCCGGAAACGAATCCGAGGTTCCGATGACACAGGCCCTGCTCGAGGTTGGAGCTGTGTTCGGCTCTAACGCCGCTGAGTCTGCGGCTTCTGTGCCAGGGTTAAGCTTCCCGTCCTCGGACACGTGATCTGCTCCGGATCTAGGGCCAGAGCAGTTATAGGCGCTATCTCCTGGGCACGGTCCGATGACAGATTTAGGTCATGTTCATCGTGGTGGCAGGGAGCGGCTGCCATGGGCTCGAATCCGTCAAGATCAAGTCTCCACGGATATCGGCAACGTAATTCAAGCTTCCAAGTCTGACCTGATGGCCAGGGGCATAGCTATCGATCTGCTCTAGATGGCCAAACGAGTTGGCCCGCGGTGCGAAGCCGCTGAATACGCAGATTTGTCCTGGGAGGAAAGCCTCCCCCTAGACTGCATTCTTGTAGATGATTGACAGAGCCATCAAACCTTTTAGTGACGACGCAGTGGAAATCTCAATGAAAGCACCAATCTCGGTGTCAAAACCGGCGGATCTCGGATAGGGGGTCCCGAACTGTGCATCTAAGGTTGATGGTAACAGGAGGCGGGGGACACGATGTTTACCCAGGTTTGGGCCCTCTCTATGGAGGTAATACCCTACTTCCTGCTTGATTGATCTTGATGAATATGAGTATTACAAGAGTTGATCTACCATCGTGATGGCTAAAACCCTAGAAGTCTAGCTTGTATGATTATGATTGCCTCTACGGACTAAGCCCTCCGGTTTATATAGACACCGGAGGGGACTAGGGTTGTACAAAGTCAGTTACAGAGAAAGGAATCTTCATATCCGGTTGCCAAGCTTGCCTTCCATGCCAAGGAGAATCCCATCCAGACACGGGAGAGAGTCTTCGGTCTTGTATCTTCACAGCCCAACAGTCCAGCCCATGCTATATAGTCCGGCCATCCAAGGACCCCTTAATCCAGGACTCCCTCACTCACCATGAGGGAGAAGTACTCCGGCCAGGATCAAGTGAACATGCCAAACGGTGCAGGTATGAAAATTAGCCATGTTGGTCAAGCATACATTCATACCCCTACTCGAAATCTCCATCTCAAAGATATATTGCATGTTCCTAAAGCAACCAGAAACTTGATCTCTGCTCATCGTTTATCCCATGATAATCAGGCTTTTCTTGAAACTCATCCGCACTACTTCTTTGTCAAGGAAAAGGCAACGAAGAAAACCCTCCTCCAAGGGAGATGTACGGTGGCCTCTATCCCCTCTCATCAGCACCTTTGAGCTTGGGCAGGCAGGTGTTTGGTGCCACCAAGGTCTCTCCTTCGAGGTGGCACAGTCGATTAGGTCCTCCTTCGTCAAGAATCGTTCAGCATGTTCTTAGGAAGAATAAAATTTGCTTTTCCAATAGTGAGTTGAATAAAGAGAGTGTTTGTGATGCTTGCCAAAAAGGCAAAAGTCACCAAATCCCCTATCCGAACTGTACTAGTGTTTCCAATGCTCCTTTAGAGCTAGTTTTTTCTGATGTATATATGGGGGCCTGCCCGTGATTCTATCAATAGGAAGAATTATTATGTGAGTTTCATTGATTATTTCAGCAAGTTTACATGGATTTACATTCTTAAACATAAACTTGAAGTGTTCAAAATATTTCATGAATTCCAAGCTCTTGTTGAAAGACGCTTTAATCGCAAGATCATCAACATGCAGACCGATTGGGGTGGTGAATATGAGCGCTTGAATTCCCTCTTTCATCCAATTGGCATCACCCACCACATCTCCTGTCCTCACGAATACCAGCAGAACGGGTCGGCCGAGAGAAAACATCGGCATCTTGTGGAATTCACTTGTAGCCCATGCCTCCATGCCCTTAAATTTTTTGGATGAGGCCTTTATAGCTGCCACATATCTTATCAACAGAACTCCTAGCAAAGTCATTAACCTTGAAACTCCTCTTGAGCGGTTATTTCAGGAGAAACCGAACTATCATGCTCTTTGCATCTTTGGTTGTGCATGTTGGCCGAATCTTCATCCATTCAACACCAAGAAACTTGAGCTCTGCTCAAAAAGATGTGTCTTCCTTGGTTATAGCAATCTTCACAAAGGTTTTAAGTGCCTGGATGTAGCTGTTGGACGAGTGTATATTTCTCGTGATGTCATGTTTGACGAAACTGTGTTTCAGTTTGCCTCATTAAATCCCAACGCCGGTGCTCTCCTTAGATCAGAAGTTCTTCTTCTCTTTGAAAATTCCACCATCGAACCTCTTGATCATGGGGATGAAACTAGTGCTGACTCATCGATTAACTTTCATTAAAATTCTGCTGTCAATTTTGGAGGAAATCCTGTTTTGCATCATGATTTTATGCAGCAACAGACAAACGCAGAGCACGGGGAGGATCCAGGTGCTGGCGCACCTGACGGCGACAGCACTGCAGGCGGCGATCCCGACAAGAATCTCTCGCATGCCGCACCTGTAGAGGGAGACAGCGACCCGTCCACGTGCCGGTCACCGCGTGCTGAGGCTGACAATGGGCCCGCGGGGAATAGCCCCACGGCGTACTCCGCTCCTGGGCGTACGGTGGCCTCTCCGAGCCGCCAAGTGGGGCTCTCCTCGCCACGGGCCAACGCGCCTTCCTCCAACTGCCAAGTGGCCCAACCAGCGCCATGAACCGACGCAGGAGAGCGGCGGGCCCCCGACAGCATCTCTGGGTCCACTGTCGCTGCTGATCCTGTCGAGATCCGTCTCGCATCTGACGCGCCTGATGCACCTGGGTCAGGTGCGACTGTGGATCCTGCGGGATCTTCTACGCGGGCTACGGTATCATCTGCGCCATCCTTAACATCAGCTGTACACGAGCCAAATCGACGTACCAGGTCCCCGCATGGTATTGCTAAACCCAAAATGCGTACAGATGGTACGGTCAGGTATGGTAAAACCAAATTTGTGGGTCTTTCTACTATAAAAGAACCGAACAATCTACATGAGGCTTTTGAAAGTAAAAATTGGAGAAATGCAATGGATGAGGAATATGGTGCACTAATTAAAAACAAAACTTGGCATTTAGTGCCTCCGGCCAAGGGCAGAAACATCATTGATTGTAAGTGGGTTTACAGAACTAAAAGAAAGGATACCGGAGAAATAGATAGACACAAGGCTAGGTTAGTTGCAAAAGGTTTTAAGCAAAGATATGGTATTGACTATGAGACACCTTTAGTCTGGTTGTTAAAGCAGCTATTGTCAGACTTGTTCTATCTATTGCAGTATCAGAAGGCTAGAGCCTTCATCAATTGGATGTGCAGAATGCGTTCCTTCATGGCGTTCTAGAGGAAGAAGTGTATATGAAACAACCTCCTGGATATGAAGTGAAAAACAAGCAACATTATGTATGCAAGCTTCACAAGTCTTTATATGGGTTGAAGCAAGCACCTAGAGCATGGTACTCCAGGTTAAGTGAAAAACTTCAGAGGCTTGGCTTCAAACCATCAAAAGCTGACACTTCACTATTCTTTTATAACAAAGGCAAGATGTCCATCTTTATGCTTGTGTATGTCGATGACATTATTGTGGCCAGCTCTTCACAGGAGGGAACTACAACATTATTGGAAGACCTCAGGAAGGACTTTGCCTTGAAAGATCTTGGTGTCTTGCATTATTTCTTGGGAATAGAGGTGAAGAAGGTAAAAGATGGTATACTTCTGACTCAAGAAAAGTATTTGTCAGATGTGTTAAAACGTGCTGGCATGATGAATTGCAAGGTGTCAAATATGCCACTGTCCATGTCAAAAAAACTCTCTAAAGAAAATGGTGAACTATTGGGAGCTGCCGATTCTACAAACTATAGAAGTGTGGTAGGTGCATTGCAGTATTTAACCTTGACAAGGCCTGAATATCTTTCTCTTCAACAAAGTGTGTCAATTCTTGCACTCTCCTACACTTGAAAATTGGACTGCAGTAAAGGGAATTCTTAGATATCTCAGAGGAACCATGAGTAATGTACTCAAGTTTTCCAAGTCAACTTCTAATATGGTGAGTGCCTTTTCAGATGCAGATTGGGCAGGTTGTCCCGGTGATAGAAGTTCCACTGGTTGTTTTGCTGTTTTCTTTCGGCCAAACTTGATATCTTGGAGTGCATGTAAACAAGCAACGGTATCAAGATCAAGTAGTGAGGTCGAATACAAAGCCTTATCAAATGCCACAGCTGAAATTATATGGTTCAAACTGTGTTGAATGAGCTAGGTGTGACACACTCACCAGTTGCATGTCTTTGGTGCACTAGTAGAATAGAGGGCTTTGGTCCACCCTGGGTTAGCCCATTAGTCCCGGTTCAGTCTAGAACCGGGACTAATGGGGGCATTAGTCCCGGTTCGTGCGCCCAGGGGCCACGTGGGCCAGTTGTCCCGGTTCTCTGGACCTTTTAGTCCCAGTTGGTGCCACGAACCGGGACTAAAGGGTGCGATTCCCATTAGTCCCGGTTCGTGCCACGAACCGGGACTAATGGGGTTTGAGGCATTAGTACCGGTTCATGGCACGAACCGGTACTAAAGGTCCCATTTTCAAACTCCACCCCCCCCCCCCCCCCCCGTGGATTGCCTTTTCGGTTTAAAAAAAAATAAATGAAAATGATGAAAATGTCAAAAAAATTTAAGTTTCCCATGTGATATGTGGTCTAGTTGTTGGGAAAATTTGCAAATGTGAATTTCGACTTTATTTGCAAAATCTCTGTAGAATTTAGTAAAATGGGCATAACTTTTGCATACTAACTCGGATGAAAAAGTTTTTTATATGAAAAATCATCTACTCGAAAAGTTACATCCAAATTTAATCGGGGGAACCCCGTTAAACATTTTTAAAACCCTCAACAACCTAAGAGAAAAAAGTTACGGGGCTTTTAAGATCTAGAGGCAAAAAAATCGAAAAACTTTCAAACTGTGGTCAAACAATGGTCAAACTAATTATTCTAGAATATTAGTGTTACTAAATAATTATTTCAGTTATTTTGAATTTTGGTCAAATCTGGTCAAACTGTGGTCAAACAATGGTCAAACTAATTATTCAAGACATATTAGCGTTACTAAATAATTATTGTTTTTTAAAACAATAGTTTCAAACTCAAACAGTGAAATGTGTCACTTCATGCTCAAGCAAAATTCCTGAGGGTTAATAGGATTGACATCTTACTATTGTCAGGAACACAACAAGTGCAGACTTGGAAACGAGGGAGAATAGAACTCGGAAGTTAAGCGTGCTCAGGCTGAGGGAGTGGGAGGATGGGTGACCGTTCGGGAAGTTAGATGATTTGGAATGATGAGGGGTGATTAGAGAATAGAGGATAAATTGAGCAGTGATGAGGGGTGGTGATTAGAGATTAGAGGTTAAAATAATTCAGAAAATTTGAAAATAAAAAAAATTCAGAAAAAATTCAAAAAAAACATAAAATTTCCTTTAGTCCCGGTTGGTAACACCAACCGGGACTAAAGGTGGAGCTCCACGTGGCCGCGGCCTTTAGTCCCGGTTCGTTTAAGAACCGGGACTAAAGGGGAGAGGCATTAGTAACGACCCTTTAGTCCCGGTTCAAAAACCAGGACTAAAGGGCCTTACAAACCGGGACAAAAGCCCCTTTATCTACTAGTGGTGTGATAACATTGGTGCCACTTACCTTTCAGAAGATCCAGTGTTCCATGCAAGAACGAAACATATTGAAGTTGACTGTCATTTTGTACGAGAAAGAGTAGCCAAGAAGCTGTTGGATATTCGTTTCATTCCCACCAATGATCAAGTTGCGTACGGCTATACCAAAGCCTTATCATGGCGCAAATTGGAAGGCTTCAAGAGCAATCTCAACTTGGTAAGTTATGATTGAGGGGGGGGTGTTAAACAATGTAACACGTACATGGTGCAAGTATAAACCAAAGTACACGTATTGGTTGGGGTAGCGTTGCGTGCGTTGTACTCTAGGTGGTTTAGGGTTTGTTGAGATTGGTCCTTATCTTGTATAGATTGTTAGCTTGAGGACCAATCCAGTAACAACCTAAACTACCTCCCTTGTAATCTACTACTCTATATAA
The DNA here is from genome assembly GCF_018294505.1 of Triticum aestivum. Lineage (NCBI taxonomy): Eukaryota > Viridiplantae > Streptophyta > Magnoliopsida > Poales > Poaceae > Triticum > Triticum aestivum. Next base: position 790,033,350 of record NC_057798.1, on the reverse strand, counting down.
ACACGCAACGCGTCCCTGCGAAAGCATACGCTTCAACCCAGTTTTTACGGACAAGGCTAGGAATCAATTTAAAACTCTTACTTCCAGCTTTTGAGCAAATTTCAAGTTTTAAGACCAATTTCTCATAAAAGTGACGTGTTTTGTTTCGGAGAAGCCAAAGAGGCAGCCGCACAATATGCTAACATGTTTGGTTATGCACAAGGTTAATTATTGATTAAATATTTAGGAATTTTAATTCATTATCGGCGTCTAACTTATAATAGCCTTTTCATCAAGCTCGCATTCCCCATATCAATCCCCTTAGGACAGGGAAGATGTGTTGTAGCCATCAGTATCTATGTGATCGGCTTGAACGACATTAGCACCTTGGTGTGTAGTCCTAGGAGGTAGCTGTCGTGGTTCTAAGTCTGACAGTACAATGGGGGGTAGGTATGGAGAGGCAAGATCCTAGCTATGGAGTAGTTGTACACACGAGTGTTTTAACGAGTTCAGGCCCTTCTCTGAGGAAGTAAAAGCCCTACGTCTCGGAGCCCGGAGGCGGTCGACTGGATTATGTGTATATGAGTTACAGGGGTGCGAACCCTTCTACCAGTGGAGGGGGTGGCTTATATAGAGGACGCCAGGACCCCCGCCTACCCACGTAGCAGAGGGTTAAAGTACATTAAGGCCGGGCGTTACTGGTAACGCCTTACATAAAGTGTCATCATGAACATTAAGACTACTTAATTACAGACCGTTCGGATACAGAGTAGATCCTGAACTCCTGGTGGTCGAGTGAGTCTTCATGGTCGAGTGTCTTCTAGCCGGTCGAGTGGAGTCTCTCTTGGTCGAGTGGAGCCTCTCTTGGTCGACTGGAAGGTAGCTTTGTCTAAGGAAGTCCTTGGGTATGGTATCCTAGATAAGTCCATGACCCTACCCTAGGTACATAACATCATCATTAGCCCTCGAATGGATCGAGGTTCGAGTGAGGAAGGAGTTGATGATTTTCTCCAACTTATTTCCTGTGCTTTGATTATGTCGTATCTTGGATCGGCGATTTTTCTTTCGGCGTTGGTGTCAACTTTTACTTCAGTCACCTTGATCCATTCTTGTCTTCTGTCGAGTGAACTTTTGAACTTTGGTGAACTTCTGAGCGACCGATCGCGGGAAAGATATCGTCTAATAGATTGATCTGCTGTTAGCGGATTTTGTGGGATCCGAAATTTGGGAAGCGCGCGAAGCGGGGCGGACCAGGACAATCGGATGGGATAAGGCGTGGACTCCTCGATTTCTGCGTCGCCTTTTTCGCCACGTATCATGCGCGCGCGACTGTTTCGGGATGTGCCAGGATCGCCCGGACCCACTCATCAGCCACTCGGAAGTGCCCTTATATAAAGCACCGAGGGAGGGTTTTTTTAACAATGCCTCCCCAATCTTCTCTCTCCCCTCTTTGCCTCCGCCCACTGTGCCTGCTCCTGCCACCGCCTATCCACTCCTCGCGCGGTTCGCCGGCGATAATGGTGAAGGAGAAGACGGCGGCCCTAGAGCGCGCGAAGAAGGCGACGGCGACGGGGCAAGCGAAGGGGAGACCGTCCAGTCGGGGCGGATCTTCGTCAAGGTCCCACCTGCCGAAGGGTTGGGTCCAAGGGGATTGGATCCGCTCGACAATCACTGAGAAAGATCTCAATGACCTGGCCAATGAGGGACTGATCCCCCACGGGTCAGCGACGCTTCCGGGGACCGAGTGTCAACCGCAGCTGCAGGAGGGTGAGTGCGTTCTCTTAGCCACTCACGTAGACCGTGGTTTTTCTCTGCCGCCGAGTGTTTTCTTCCGGGGGTTTCTGAATTTCTTTGGGGCACGACTCCACCATTTCACCCCCAATTCCATCGCCTACCTTGCTGCCTTTGTGTCCATGTGCGAGAACTACCTGGGTTGTCGACCACACTGGGGTCTCTTTAAGCACATATTCACCTGTCGCTCACAGACAGTGAAAAAGGCGAGTCCGGGCGATGAGAGGACTAAGGTTATCCAAATGTGCGGTGGTCTCGGGATCCAGATGAGGAATAAGAGTACCTTCCCGGCCATGACCCTTCCTGAGTCGGTCAAAGGGTGGCAGTCGACTCGGTTCTACTGCCAAGATGAGTCGACGCCGGGCCAGTCGACTGGTCTCCCTCCGTTTTCCATGGACCGAGTGGACAAACCCTCTTCTCTGAAAGTGCTTCCTGAGGAGAAAGTTCAGGTAAAAATGCTGATGGAGCGCGTAGTCCAACTCGTTAGAGAAGGAGTGACGGGTATGGATCTTCTGGAGGTATTCCTTAGGCGGCGCATCCAACCACTTCAGTACCGAGGCCATTCGATGTGGCTGTATTGTGGGACCGAGGACACAACTCGGGTCCATCCAGAGGCGGTCGACGACGCCACACTGGAGAGGTGGGTGACCGCGATCACGGGTAATAAGGACAACCCTCGAGGGGCCAGGAGGATCCCACCACTCGACTGTACCTACACACCGGACACGGTATGGCCATTTATTTCCAATCGCAATCTTGCTTTATTCATTCTGCTTCGCTGTGAATTGGTCGAGTGATCTTTGTTTTGCTTTGTTGCCTAACAGGCCACCACGGAGTTATACTCGATGCCCAATGGAGTGCAGACGCCGACTGAAGAGGAGGAAGGAAGTGGGGGAGAAAGCCCGAAGGAGTGGGATTCGGATGCTGTCGACGATGATGAGGCTGAAGACTCTGATGAGGAGGAAGAGGAGGAGGAGGAGGAGGAAGTTGCACCTCCCCGCTCAGAAAGACGCTCGAAGCTTGTCCATGATCCCGCGACTGAGCATGGAAAGGGGGTCGCGACCGCTACCCAGTCGACCAAGCGCCCTCGGACTACTTCTCCGGCACCGACTGAGAAGGCTCCGAAGCAATCTCGAGTGGCACCGTCGAAACCTGCGAAGGTCTTGCCGAAGATGAAGATGGTGATCCCCACTATCTCAGGGTAATGGTAGTCTTGAGGTTTTTCCCGTTTCATGAACTTGCTCTTGGTCGACTCATGGGTCAATCGACTGACTTCCGGAACTGCAGTGCTGCTACTTCTGATACTTTGGCCAGGGCTGAAGACCACGAGATGGAGGATGCTGCTACCTCAAAACCTAGTATGACTCTCGTGATGCCGTTTTCAGTCGACTGACTTATTGTCTCTAATTTTGATTCTTTCTGTAGCTTCATCTAACATTGTTATTGACCTTCCTGACGACGACGACGAAGAACCACCAAGGCAGAGGAGGAGCTAGAAAACATCTTCTGGCAAGGCGACTCAGGATGTGCCAGCACCTGAGACGTTGGTCGTGGAGGGAGACAATGTCACTCGGCCTACCGTAACCTTTGCGGTGCCGTTGACGAGTGCTCGTCCTTCATCGTCGAGTGCTGCTCAACCTTCACTTTTCTCCACCTACACCATTCCAGAAGACCAAGCTAGTGTTGCTAAAGAAGCAATACGCCAAGCGGGGGTCATGATGGAGCAAGTGAAGGCAATACAAGAAGCCAGCCAGGCAGCCTATGACGCCAGTTTGGCTCTTCGGAGTAATGTTCAGGTCAGTCGGTCACTGCCTGTTCTGTTTGGATATGATGTCTGAAAATTCTTCTTTCTGGAATTCTTAGAGTTTGTCCTACACCCAGTGGGTGTGTCGATTGAAATTCCGGATTAGTGGGGGCACGCTGAGTGCACCCACTGGGTGTAGTCCCCAAGGCTATGGTTGATTGCTGGCAGTCGACCATAGGCTTTAAGTTTTTTTTCTTTTTCTTACTTGACTAGGTCGAATAGATTCATAGACCGGTGGGGGCACGTTGAGTGCACCCACTGGGTGTAGTCCCCGAGACTGTGGTCGACTGCTGGCAGTCGACTATAGTCTAAAGAACATCTCCCTTATTTTTTTTTGTGGTTGGTCGACTGGTTGACTCTAACTAATGAAACTAGTGGGGGAACGCTGAGTGCACCCACTGGGTGTAGTCCCCGAGACTATGGTTGAATGTTTGTATTCGGCCGTAGTCTTAGAAATGCTATGATTTTTCCTTACTCACTCGGAAGTGAATTGTCTTTGACATCTGTCGATTGGTTCTTCGTAGAAATCCTGTGAGCTTGCGGCTCGTTATACTGAGTTGGAGAACAAACACATTCAGCTCAAGCTCGATCTGAAACTGGCCCAAGAGAACTTAACGAAGGCGAAGGAGGAAGCAAAAGGTATGCTTGGTGAGGCCTTTGACGACTGCCTTTGCCACTTACTTGTTTCCGAATCTAATCTTACTATAACTTTGCAGGCAAAGTGAGGGATGCCCTGAAGAAGCAAGAGCTTGACTTGGCTGAGATGCAAAAAACTGCTTTAGAGAAGACCAGGCTCGCGGATGAGAAGCTGGCTTCAATGACCAAGCTTGAAGAAGAAAACACCAGTCTGAAAGCTGCTCTTGATGCTGCCAACCAGGAGGTCAGTCGACTGAAAAGTGACAAGACCACCCTGAATGACAAGGCCAGTGAGTTGAAGAGAAAGAAGAACGGTCTAGAGGCTTATCTAGGTGGACTCGCCAAGAAGTTGTTCCACATGCTTGAAGGTAATCCTCTGTATCAAACAAATATTTCAATTGTAACCTCCGACTGTTTGTCTTGACTCGGTGGTTGTGCTTGCAGAGTTTTGCCAGAACTTTGAAGAGGAGACTGGTCGACTGGAAGTAAACCTGGACCCCATCAACTCTCCTGTGAAAGATGAAGTTGCCATGAATGTACTCTGGCTTGAATCTCGTGTTGCTGTTGTCATTGATTATCTCGCAAGGCTGAAGGTCGCAACTTCTCGCATCGACACAACACTCTGGCCAAGAGAGACACTCCAGAATGACCTCGAGTCCCTGATGACTCGACTGAACTAGGTCCCAAGTCGAGTGCAGGAGTGGAAGAAGTCTTCGGCCAGGTGCGGTGCGGATGTTGCTCTATCTCTGGTCCGCGTTCACTGCAAGGATGCACGAGAGGACAAGCTGGTGGCTCTTAGGGTGGCTAACACCAAGAAGCATGATTTCAGATCTTTCATGGAGACCTTCATTGCTGCTGCCACTCGGATTGCAGATGGAATCGATCTGGACGAGTTTGTTGCACCTTCCAGCCCTCCACGGGAGGGGTAAAAACCTTCTGAGCATGATACTTTAAATTTTCCTCGATATGCTGAGTGAGTTTTGTAACCGACAAACCTTAACAGGCCTAGCGCCTGAGCACTTTCGGTTCCGTTAGGTGTTATCCGAACTTGGATTCATTGTTGAATATGTTTGTATTTGGTTTGAGGTGTCTTTTGCAGGTTAAGCGAAGCGCTTATTGCAATCGACTTGTTCCCCAATACACTTAGGCGAGCACTGGGCTGCAGCTAAGCCCCCGAGTGAGAGGTTTGCTCTCCAGTCGGTAGGATTTTAGATACTTCGGCGAGCACTGGGCTGGAGCTAAGCCCCCGAGTGGGAGGTTTGCTCTCCACTCGGTAGGATTTTCACATACTTAGGTGAGCGCTAGGCTGCAGCTAAGCCCCCGAGTGGGAGGTCTGCTCTCCACTCGGTAGGATTTCGGATACTTAGGCGAGCACTGGGCTGCAGCTAAGCCCCCGAGTGGGAGGTTTGCTCTCCACTCGGTAGGATTTCAAATACTTAGGCGAGCACTGGGCTGCAGCTAAGATCCCGAGTGGGAGGTTTGCTCTCCACTCGGTAGGATTTTGTACTTGTGGCGTAGCTCGGAAGGAGAGGGTAGCAGTCGACCTGCACCTCGTCCTCCTTGCGAAGCGCACGTTGTACTTGTGGCGTAGCTCGGAAGGAGAGGGTAGCATTCGACCTGCACCTCGTCCTCCTTGCGAAGCACACGTTGTACTTGTGGCGTAGCTCAATGCTGCAGCTAAGCCTCCGAGTGGAAGGCTAGCTTACCTTTCGACAGGATTTTGTTTATCTTAGGCGAGTACTTGGACTGCAGCTAAGCCTCTGAGTGGAAGGCTGGCTTACCACTCGGTTGGATTTTGTTTATCTTAGGCGAGTACTTGGACTGCAGCTAAGCCTCCGAGTGGAAAGCTGGCTTACCACTCGATAGGATTTTGTTTATCTTAGGCGAGTACTTGACCTGCAGCTAAGCCTCCGAGTGGAAGGCTGGCTTACCACTCGACAGGATTTTGTTTATCTTAGGCGAGTACTTGGACTGCAGCTAAGCCTCCGAGTGGAAGGCTGGATTACCACTCGACAGGATTTTATTTATCTTAGGCGAAACGGATTTCGAAGCTAAGCCTTCGTGTGGGAGACTGGCTCACCACTCGGTTAGGATTTTTTTTACAGACTTGGGCGAATCGGATTCGCAGCCAAGCCACCAACTAGGGGATTGTTTTGAGTGCACAAAAGAAATAACGATTATTGCGAAGATTATAAAGCTCTTGTCTTTGATAAATAAACTACAGAAGTACTTTTATTACAACTCATCCGAGTGAATACTTAGGTGTAAAAGGGGCGGAGAAGCTCCGCGTTCCAAGCTCGGGGCTCGTTGATCTGATGCTCGACATTGTAAAGACGGTATGCTCCATTGTGGAGAACCTTGGTGACAATGAAGGGACCTTCCCAAGAAGGAGCAAGCTTGTGTGGTTTCTGCTGATCCACTCAGAGAACTAAATCTCCTTCCTGGAAGGCTCGACTCTTCACGTTTTTGGCGTGGATGCGACGCAAGTATTGTTGGTAAATGGTCGATCTGATCAGAGCCATCTCCCTCTCTTCCTATAAAAGGTCGACTGCATCTTGTCATGCTTGTTCTGCTTCAGCTTCAGTGTAGAGCTCGACCAGGGGAGCATTGTGGAGAAGGTCACTCGGCAAGACTACTTCAGCTCCATAGACCAAGAAGAATGGAGTTCTTCCAGTCGACCGGTTGGGCGTGCTCCTTAACCCCCAAAGCACTGAGGGAAGTTCGTCGACCCATGCACCAGCCGCATGCTTAAGATCACGCATCAAACGGGGTTTCAACCCTTTGAGAATCAAACCATTGGCTCGTTCTACTTGTCCATTCGACTGTGGGTGTGCGACTGAAGCATAGTCGACTCGCGTGCCTTGAGATGTGCAGAAAGCTCTGAACTCTTCGGAGTCGAAGTTTGACCCGTTGTCAGTGATGACGCTGTGCGGGACCCCATATCTGAATATCAATTCTCTGATGAAGCTGATAGCAGTACCGGCATCGAGGTTCTTGATGGGTTTAGCTTCGATCCACTTAGTGAACTTGTCGACTGCTACCAGCACATGGGTAAAACCGCTTCTGCCTGTTCTCAAAGGACCGACCATATCCAAACCCCACACTACAAAGGGCCAGACGAGTGGTATAGTCTTCAAAGCTGACGCGGGCTTGTGTGACATATTGGATTAAAATTGGCATCCCTCGCACTTGTCGACTATCTCCTTCGCCATTTCATTCGCTCTTGGCCAATAAAATCCGGCTCGGTATGCTTTGGCCACAATGGTCCGAGAGGACGCATGATGGCCACAGGTCCCCGAGTGGATGTCATCAAGGATTATTCGACCTTCCTCCGGTGTTATGCATTTCTGACCAACTCCAGTCGCGCTTTCTCTGTACAACTGTCCTCTTATCATGGTAATGGCTTTAGATCGACGGACGATCTGTCGAGCCTCTTCTTCGTCCTCCGGGAGTTCTTTCCTCAAGATATACGTGATATATGGTACTGTCCAATCTGGAGTGATCACTAGAACTTCCATGATCAGGTCGACCACTGCTGGGACTTCAACCTCTGTCGGGTCTGTAACACTCTTAGGTTGCGGAGCTTCATCGGTAAAAGGGTCTTCTACGACTGACGGAGTGTGGATATGCTCCAAGAACACATCACTGGGGATGGCTTCTCTCTTGGATCCTATATTCGCCAGATCGTCAGCTGCTTGATTTTTCAGTCGGGGTATGTGGTGGAGCTCTAACCCTTCGAACTTCTTTTCGAGCTTCCTCACTGCATTGCAGTATCCAGTCATGGTTGGGCTTCTAACGTCCCACTCCTTCATCACCTGATTGACCACCAAATCTGAGTCGCCATAAACCATAAGGCGACGGACGCCGAGTGAAATGGCCATGCGCAACCCATACAAGAGTGCTTCATATTCTGCTTCATTGTTCGAGGAATCAAAGTGGATTTGGAGCACATATCTGAGTTTATCTCCTCGGGGGGGAAACCAGAACAACCCCAACACCAGAACCATTTAACATCTTAGATCCATCAAAGAACATGGTCCAATGCTCCGAGTGAACTTGAGTCGGCTGTTGTTGCTCAATCCACTCGGCAAGGAAATCTGCTATAGCCTGGGACTTAATGGCTTTCTTTGCCTCGAATTTGACATCAAGGGGAAGGAGTTCAATCGCCCATTTAGCCACTCGACCAGTTGCATCTCTGTTATGCAGAATCTCTGACAATGGTGCGTCGCTGACGGCTGTAATGTCATGATCAGAGAAATAATGAGCAACCTTCTTCATGGTCATGTAGATCCCGTATACGAGCTTCTGATAATGAGGGTATCTTTGCTTCGATGGGGTCAAAACTTCAGAGAGATAATACACTGGGCGCTGAACTTTGAAGGCTTTCCCTTCTTCTTCCCGCTCGACCGTAAGTACTGTACTGACGACTTGTCCTGTGGCTGCAATATAGAGCAACAGAGGCTCTTTGCTGATTGGAGCAGCAAGCACCGGCTGGGTGGAGAGCAGAGTTTTTAACTCGGCAAACGCTGCATCAGCTTCTGGAGTCCACTCGAACTTGTCTGCCTTCTTCATCAGTCGGTAAAGGGGCAATGCCTTTTCACCGAGGCGAGAGATGAATCGACTTAACGCGGCCAAGCATCTACTAAGCTTCTGGACGTCGTGCACACGCATAGGGCATTTCATTCGGAGTATGGTGCCAACTTTTTCTGGGTTAGCATCGATTCCTCGTTCTGAAATGAGAAAACCGAGTAACTTTCCGCCAGGTACTCCGAATGTGCACTTCGATGGATTGAGCTTGATATCATACCTTCTGAGGTTGGCAAATGTTTCAGCTAGGTCAGTCAATAGGTCGGAACCTTTTCGCGACTTGACCACGATATCATCCATGTACGCTTCCACATTCCGACTGATTTGAGTGAGTAAACACTTTTGAATCATTCTCATGAACGTGGCTCCGGCATTCTTGAGGCCGAATGGCATGGTGATATAGCAAAAGCACCCGAATGGAGTGATGAAAGATGTTTTGATTTCGTCAGGTCCATACAAATGGATCTGATGATACCCAGAATAAGCGTCTAGAAAAGACAATCTCTCGCACCTGCGGTCGACTCCACAATTTGGTCGATGCGAGGGAGAGGAAAATGATCTTTCAGGCAGGCCCGATTGATATGTTTGAAATCAATGCACATGCGATGTGAGTTGTCCTTCTTGGGGACCATGACGACATTGGCGAGCCACTCGGAGTGGTATATCTCTCGAATGAACTCTGCTGCAAGGAGTCGAGCCACCTCCTCGCCAATGGCTTTTTTCTTCTGAATGGCGGACCGTCGAAGATGTTCTTTAACATCTTTTGCTTTTGAATCGACTCTAAGGCGATGCTCATCTAGCCCCCTGGGAACACCCGGCAAGTCAGCTGGCTTCCATGGAAAGATGTCCCAGTTCTCACGGAGGAACTGGATGAGCGCTTCTTCCTATTTAGAGTCGAGTGTTGTGGAAATATGGGTCGGAGCTGCATTGGGGTCAGTCGGGTGGATATGAACTGGCTTCGTCTCACCGGACGACTGAAATGCTGACTCTGTGGCGGGTTTCTTGACCCGCAGTAAATAACTCGGATCTGCATTCTTCTTGTATTCCTCCAGCTCTACCACCGTTATCTGGTCATCCGCAATCTTTGAGCCTTTCTGGAAACACTATTCTGCTTTCTTCTGGGTGCTAGTGATGGTGATCACGCCTTTGGGGCCAGGCATCTTTAACTTGAGGTACACATAACATGGTCGAGTCATGAAGCGGGCGTAGGCTGGTCTTCCCAAAATAGCGTGGTAGGCGCTTCGGAAATCCACGACTTCAAATGTCAGTTTCTCTTTGCGGAAATGCTTCGAGTCGCCGAACACTACATCTAGAGCTATTTGGCCGAGTGACTCAGCCTTCTTTCCTGGGATGACTCCATGAAAACTCATGTTGCTGGAACTGCCTGGACATCGGAATGCCCATTCCCTTGAGCGTCTCTGCATACAGTATATTCAACCCGCTGCCGCCATCCATCAATACCTTCGTCAGTCGAGTTCCTTCGACGACTGGGTCGACCACCAGCGCTTGCCTCCCAGGGGTGGCAATGTGAGTAGGATGGTCTGACTGGTCAAAAGTAATGGGAGTTTGCGACCATCTCAAATAGTTTGGTGTCGCCGGGGCGACCATATTGACCTCATGGTTGATCACTTTCAGTCGACTTTTGCTCTCTACATCAGCAAAAATCATCAGAGTGGAGTTGACATGAGGGTACTCTCCATCACTGTCCTCCTTGTCCTCAGCCTTGTCCGACTCCTTCTCTTTGTCCTTCGGCTGTTTCCCTTGAAACTGCTAGATTAAGAGCCGGCACTGGCGAGTGGTATGCTTTGGGTAGATGAAGTTACCCTCTTCGTCTTTCTTCGTGTGGATATGACACGGTAGATCCATCACGTCATTACCTTCCTTATCTTTTACCTTCTTGGGGTTCTAAGATCCTTTGGGCTTCCCTTTGAATTTGCCCTGAGTCACGGCCAGAGCCTCTCCAGGAGCAGCTGGCTCGGCCTTCCGCTTCTGCTTCCGACTGGAGTTTCCTTTATCCAACTGACTCGGCTTGTACTTGCCACTCCGGAGTCGGTCCTCTTCTTCGCCATTGGCGTACTTGGTGGCTATTTCCATCATCCGACTCAGGGTCATATCTCCAGTTCGACCAAACTTCAAGCTCAACTCTCTGTTCTTGACACCATCCTTGAAGGCGCAGACCGCTTGATGGTCTGACACATTCTCTACAATATGATGCGAAGTGATCCATCTCTGGATGTAATCTCTCAGTGTTTCACTCAACTTTTGTACACAAACTTGCAGCTCATTCAATCCGGCAGGTCGCTTGCAAGTTCCCTCGAACGTCCTGACGAACACTCGGGAAAGATCTTCCCAGGTGTAAATGCTGCTAGGAGCTAACTGATTCAACCATGCCCTGGCCGAACCCTCTAGCATAAGTGGCAAATGCTTCATGGCCACCTCATCATTACCGCCACCAATCTGAACAGCCACTCGGTAGTCTTCAAGCCAAGTTTCAGGCTTAGACTCTCCGGTGAACTTACTCACCCCAGTCGCCAACCTGAAGTTGGGGGGTATCACTGCGGCTCTAATGGCTCTGCTAAAACATTCTGGACCTGAAACATGGACTTGGCTGCTTGTGGGCACATCTCTGTCATGGCAACCTCTATGAGCTCTGTTCCGGTCGACCAAACCTTGCACGATGATGGATCTCGCGTCAAAGCCTGGCTCTCTGGGGTCGACTGGAGCTCTCCACCCAACACTGAGCTGGCGTCTGTCATCTTGCTGCTGATGGGCGTTAGACCCACTTCTCGGGGGAGGAGTGGGCACTCGACGCCTGTCATCACGATCAAATCGATCATCATAGTGGTCCCGCCGGCCTTCACGTCCCACGCGCCTCGGAGGCGACCTTGGACTGTGAGCCGACTGAATAGTATTCGCAGCGACAGATCGACTGTGAATCCTGTTGCGCGACTGTGACACAGCTGAATTCTGATCTCCTGCTGCCCGGAGCAAATCTCTGATCTACATCAAGCCTCTTCCATCCTCTGACTGAGAGGGCTGAATTGACTCCGCCATACGGGCTGCAGCTGCCAAATTCTGAATTGGGGTTCGATATACCTGAGTCGGTTGCGGAAAGAGCTGACGTCGGTTGGAGTTGGTCACTCGTTGACGCGCACGCTCGTCGAGTGCTCGCTGGAGGTTCTCCAGTCAAGTGCGTTCAGCCAGGTTGGCTAAACGCGCCTCTTCCAGGGCACGAGCCTCAGGAGTTTCTCCTGCAATGGGAGTATGCAGGGCATCCATGTTCCGGCGGTGAAGTTCTTCCCTCTGCTGAGAAGTGAGTGGCTCGGGCTGATACTCTTCGTGGTCTTGAGCGGGGTTGCCCCCGTCGTCCATCCCGTCGTCGCGGGGGAAACCGGGAGGACTACGAGGCCCGTTGACCATCAGGACCTCCGCCGCGGGATCACTGCTATCACACTCGGATGCAGTCTCTACAGAGCCAGTCGAACAGGCCGTAGAGAGATTCGTCGGGCTCAATTGCCGCGACTTGGGTGGTGGCCGATTGGCGAGCCACTGCGTGTCTCACCCATCGCTGGAGCCTCGACCGACCGGAGCTTTGCGCTGGTGGGAGACAGGGAGGGAGGACGGCGTACGAGTCGACCGGTATGGGGTCGACGGCTGCCGCAGCAAGACGCCGCAGACACACGCCCGAAAGTGCGTCGCCCCGCGGACGGGGAGGGCGTCGATGTCGAGTGGTGCCTCCTGGACCCAAGCGGAGTCGTCGGCGATGAAAGTGAGCGCGCCGAGACGGAACTCGCGGCCCTCGACCAGAGCTCCGTCGGAAACCATGATGAAGGCGATCGGACAAATTGCAACTTCTCCAAAAAAGTCGCTAAGACACCCGCCCCACGGTGGGCGCCAACTATCGTGGTTCTAAGTCTGACAGTAGAATGGGGGGTAGGTATGGAGAGGCAAGATCCTAGCTATGGAGTAGTTGTACACACGAGTGTTTTAACGAGTTCAGGCCCTTCTCTGACGAAGTAAAAGCCCTACGTCTCGGAGCCCGGAGGCGGTCGACTGGTTTATGTGTATATGAGTTACAGGGGTGCGAACCCTTCTACCAGTGGAGGGGGTTGGCTTATATAGAGGACGCCAGGACCCCCGCCTACCCACGTAGCAGAGGGTTAAAGTACATTAAGGCCGGGCGTTACTGGTAACGCCTTACATAAAGTGTCATCATGACCATTAAGACTACTTAATTACAGACCGTTTGGATACAGAGTAGATCCTGAACTCCTGGTGGTCGAGTGAGTCTTCATGGTCGAGTGTCTTCTAGCCGGTCGAGTGGAGTCTCTCTTGGTCGAGTGGAGCCTTTCTTGGTCGACTGGAAGGTAGCTTTGTCTAAGAAAGTCCTTGGGTATGGTATCCTAGATAGGTCCATGACCCTACCCTAGATATATAACATCATCAGTAGCTGGCCACCATCATCAGCCAAACCCACTCCGGTGAGGCCACTAATTAACAGGAGCACGATTGCGTCCCTAGTGGGAAGATCCAAGCGAATGAGGTCCCTGATCTGCTGCCATAGCATTCTGAAGCCAGAGGGTAAGTTGATGTGGATAGCCAACAGATGCGCTGCCCCTCTGGTAAGTGGCTGGCTTCCCAACAATGCCATCGCCCTTCTGAGAGTCAAACCGAGTCGTGAAGGAGTAATAGCCGTGGGAGTCCAGGTGTTTGGGACGCAGCTGGTCAAGTTTTTTTTGGGGGGGTGGGGAGGGAAGCAGGTCAAGTGCGGCGTCGACAACTCGCCCAAATATACACGCAAAAATTACGGGAGGAAACTTTTGGTCTATGGGTGTATATACACCCTATATGCAAAAAAAATTAGTAATTCAACCAAAAGCCAAAAATTCCTGAAAATATTTTTGAAATAAACTTGACCTTCTATTGTACTCGTGAGAAAATAAATCCACAAAAAAATATCCCTTTGACTTCTTTTCAAAAAAGACAAATTTTTGGCTAAAATAGTGTGAATAGTGACCTATAATAGCAAATAAATTTTGTCTTTTTTGCTGTGAAGTCAACTTTTGTTTTTTTTTTCATCCAGATTTTTTTACTAGTGCAAAAGTAAGTCAAGTGTTTTGTCAAAATAGTTCTTACCTATTTTGACTTTTTATTAAAATAATAAAAAAAAATCCCATATAGGGTGTATATACATGCAGGTTCCAAAGTGTATTTCCCCAAAAATTACTTGCTGCCGTAGGCGGTCGATTCGCCGAGGTGGAAGATTCGGTGCGGCCCAAAGGCTTCTGGATTCGCCTTGCATGCAAAGAAGGCCCAAGCTACGCAAAGGGATCCACATAGACGAAGCCAAGCCAGCCGATCATCGTCGTCTCACCTGCACAAAACCTAACCGAAGCCTCCAATCGGCCGCAGTCGCTTCTGCTCTCGCTAGGGTATCGCTATGGCCAGGACAAGGGGCCCCGGCCGCCCGCTGCTCCCGCGGCGGATACTTGTCGTGTCTCTCCCGATACGAGATCCCACATCCACCGCCGGGGCCGAGCTAGGGCAAGCCACCGACGACGGGGTTGTGTTCGAGCGTGAGGCCAACGGGGAACCTGTATCGAAGCGCACGCGCCGCTGCCGCCGCGCCGCCGCCGCCGCCCTCGACCGCCTCCCGGATGAGATCGTGGCGTGTGAGATCCTTGTCCGCCTTCCAGCCAGGGACATCCTCCGCTGCCGCGCGGTTTGTCGCTACTGGCTCCGCCTCGCCTCTGCCCCTGATTTCCTGCTAGCCCATCACCGGCGCCAGCCGTCGCTCCCCCTGGTCGCGCTCTACCGCACATTCTGTACAAGTAGAGCGGATGGCCTCCCAATGTGCGGCCGTGGCCGGCCCATCGTCGTGTTCGACGACTACAACAACAATCGTAGTGGCTTCAAGCTGCACGCCTCCTGTGACGGCCTCCTCCTGCTCAGCCGATCTAACGAGAGCTTCAGCATCTGCAACCCAGCCACGCGTCAGTGCGCTCCCCTCCGAAACCTCACCACCGCTGGCCACATCAAAATTGTGATAGCCGCGTTATACCTCCACCACACGTCAGGTGAGTACCGTGTCCTCTACTGGAAAAAGAGACACTGGAAAGGGAATGAACGAGTGAAAGAAGCTTCCTGCTACATCCTTACGGTGCGGCGGAGAGGCTCGCCGAGGTGCATCCGAGTTCCTTCGGAGATCCCTGCCATTAAGAAATCTATGATAGCTGCGAACGTGATGACCACTATTAATGTGGCCCCACCCATCATGTTTCGCAACTGCCTGCATTGGGAACCTAGCTGGCTTCGCTATGATGTCGGGGACATAGTCGTTTTCAACACAGTGGCTGAGTCATTCAGATCCATGTGCTGCCCGCCTGGTGCTACCAGTTCCTGCACTCGCTTGTGCGACCTGGAAGGTTCGATCGGCTTCAGTTGCTTCGACGATCGGAGGACAATCGTCAGAGTCTGGGTGGTAGAGGACTATGAGAGGGAGGTATGGGCATTCAAGTACCATGTTAAATTCCCCATGGAGAGCTTGTACCACTTGACAGATACACGGCATTTCATTTTCTCCGACAAGGGAGATGTGCTCGTCTATAGTATATACGCACGTTACATGTTCCATTGTGACAGTACTGGCAAGTTTCTAGACGAATTCCAATGGAATCATGAGTCACAAGGTTTGAGCATTATTGGGCATAGGTTCAAAGAAAGCCTTGTCGACCATAAGTTCTTTGCAAGGCGAGAAGCAGCTCATGATGGACAACCAAGTTTTTTCGAAAGGCTCTAAATTAAGGTACCTCAACATAACAGTGATTTTGGTTTATTTACATATTTCTCATCTTATTGCGTTTTTTAGTGTAGTGATTAACTGGAGCTATTTCTTTCTTAGTCAAGACGTTAGCTCTTTCTTTATTGTTCATTGAGCAGTTCGAATGCTTTGATTGCTTATCAGATAAGAGGTTAAAATATTCTTCATTCTTTTATTTTGTTAATTCAAAATTGCACTCAAATCCATTCTTTTTCATAACTTGAGTATTCCATATTATTTGCATTTCATGGATCTTTAACTCCATTTTACTATCACAGTAAAACACTTCAAATATGTATAATACCTCAAGATGAAAACAATCACTTTGATGTCTGCACTTGTTAGGTGGTCATATCCATCTAATTTGGGAAAGATGTGAATCGACTGCGGTGTAGATATCTAACTTTGGAACATAAGATGTCATGTGTCATATATGAAGAAAAGGATTAAGACAGCATGCTTCACATGGTAAAACAAAAAAACAGTGCTTTGAATATTTTAGATATTGTCAGTTGATCTGTCTATGCACTTAACGAAGTGTGAAGGTGAATTCTGCTACGTTCCAGAAACATCAGCTGCCAGTTAACTGTTGATGGTCTATTTTTTCTTATGGCAACACATAGGTCATCGGGGCATGAATAGACTTCATCCGTTCTTTCTTTCTCGAAACAGGGTTGACCCTTCATCGTAGAGAACAATTTAACCACCATCTCATTATGTTGTGTGACAGTCTTAACAATGAGGTTACAAACTAGGTGTCGAGATTTGCTAGTTTGCTAGAATTTTTGGTGGATTAGTTAGTGGTGTACTCTGACTCTAGCCCATTGCTACTGTGCTTTTGATGCCTCTTGAGTTTCAGTTATATCCATGTGTTTAAATGTGTTTTTGGGGATCCAAAACACAAATGTTGATAAGGAGTACTGAGCTATAACATGAAGATTATTTTTTAGACGCTGCCGGTGACAGAATTTGAACTAGTTGTGCCACAGTATTGTCCAATCACAACATAGACACGATACAAAATGTCTCGCTCTCCTTTTGTACTTTATGAGTTTATCTGATTTTAGTATGAACATACTGCTCATGGTTATTATTGAAGTTTTCTTGGGTTGTTGTACCGGTCATATGGTCTAAACAGATGTTCTCTAACCGAGGAAACAAATATTAAGTTCATTGTTGCACGTAAACTTGTACGTCTGGTGCATTGAAATTAGGGATGTGCTGCTCTTTGTAAGCGAAGTCTTGGCCTGTCCGGATGCCATGGTGTTGGCTGCTGAACGGCGTTGGATCAAGATCATCACTGGATCTGATTGTAAAGCCCTGGAGGACCACGGGCATCAAGGGAATGACTGGTCGTTTGGTAGCCATATTATTCGAGAGATGCGCACCTATCTCTCAAATTTCCAGGGTTTGAGCTATGATTTGCTGGGAGAGAGGAAAATGATGGAGCCCACAGATGTGCTAAGCATGCATTATTTGCAGACATGAATATTGGGTGTCCGATGCAATCCCTGACTGAATGCCGTGCTGCACTCAGAATATGTACATTCGCTGAAAGTATGAATGTCACTGAGAGTGGTACTGAAAAAAAATCATACGTTATACTCCCTCCGCTCCTAAATATAAGTCATTCCACTACAAATTATACACGGATGTATATAGACATATTTTAGGTATAGATTCACTCATTTTGCTCCATATGTAGTACATAGTGAAATCTCTAAAAAGACTTATATTTAGAAACATAGGAAGTAGAAATTAATGTGGGGGGGTTCTCCGGCTCCACCATGCATGTCGCCGACGGCACCTCTGGCTGCCGGTACACACCGTTTCTTGAGTGAGTCCGCGTAGGCGGTGCCGTCATGGCGCGTGGTGCCTCCGGCGGTTCGAGGGAATATAGGCAACCAGCCAGAAGGAAAGATTGAAGAGAACCCGACCTATTATATTACAACTTATATATGACCTAGGGGTGAAACAGATACTTGATTTTGGAGTATATAGCAAAAAACTACCACATTACAAGCTATGTCTACAAAAAATTATCGGTTTTTTTAATTTTTCAAAATGCTACCACAATTTTGGTTCGCTGTTCCAAAAAACCCTAGTGACCAGGTGCTTAAGTTTTAATCATGATTATGGCATGGCGGCCCCGCTCGTCAGCTCCACATGGCAAAAAAAGTCAACACTGTTATGTAAACAGTTAGTTGACCGTTATGACCAGGTAGGGCCCACATGCACCTTCTTCTCCTCTGTCTCCCTTTCATCTCCGGTGGCCTTCTTGTTGAGTAAATAGGCAATTTCTCGATTAAATTAATCCACGAGTAAATCACTAGCATGATATTGACTAAGTTGATGACGTACTGACTTTGATCTAAACATGCACGTACTAAGCAAACAGTAGACAAATCTACACATACTGCTAGTACTGCTAATATGAAATTAATCAGGAGCGGGATAAACGAGTTATACCCTCCAGTAGGCCATGCAGAGGCCGCGGCTTTGGTGGCAGCAGCGGCGTCCTCGGCGGCCTTCTTGTCGGCTTCAGCTTTCTTGGCGGCGACACAGTCGGGGTCGGTGGACATGGTGATGATGAAGGCGACGCGGACGTAGAGGAAGTAGACGATCGAAAGCGAGCAGTCGCGTAATCGCTGCCCAAAAACCTATTCGCCCCTCACCCCGTACAGGAACCAGAAGGGCGTGGTTTCGGAGACCTGCTCTCCCGTCGACCGTGTACGCGGTGAACGGGATGGAGTCGCCGGCGGCAGCAGCAGCAGAGGAACGACGTGGGCGTGGAGGCGGAGATGCGTTCTGTTTTCGCGGCGGCTAGGGTTGGCAGCGCCCGACATATATATGTGCGGCCGCGCGTGGAGAGACGTGGGCTGAACCCACGTCCAAGTCGGTAGCCCACGATCCGACGTCTCAGATCGTGGCCCTACCTGTCAAAGACTCTCCATTCCTTACCGGCAAAAAGAAGCGCATAGGAGCGAGCTCGGCTCGGCTGAATCCCGCAACCCGCGGCGCGGCGCGTCATGACGAGGCGTGGCGTGGCGAGGCGAGCAGAGGAGGAGGAGTGCGCGAGGGCCTCTTCTCTTCTCAAGCTCCAATAGCATGTAGAAGAGCCACCCTTATAAACCAGTCCAACTTTCCTTCCACTAGCATGGTGGGACTAAACTTCCCACCACCTTGTCATGCCACCTACATGGGCCCTTAGAGATCAAATCTGAAATTGTCATATGGGCTCTAGGCCCATCTCACATTTCAACAATCCCCCACCAGATCTCAGGGGCCCACTTTGTCCTTTGTTCCGAACGCTGTTTTGATATACTAGTGTTTCAATGAAGACCTGTTAAGGTTGAGCTTCACCTAGAACAAGTAGCTACACTCCTTCACAACTGAACAATGGACTATGCCTTGAATTGTCAGTTTGGCGTAAAGAAGTTTCACCACATGTCTTACTAGTACTGGGCTGCCGAAGGCTGACCCCTCGGGTGGAGCATATAAGTCACACTCCTGGCCTATTCATGAGCTTACTAGAGATCACCCCAATCTCATAGACTGTGACTAGCAGTCGGGCTCACATAGGTGTGTTCCTCCAAAGATCGCTCTGTAGGATAGCATCTTGCTTATACATATAAGCCTTGGAACACATTAAGACAGTAGTCATCCTTCCATACAGTTTCCGAGAGTATTGCATCTCCAACGGAGTGGGTTAGTAAAGTTACTCTCCTTAGTTCATCACTCGCTTGTTTCCCAGGTCCTACTTGACGGGATCTCCGATCACATAGGTTGGGTTACCACCATGGCAACTCATGTGGGTCTTATACCCATCTCCCTCGATGCACTATCTATCACTACACGTGATAGCCCTTTCGTAAAGGGATCTGCCAGATTCTTAGCCGTATGGACATAGTCCAGCACTATCACTCCGGAGTTTCTTAATTTTCTGACAACTTTTAATCTCATTCTTATGTGTTTATTGGACTTCATGTTGTCCTTTGAACTCTTCACCTTGGTGATGACAGTCTGATTGTCACAGTTCATAAGGATAGCCGGAACCGGTTTATCAACCAGTGGCAAGTCCATCAAAAGATCTCGAAGCCATCCTGCTTCAACACCAGAAGTGTCTAATGCTGTTAATTCTGCTTCCATTGTCGATCTCGTTAAGATCGTTTGCTTGCAAGACTTCCAGGAAACAGCGCCACCTCCAGGAGTAAACATATACCCAGTTGTGGCCTTCATCTCATCAGCATCAGAGATCCAATTCGCATCACTATACCCTTCAAGTACCGACGGGTCTCCGGTATAGTGAAGTCCATAGTTCATAGTACCTTTCAGATAGCGCATAACTCTTTCAACAGCATGCCAATGTACATCACCCGGTTTGGAAACAAACCGGCTCAGTTTGCTCACAGCAAACGCGATGTCAGGCCTCGTTGCGCTCGCTAGGTACATCAGTGAACCAATGATTTGAGAGTATCTCAATTAATCTTTAGCCATGCCTTTGGACTTTCGAATCAACACGCTAGGATTATATGGTGTTTGAGATGGTGTGCAGTCCGAATATCCAAAACGACTCAACACCTTCTCAATATAATGGGATTGCAGAAGTGTGATCCCACAATCATTATCTCTCATTAGCTTGATGTTCAAGATAACATCAGCCACACCAAGGTCTTTCATCTCAAAGTTCTGAGATAGAAACGATTTGACCTCCTCAATGACTTTGAGGTTTGTTCCGAATATCAGTATGTCATCAACATACAAGCACAGTATAACTCCTTCGCCCCCACCATGGCGATAGTATACACATTTGTCAGCCTCATTAACAACGAAACCAACAGATGTCAGAGTTGTATTGAACTTATCATGCCATTGCTTAGGTGCTTGCTTCAGGCCATATAAAGATTTCAGCAACTTACACACCTTCCTTTCCTGACCATCTATCACAAAGCCATATGGCTGTTGCATGTAGATTTCCTCATTTAGCTCTCCATTCAGAAAAGCCGTCTTAACATCCATTTGATGGACGAGAAGACCATGTGAGGCCGCCAACGAGAGTAATACTCGAATGGTGGTCAGTCTAGCCACAGGTGAATAAGTATCGAAGAAATCTTCATCTTCTTTCTGGTCATAGCCCTTGGCCACAAGCCTGGCCTTGTACTTTTCAATCGTACCATCGGGCCTAAGCTTTTTCTTGAACACCCACTTACATCCCAATGGTTTGCAACCATAGGGACGCTCAGTGATCTCCCATGTCCCGTTAGCCATGATGGAATCCATCTCGCTACGGACCGCATCCTTCCAGTAGTCAGCTTCTGGAGAGGCATACGCTTCTGAGATAGAAGTGGGAGTATCATCCACGAGGTAGACGAAAAATTGCTACACATAATAGGTTTTTCAATTGTTGAGTAAATAGGCAATTTCTCGATTAAATTAATCTACGAGTAAATCACTAGCATGGCATTGACTAAGTTGATGACGTACTGACTTTGATCTAAACATGCACGTACAAAGCAAACAGTAGACAAATCTACAACTACTGCTAGTATTGCTAATATGAAATTAATGAGGAGCGGGATAAACGAGTTATACCCTCTAGTAGGCCATGCAGAGGCCGCGGCTTTGGTGGCAGCAGCGGCGTCCTCGACGGCCTTCTTGTCGGCTTCAGCTTCCTCGGCGGCGGCACGGTCGGGGTCGGTGGACATGGTGATGATGAAGGCGACGCGGACGTAGAGGAAGTAGACGATCGGAAGCGAGCAGTCGCGTAATCGCTGCCCAAAAACCTATTCGCCCCTCACCCCGTACAGGAACCAGAAGGGCGTGGTTTCGGAGACCTGCTCTCCCGTCAACCGTGTCCGCGGTGAACGGGATGGAGTCTACGGCGGCAGTAGCAACAGAGGAACGACGTGGGCATGGAGGCGGAGATGCGTTCTGTTTTCGCGGCGGCTAGGGTTGGCAGCGCCCCACATATATATGTGCGGCCACGCATGGAGAGACGTGGGCTGAACCCACGTCCAAGTCGGTAGCCCACGATCCGACGTCTCAGATCGTGGCCCTACCTGTCAAAGACTCTCCGTTCCTGACCGAAAAAGAAGCGCATAGGAGCGAGCTGTTGGGCAACGTAGTAATTTCAAAAAAATTCCTATGCACACGCAAGATCATGGTGATGGCATAGCAACGCGAGGGGAGAGTGTTGTCCATGTACCCTCGTAGACCGTAAGCGGAAGCGTTATCACAACGCGGTTGATGTAGTCGTACGTCTTCACGACTCGACCGATCCAAGCACCGAACGTACGGCACCTCCGTGTTCAGCACACGTTCAGCTCGATGACGTTCCCCGGGCTCCAATCCAGCAAAGCGTCCGGGATGAGTTCCGTCAGCACGATGGCGTGGTGACGATGATGATGTTCTACCGGCGCAGGGCTTCGCCTAAACTCCACGACGATATGACCGAGGTGGAATATGGTGGAGGGGGGCACCGCACACGGCTAAGGAACGATCCGTAGATCAACTTCTGTGTTATGGGGTGCCCCCCTGCCCCCGTATATAAAGGAGCAAGGGGGGAGGAGGTCGGCCCTAGGAGGGGGCGCGCCAAGTGTGGAGTCCTACTAGGACTCCCTTGTCCTAGTAGGATTCCACCTCCCTTGTTGGAGTAGGAGAAGGGGAAAGAGGGGGAGAGGAAGAAGGAAAGGGGGGCTGCGCCCCTTGTCCAATTCGGACCAGAGGGGGGGCGCAGGCCTCCTTCCTTTTGGCCTCTCTCCTCTATTCCCGTATGGCCCAATAAGGCCCATATACTTCCCGGCGAATTCCCGTAACTCTCCGGTACTCCGAAAAATACCTGAATCACTCTTAACCTTTCCGAACTCCGAATATAGTCGTCCAATATATCGATCTTTACGTCTCGACCATTTCGAGACTCCTTGTCATGTCCCCGATCTCATCCGGGACTCCGAACTCTTTCGGTACATCAAAACTCATAAACTCATAATATAACTGTCATCGAAACCTTAAGCGTGCGGACCCTACGGGTTCGAGAACTATGTAGACATGACCTAGAACTATTCTTGGTCAATAACCAATAGCGGAACCTAGATGCCCATATTGGCTCCTACATATTCTACGAAGATCTTTATCGGTCAAACCGCATAACAACATACTTTGTTCCCTTTGTCATCGGTATGTTACTTGCCCGAGATTCGATCGTCGGTATCCAATACCTAGTTCAATCTCGTTACCGGCAAGTCTCTTTACTCGTTACATAATGCATCATCCCGCAACTAACTCATTAGTCACATTGCTTGCAAAGCTTATAGTGACGTGCATTACCGAGAGGGCCCAGAGATACCTCTCCGACAATCGGAGTGACAAAACTTAATCTTGAAATACACCAACCCAACATGTACCTTTGGAGACACCTGTAGTACTCCTTTATAATCACCCAGTTACGTTGTGACGTTTGGTAGCACCCAAAGTGTTCCTCCGGTAAACGGGAGTTGCATAATCTCATAGTTACAGGAACATGTATAAGTCATGAAGAAAGCAATAGCAACATACTAAACGATCAAGTGCTAGGCTAACGGAATGGGTCATGTCAATCACATCATTCTCCTAATGATGTGATCCCATTAATCAAATGACAACACATATCTATGGTTAGGAAACATAACCATCTTTGATTAATGAGCTAGTAAAGTAGAGGCATACTAGTGACTATATGTTTGTCTATGTATTCACACATGTATCATGTTTTCGGTTAATACAATTCTAGCATGAATAATAAACATTTATCATGATATAAGGAAATAAATAATAACTTTATTATTACCTCTAGGGCATATTTCCTTCAGTCTCCCACTTGCACTAGAGTTAATAATCTAGTTCACATCGCCATGTGATTTAACACTAATATTCACATATGTATGTGATTAATACCCATAGTTCACATCGTCATGTGATCAACACCCAAAGGGTTTACTAGAGTCAATAATCTAGATTACATCGCTATGTGATTAACACCCAAAGAGTACTAAGGTATGATCATGTTTTGCTTGTGAGAGAAGCTTAATCAACGGGTCTGTCACATTCAGAGCCGTATGTATTTTACAAATATTCTATGTTTTCAATGCTCTGCATGGAGCTCCTCTAGCTTAATTGCTCCCACTTTTAATATGTATCCAGATTGAGACTTCGAGTCATCTGGATTAGTGTAAAAGTTTGCAGCGATGTAACTTTTACAACAAACTCTTTTATCACCTCCATAATCGAGAAACATCTCCTTAGTCCTCACTAAGGATATTCTTGACCGCTGTCCAGTGATCTACTATTAGATCAAAATTGTATTCCTTTGTCAAACTCAGAGCAAGGTATACAATAGGTCTGGTTCACAGCATAGCATACTTTATAGAACCTATGACTGAGGCATAGGGAATGACTTTCCATTCTCTTTCTATTTTCTGCCATGGTCGGGTCTTGAGTCTTACTCAACTTCACACCTTGCAACACAGGCAAGAACTCTTTCTTTGACTGTTCCATTTTGAACTACTTCAAAATCTTGTCAAGGTATGTACTCATTGAAAAATCTTATCAAGCGTCTTGATCTATTTCTATAGATCTTGATGCTCAATGTGTAAGCAGCTTCACCAAGGTCTTTCTTTGAAAAACTCCTTTCAAACACTCCTTTATGCTTTCCAGAAAAATTCTACATTATTTCCGATCAACAATATGTCATTCACATATACTTATCAGAAATGTTGTAGTGCTCCCACTCACTTTCTTGTAAATACAGGCTTCACAGTAAGTCTGTACAAAACTATATGCTTTGATCAACTCATCAAAGCGTATATTCCAACTCCGAGTTGCTTGCACCAGTCCATAGATGGATCGCTGGAGCATGCACATTTTGTTAGTACCTTTAGGATTGACATAACCTTCTAGTTGCATCATATACAACTCTTCTTTGAGAAAACCATTAAGGAATGCAGTTTTGACATCCATTTGCCAGATTTCATAAATTGTGGCAATTGCTAACATGATTCGGACAGACTTAAGCATCGCTACAGTTGAGAAAATCTCATTGTAGTCAACACCTTGAACTTGTCAAAAACCTTTTTGCGACAAGTCGAGCTTTGTAGATAGTAACACTACTATCAACGTCCGTCTTCCTCTTGAAGATCCATTTATACAATATGGCTTGCCGATCATTAGGCAACTCCACCAAAGTCCACACTTTGTTCTCATACATGGATCCCATCTCAGATTTCATGGCCTTAAGCCATTTTGCGGAATCTGGGCTCATCATCGCTTCCTCATAGTTCGTAGGTTCGTCATGGTCAAGTAACATGACCTCCAGAACAGGACTACCGTACCACTCTGGTGCGGATCTTACTCTGGAAGACCTACGAGGTTCTGTAGTAACTTAATCTGAAGTTTCATGATCATCATCATTAACTTCCTCACTAATTGGTGTAGTAGTCACACGAACAGATTTCTGTGATGAACTACTTTCCAATAAGGGAGCAGGTACAGTTACCTCATCAAGTTCTACTTTCCTCCCACTCACTTCTTTCGAGAGAAACTCCTTCTCTAGAAAGGATCCATTCTTAGCAACGAATGTTTTGCCTTTGTGATAGAAGGAGTACCCAATAGTTTCCTTTGGGTATTCTATGAAGACGCACTTCTCCGATTTGGGTTTGAGCTTATCAGGATGAAACTTTTTCACATAAGCATCGCAACCCCAAACTTTAAGAAACGACAACTTTGGTTTCTTGCCAAACTACAGTTCATATTGTGTCGTCTCAACGGACTTAGGTGGTGCCCCTTTTTAACGTGAATGCAGCTGTCTTTAATGCATGACCCCAAAACGATAGTGGTAAATCGGTAAGAAACATCATAGATTGTACAATATCCAATAAAGTACGGTTATGACGTTCGGACACACCATTACGCTGTGGTGTTCCGAGTGGCGTGAGTTGCGAAACTATTCCGCATTATCTCAAATGTAGACCAAACTTGTAACTCAAATATTCTCCTCCACGATCAAATCGTAGAAATTTTATTTTCTTGTTACGATGATTTTCAACTTCACTCTGAAATTCTTTGAACTTTTCAAACGTTTCAGACTTATGTTTCATTAAGTAGATATACCCATATCTGCTCAAATCATCTGTGAAGGTCAGAAAATAATGATACTTGCCGCGAGCCTCAACACTCATCGGATCGCATACATCAGTATGTATTATTTCCAATAAGTCAGTTGCTCGCTCTATTGTTCCGGAGAACGGAGTCTTTAGTCATCTTGCCCATAAGGCATGGTTCGCAAGCATCAAGTGATTCATAATCAAGTGATTCCAAAATCCCATCAGCATGGAGTTTCTTCATGTGCTTTACACCAATATGACCTAAACTGCAGTGCCACAAATAAGTTGCACTATCATTATTAACTTTGCATCTTTTGGTTCCAATATTATGAATATGTGTATCACTACGATCGAGATCCAACGAACCATTTTTCATTGGGTGTGTAACCATATAAGGTTTTATTCATGTAAACAGAACAACAATTTATTCTCTTACTTAAATGAATAACCGTATTGCAATAAACATGATCAAATCATATTCATGCTCAACGCAAACACCAAATAACACTTATTTAGTTTCAACACTAATCCCGAAAGTATAGGGAGTGTGCGATGATGATCATATCAATCTTGGAACTACTTTCAACACACATCGTCACCTTGCCTTTTTACTATTTTCTGTTTATTCTGCAACTCCCGTTTCGAGTTACTACTCTTAGCAACTGAACCAGTATCAAAATGCCGAGGGGTTGCTATAAACACTAGTAAAGTACACATCAATAACATGTATATCTAATATACCTTTGTTCACGTTTGCCATCCTTCTTATCCGCCAAATACTTGGGGCAGTTCCACTTCTAGTGACTAGTCCCTTTGCAGTAGAAGCACTTAGTCTCAGGCTTAGGACCAGACTTGGGCTTCTTCACTTGAGCAGCAACTTGCTTGCCGTTCTTCTTGAAGTTCCACTTCTTCCCTTTTCCCTTTTCTTGAAACTAGTGGTCTTGTCAACCATCAACACTTGATGCTTTTCTTGATTTCTACCTTCATCAATTTCAGCATCACGAAGAGCTTGGGAATCGTTTTCGTCATCCCTTGCATACTATAGTTCATCACAAAGTTCTACTAACTTAGTGATGGTGACTAAAGAACTCTGTCAATCACTATCTTATCTGGAAGATTAACTCCCACTTGATTCAAGCGATTGTAGTACCCAGACAATCTGAGCACATGCTCACTAGTTGAGCGATTCTCCTCCATCTTTTAGCAATAGAACTTGTTGGAGATTTCCTATCTCTCAACTTGGGTATTTGCTTAAAATATTAAATTCAATTCCTGGAACATCTCATATGGTCCATGACATTCAAAACGTCTTTGAAATCCCGATTCTAAGCCGTTAAGCATGGTGCACTAAACTATCAAGTAGTCATCATTTTGAGCTAGCCAAATGTTCATAATGTCTGCATCTGCTCCTGCAATAGGTCCATCACCTAGCGGTGCATTAAGGACATAATTCTTCTGTGCAGCAATGAGGACAATCCTCAGATCACGGATCCAATCCGCATCATCGCTACTAATATTTTTTTTTCAACACAGTTTTCTCTAGGAACATATAAAAATAAACATATGAAAGCAACAACGCAAGCTATTGATCTACAACATAATTTGCAAAATACTACCAGGACTAAGTTCAAGATAAATTTAAGTTCAATTAATCATATTACTTAAGAACTCCCACTTAGACAGACATCTCTCTAGTCATCTAAGTGATCACGTGATCCAAATCAACTAAACCATAACCGATCATCACGTGAGATGGAGTAGTTTTCAATGGTGAACATCACTATCTTGATCATATCTACTCTATGATTCACGCTCGACCTTTCGGTCTCCGTGTTCCGAGGCCATATCTGCATATGCTAGGCTCGTCAAGTTTAACCTGGGTATTCCGCGTGTGCAAAACTGGCTTGCACCCGTTGTAGATGGACATAGAGCTTATCACACCCGATCATCACGTGGTGTCTGGGCACGAGGAACTTTGGCAACGGTGCATACTCAGGGAGAACACTTCTTGATAATTAGTGAGAGATCATCTTATAATGCTACCGTCAAACAAAACAGAATAAGATGTATAACAGATAAACATAATATGCAATCAAAATATGTGACATGATATGGCCATGATCATCTTGTGCCTTTGATCTCCATCTCCAAAGTACTGTCATGATCTCTATCGTCACCGGCACGACACCATGATCTTCATCATCTTGATCTATATCAATGTGTCGTCACATGGTCGTCTCGCCAACTATTGGTCTTGCAACTATTTCTATCGCATAGTGATAAAGTAAAGCAATTATTTGGCACTTGCATCTTATGCAACAAAGAGACAACCATAGAGCTTCTGCCAGTTGGCGATAACTTCAACAAAACATGATCATCTCATACAACAACTTATATCTCATCACGTCTTGACCATATCACATCACAACATGCCCTGCAAAAACAAGTTAGACGTCCTCTACTTTGTTGTTGCAAGTTTTACGTGGCTGCTACGGGCTGAGCAAGAACTGTTCTTACCTACGCATCAAAACCACAACGATAGTTCGTCAAGTTGGTGCTGTTTTAACCTTCTCAAGGACCGGGCATAGCCACACTTGGTTCAACTAAAGTTGGAGAAACTGACACCCGCTAGTCACCTGTGTGCAAAGCACGGCGGTAAAACCAGTCTCGCGTAAGCGTACGCGTAATGTCGGTCCGGGCCGCTTCATCCAACAATACCGCCAAACCAAAGTATGACATGCTGGTAAGCAGTATGACTTGTATCGCCCACAACTCACTTGTGTTCTACTCGTGCATATAACATCAACGCATAAAACCTAGGCTCGGATGCCACTGTTGGGGAACGTAGTAATTTCAAAAAAAATCCTACGCACACGCAAGATCATGGTGATGGCATAGCAACGAGAGGGGAGAGTGTTGTCCACGTACCCTCGTAGACCGTAAGCGGAAGCGTTATCACAACGCGGTTGATGTAGTCGTACGTCTTCACGACTCGACCGATCCAAGCACCGAACGTATGGCACCTCCGTGTTCAGCACACGTTCAGCTCGATGACGTTCCCCGGGCTCCAATCCAGCAAAGCGTCGGGGATGAGTTTCGTCAGCACGACGGCATGGTGACGATGATGATGTTCTACCGGCGCAGGGCTTTGCATAAACTCCGCGACGATATGACCGAGGTGGAATATGGTGGAGGGGGGCACCGCACACGGCTAAGGAATGATCCGTAGATCAACTTCTGTGTTATGGGGTGCCCCCCTGCCCCCGTATATCAAGGAGCAAGGGGGGAGGAGGCCCGCCCTAGGAGGGGGCGCGCCAAGTGTGGAGTCCTACTAGGACTCCATTGTCCTAGTAGGATTCCACCTCCCTTGTTGGAGTAGGAGAAGGGGAAAGAGGGGGAGAGGAAGAAGGAAAGGGGGGCTGCGCCCCTTGTCCAATTCGGACCAGAGGGGGGGCGCAGGCCTCCTTCCTTTTGGCCTCTCTCCTCTATTCCCGTATGGCCCAATAAGGCCCATATACTCCCCGGCGAATTCCCGTAACTCCCCGGTACTCCAAAAAATACCCGAATCACTCGGAACCTTTCCGAACTCCGAATATAGTCCTCCAATATATCGATCTTTACGTCTCGACCATTTCGAGACTCCTCATCATGTCCCCGATCTCATCCGGGACTCCGAACTCCTTCGGTACATCAAAACTCATACACTCATAATATAACTGTCATCGAAACCTTAAGCGTGCGGACCCTACGGGTTCGAGAACTATGTAGACATGACCTAGAACTATTCTTGGTCAATAACCAATAGCAGAACCTGGATGCCCATATTGGCTCCTACATATTCTACGAAGATCTTTATCGGTCAAACCGCATAACAACATACTTTGTTCCCTTTGTCATCGGTATGTTACTTGCCCGAGATTCGATCGTTGGTATCCAATACCTAGTTCAATCTCGTTACCGGCAAGTCTCTTTACTCGTTACATAATGCATCATCCCGTAACTAACTCATTAGTCACATTGCTTGCAAGGCTTATAGTGACGTGCATTACCGAGAGGGCCCAGAGATACCTCTCCGACAATCGGAGTGACAAAACCTAATCTCGAAATATGCCAACCCAACATGTACCTTTGGAGACACCTGTAGTACTCCTTTATAATCACCCAGTTACGTTGTGACGTTTGGTAGCACCCAAAGTGTTCCTCCGGTAAACGGGAGTTGCATAATCTCATAGTTACAGGAATATGTATAAGTCATGAAGAAAGCAATAGCAACATACTAAACGATCAAGTGCTTGGCTAACGGAATGGGTCATGTCAATCACATCATTCTCCTAATGATGTGATCCCATTAATCAAATGACAACAGATGTCTATGGTTAGGAAACATAACCATCTTTGATTAATGAGCTAGTCAAGTAGAGGCATACTAGTGACTATATGTTTGTCTATGTATTCACACATGTATCATGTTTCCGGTTAATACAATTCTAGCATGAATAATAAACATTTATCATGAAGAAAGGAAATAAATAATAACTTTATTATTGCCTCTAGGGCATATTTCCTTCACGAGATCGGCTCGGCTCAATCCCGCAACCCGCGGCGCGTTGTGACGAGGCATGGCCTGGCGAGGCGAGCGGAGGAGGAGGAGTGCGCGAGGGCCTCTTCTCTTCTCAAGCTCCAATAGCATGTAGAAGAGCCACCCTTATAAACCACTCCAACTTTCCTTCCACTAGCATGGTGGGACTAAACTTCCCACCACCTTGTCATGCCACCTACATGGGCCCTTAGAGATCAAATCTGAAATTGTCATATGGGCTCTAGGCCCATCTCACATTTCAACAATCCCCCACCAGATCTCAGGGGCCCACTTTGTCCTTTGTTCCAAACGATGTTTTGATATACTAGTGTTTCAGTGAAGACCTGTTAAGGTTGAGCTTCACCTAGAACAAGTAGCTACACTCCTTCACAACTGAACAATGGACTATGCCTTGAATTGTCAGTTTGGCGTAAAGAAGTTTCACCACATGTCTTACTAGTACTGGGCTGCCGAAGGCTGACCCCTCGGGTGGAGCATATAAGTCACACTCCTGGCCTATTCATGAGCTTACTAGAGATCACCCCAATCTCATAGACTGTGACTAGCAGTCGGGCTCACATAGGTGTGTTCCTCCAAAGATCGCTCTGTAGGATAGCATCTTGCTTATACATATAAGCCTTGGAACACATTAAGACAGTAGTCATCCTTCCATACAGTTTCCGAGAGTATTGCATCTCCAACGGAGTGGGTTAGTAAAGTTACTCTCCTCGGTTCACCACTCGCTTGTTTCCCAGGTCCTACTTCACGGGATCTCCGAGCACATAGGTTGGGTTACCACCATGGCAACTCATGTGGGTCTTATACCCATCTCCCTCGATGCACTATCTATCACTACACGTGATAGCCCTTTCGTAAAGGGATCTGCCAGATTCTTAGCCGTATGGACATAGTCCAGCACTATCACTCCGGAGTTTCTTAATTTTCTGACAACTTTTAATCTCATTCTTATGTGTTTATTGGACTTCATGTTGTCCTTTGAACTCTTCACCTTGGTGATGACAGTCTGATTGTCACAGTTCATAAGGATAGCCGGAACCGGTTTATCAACCAGTGGCAAGTCCATCAAAAGATCTCGAAGCCATCCTGCTTCAACACCAGAAGTGTCTAATGCTGTTAATTCTGCTTCCATTGTCGATCTCGTTAAGATCGTTTGCTTGCAAGACTTCCAGGAAACAGCGCCACCTCCAGGAGTAAACATATACCCAGTTGTGGCCTTCATCTCATCAGCATCAGAGATCCAATTCGCATCACTATACCCTTCAAGTACCGACGGGTCTCCGGTATAGTGAAGTCCATAGTTCATAGTACCTTTCAGATAGCGCATAACTCTTTCAACAGCATGCCAATGTACATCACCCGGTTTGGAAACAAACCGGCTCAGTTTGCTCACAGCAAACGCGATGTCAGGCCTCGTTGCGCTCGCTAGGTACATCAGTGAACCAATGATTTGAGAGTATCTCAATTAATCTTTAGCCATGCCTTTGGACTTTCGAATCAACACGCTAGGATTATATGGTGTTTGAGATGGTGTGCAGTCCGAATATCCAAAACGACTCAACACCTTCTCAATATAATGGGATTGCAGAAGTGTGATCCCACCCTCATTATCTCTCATTAGCTTGATGTTCAAGATAACATCAGCCACACCAAGGTCTTTCATCTCAAAGTTCTGAGATAGAAACGATTTGACCTCCTCAATGACTTTAAGGTTTGTTCCGAATATCAGTATGTCATCAACATACAAGCACAGTATAACTCCTTCGCCCCCACCATGGCGATAGTATACACATTTGTCAGCCTCATTAACAACGAAACCAACAGATGTCAGAGTTGTATTGAACTTATCATGCCATTGCTTAGGTGCTTGCTTCAGGCCATATAAAGATTTCAGCAACTTACACACCTTCCTTTCCTAACCATCTATCACAAAGCCATCTGGCTATTGCATGTAGATTTCCTCATTTAGCTCTCCATTTAGAAAAGCCGTCTTAACATCCATTTGATGGACGAGAAGACCATGTGAGGCCGCCAACGAGAGTAATACTCGAATGGTGGTCAGTCTAGCCACAGGTGAATAAGTATCGACGAAATCTTCCTCTTCTTTCTGGTCATAGCCCTTGGCCACAAGCCTGGCCTTGTACTTTTCAATCGTACCATCGGGCCTAAGCTTTTTCTTGAACACCCACTTACATCCCAATGGTTTGCAACCATAGGGACGCTCAGTGATCTCCCATGTCCCGTTAGCCATGATGGAATCCATCTCGCTACGGATCGCATCCTTCCAGTAGTCAGCTTATGGAGAGGCATACGCTTCTGAGATAGAAGTGGGAGTATCATCCACGAGGTACACGAAGAAATCATCACCAAAGGTCTTTGCAGTCCTTTGTCTCTTGCCCCTACCAAGGGTTTCCTCGTCATCCTCCTCAGGATTTTCATCATGTGTTCGCTCATAATATTCCATAGGAATGGCAGGCTCAGGAGTCTCCTCAGATTCCTGTCTAGAAGTGCTTTGCATATATCTCATAGGAAAAATATCCTCAAAGAATGTAGCATCCTTAGACTCTATGATTGTACCGACCTTCTGGTCAGGTAACTCAGATTTCACTACTAGAAATCTATAGCCAACGTTGTTCTTAGCATAGCCCAAATTAACGCAGTCCACAGTCTTGGGTCCAAGCTTACGCTTTTTGGGGATCGGCAGGTTGACTTTCGCCAAACAGCCCCAAGTACGCAAGTACGAGAGTGTTGTCCTTCTCTTTGCCCATCTCTCATAGGGAGTGATCTCATTATCCTTTATCGGAACTTTATTCAGGACATGACATGCCGTCAATATAGCCTCCCCCCACCATGCCTTGGATAAACTCGACGTCTCTAACATGGTGTTAACCAGATCAGTTAGAGTACGGTTTTTCCGCTCGGCAACCCCGTTTGACTGGGGTGAATAGGGAGGCGTCCTCTCATGAATAATGCCGTGTTCCGCACAGAAGGAATCAAACTCACTCGAGAAGTACTCTCCACCATGATCTGAACGGAATCGTTTAATTTTCTTTTCAAGTTGATTCTCAACTTCTGCCTTATAGATTTTAAAGTAGTGTAGAGCCTCATCTTTAGTATTTAACAGATACACATAGCAATATCTAGTGGAATCATCTATCAATGTCATGAAGTATTTCTTTCCACCTTTAGTCAATACACCGTTCATCTCACAAAGATCAGAATGTATGAGTTCTAATGGTGCCAAGTGTCTCTCCTCCGCAGCCTTGTGAGGCTGGCGAGGTTGCTTAGCTTGCACACATGACAGGCACTTAGAACCTTTGGCTAAAGTGAAACTAGGGATTAAATCCAACTTAGCTAGCCACGTCATAACACCGAAACTTATGTGACAAAGACGTGAATGCCAAACTTCAGATTCATTAACACTCAAATGAATATGGTTCACGACTTTATTACAGAAATCTGCGAGGGAAAGGCGGAACATCCCTCCGCTCTCATAACCTTTTCCAACAAATAGTCCATACTTAGTAACAACTAATTTATTAGACTCGAATACCAACTTAAACCCTTCTCTACATAGAAGGGAGCCACTAACGAGGTTCTTCTTGATGGCGGGGACATGCTGCATGTTCTTCAGCTGCACGATCCTTCCCGAAGTAAACTTCAGATCGACCGTGCCAACACCATGAACAGAAGCACTCGCGCCATTCCCCATCAATACGGACCCGTGGCATGTGACCTGGTAATAAGAGAACAATGAAATGTCAGCACACACATGAACACCTGCACCTGTATCCACCCACCAATCGGTAGGCTGAAACACTGAAAAAACAGTAAATAAATTACCGTACCCAGATGCACCATTCTCATTGTTGCCCACAATCATGTTGACAGACTTGGAGTCCTGTCCTGACTTCTTGAACTTGTTTGGGCACTTGTTGGCCCAATGTTCAGTCGAACCACAAGTAAAGCAGCCCTCATCCTTCTTGTTCTTCTTGAAGGTCTTCTTACCCTTCTTATTGAAGCCGGTATTCTGTTGGACACCATTCTTTCCCTTGAACTTGTGGGAGTTGAAGTTCCTCTGGTTCACCATGTTGGCAACAGAAGTCCCTTCAGCCCCTTTTCCGTGCGAGTCCTTTGCCCTCGAATTCTTCTCAACACTCAGATGGCCAATGACATCCTCCACAGAGAATTCATGCCTCTGATGTTTCAGAGTGGTGGCAAAGTTCCTCCAGGAATTGGGGAGCTTAGCGATTATGCAGCCCGCAACAAACTTGCCCGGAAATTCGCACTTCAGAAGCTCAAGCTCCTTAACAATGCATATTATCTCATGAGCCTGCTCCAGTACAGGACGGTTCTCAACCATCTTGTAGTCGTGGAACTGCTCTATAATATACATCTCGCTCCCTGCATCGGCGGCCCCAAACTTAGATTCGAGCGCCTCCCACAAGTCCTTGGCGACATGCACATGTAAATATGCGTTGACCAGTTTATCTCCGATCACGCTAAGAACTGCTCCGAGAAACACAGTGGTTGCCTCCCTGAACGCCTTCTCCTGTTCAGGAGCAATCGTTCCCGTGGACACACCGGTGACCCAGAACACGTTCATAGCCATGAGCCATAAAGTGGTCTTTGTCTGCCAACGCTTAAAATACGTACTGGTAAACTTATCCGGTTTCAGTGCTGCGACAAAGCCACTTGCCGAAAAATTCCTACACATAATAGGTTTTTGGATTGTTGAGTAAATAGGCAATTTCTCGATTAAATTAATCCACAGTAAATCACTAGCATGGCATTGACTAAGTTGATGACGTACTGACTTTGATCTAAACATGCACGTACTAAGCAAACAGTAGACAAATCTACACATACTGCTAGTACTGCTAATATGAAATTAATCAAGAGCAGGATAAACGAGTTATACCCTCCAGTAGGCCATGCAGAGACCGCGGCTTTGGTGGCAGCAGCGGCGTCCTCGGAGGCCTTCTTGTCGGCTTCAGCTTTCTCGGCGACGGCACGGTCGGGGTCGGTGGACATGGTGATGATGAAGGCGACGCGGACGTAGAGGAAGTAGACGATCGGAAGCGAGCAGTCGCGTAATTGCTGCCCAAAAACCTATTCGCCCCTCACCCCTTACAGGAACCAGAAGGGCGTGGTTTCGGAGACCTGCTCTCCCGTCGACCGCGTACGCGGTGAACGGGATGGAGTCGCCGGCGGCAGCAGCAGCAGAGGAACGACGTGGGCGTGGAGGCGGAGATGCGTTCTGTCTTCACGGCGGCTAGGGTTGGCAGCGCCCCACATATATATGTGCGGCCGCGCGTGGAGAGACATGGGATGAACCCACATCCAAGTCGGTAGCCCACGATCCGACGTCTCAGATCGTGGCCCTACCTGTCAAAGACTCTCCATTCCTGACCGGCAAAAAGAAGCGCATAGGAGCGAGCTCGGCTCGGCTCAATCCCGCAACCCGCGGCGCGGCGCGTCATGACGAGGCGTGGCGTGCCGAGGCGAGCAAAGGAGGAGGAGTGCGCGAGGGCCTCTTCTCTTCTCAAGCTCCAATAGCATGTAGAAGAGCCACCCTTATAAACCACTCCAACTTTCCTTCCACTAGCATGGTGGGACTAAACTTCCCACCACCTTGTCATGCCACCTACATGGGCCCTTAGAGATCAAATCTGAAATTGTCATATGGGCTCTAGGCCCATCTCACATTTCAACAATCCCCCACCAGATCTCAGGGGCCCACTTTGTCCTTTGTTCCAAACGCTGTTTTGATATACTAGTGTTTCAGTGAAGACCTGTTAAGATTGAGTTTCACCTAGAACAAGTAGCTACACTCCTTCACAACTGAACAATGGACTATGCCTTGAATTGTCAGTTTGGCGTAAAGAAGTTTCACCACATGTCTTACTAGTACTGGGTTGCCGAAGGCTGACCCCTCGGGTGGAGCATATAAGTCACACTCCTGGCCTATTCATGAGCTTACTAGAGATCACCCCAATCTCATAGACTGTGACTAGCAGTCGGGCTCACATAGGTGTGTTCCTCCAAAGATCGCTCTGTACGATAGCATCTTGCTTATACATATAAGCCTTGGAACACATTAAGACAGTAGTCATCCTTCCATACAGTTTCCGAGAGTATTGCATCTCCAACGGAGTGGGTTAGTAAAGTTACTCTCCTCAGTTCACCACTGGCTAGTTTCCCAGGTCCTACTTCACGGGATCTCCGAGCACATAGGTTGGGTTACCACCATGGCAACTCATGTGGGTCTCATACCCATCTCCCTCGATGCACTATCTATCACTACACGTGATAGCCCTTTCGTAAAGGGATGTGCCAGATTCTTAGCCGTATGGACATAGTCCAGCGCTATCACTCCAGAGTTTCTTAATTTTCTGACAGCTTTTAATCTCATTCTTATGTGTTTGTTGGACTTCATGTTGTCCTTTGAACTCTTCGCCTTGGTGATGACAGTCTGATTGTCACAGTTCATAAGGATAGCCGGAACCGGTTTACCAACCAGTGGCAAGTCCATCAAAAGATCTCGAAGCCATCCTGCTTCAACACCAGAAGTGTCTAATGCTGTTAATTCTGCTTCCATTGTCGACCTCATTAAGATCGTTTGCTTGCAAGACTTTCGGGAAACAGCGCCACCTCCAAGAGTAAACATATACCCAGTTGTGGCCTTCATCTCATCAGCATCAGAGATCCAATTTGCATCACTATACCCTTCAAGTACCGACGGGTCTCCGGTATAGTGAAGTCCATAGTTCATAGTACATTTCAGATAGCGCATAACTCTTTCAACAGCATGCCAACGTACATCACCCGGTTTGGAAACAAACCGGCTCAGTTTGCTCACAGCAAACGCGATGTCAGGCCTCATTGCGCTCGCTAGGTACATCAGTGAACCAATGATTTGAGAGTATCTCAATTGATCTTTAGCCATGCCTTTGGACTTTTGAATCAACGCGCTAGGATCATATGGTGTTTGAGAGGGTGTGCAGTCCAACGACTCAACACCTTCTCAATATAATGGGATTGCAGAAGTGTGATCCCACCCTCATTATCTCTCAGTAGCTTGATGTTCAAGATAACATCAGCCACACCAAGGTCTTTCATCTCAAAGTTCTGAGATAGAAACGATTTGACCTCCTCAATGACTTTGAGGTTTTTTCCGAATATCAGTATGTCATCAACATACAAGCACAGTATAACTCCTTCGCCCCCACCATGGCGATAGTATACACATTTGTCAGCCTCATTAACAACGAAACCAACAGATGTCAGAGTTGTATTGAACTTATCATGCCATTGCTTAGGTGCTTGCTTCAGGCCATATAAAGATTTCAGCAACTTACACACCTTCCTTTCCTGACCATCTATCACAAAGCCATCTGGTTGTTGCATGTAGATTTCCTCATTTAGCTCTACATTCAGAAAAGCCGTCTTAACATCCATTTGATGGACGAGAAGACCATGTGAGGCCGCCAACGAGAGTAATACTCGAATGGTGGTCAGTCTAGCCACAGGTGAATAAGTATCAAAGAAATCTTCCTCTTCTTTCTGGTCATAGCCCTTGGCCACAAGCCTGGCCTTGTACTTTTCAATCGTACCATCGGGCCTAAGCTTTTTCTTTAACACACACTTACATCCCAATGGTTTGCAACCATAGGGACGCTCAGTGATCTCCCATGTCCCGTTAGCCATGATGGAATCCATCTCGCTACGGACCGCATCCTTCCAGTAGTCAGCTTCTGGAGAGGCATACGCTTCTGAGATAGAAGTGGGAGTATCATCCACGAGGTAGAAGAAAAGTTCCTACACATAATAGATTTTTGGATTGTTGAGTAAATAGGCAATTTCTCAATTAAATTAATCCACGAGTAAATCACTAGCATGGCATTGACTAAGTTGATGACGTACTGACTTTGATCTAAACATGCACGTACTAAGAAAACAGTAGACAAATCTACACATACTGCTAGTACTGCTAATATGAAATTAATCAGGAGCGGGATAAACGAGTTATACCCTCCAGTAGGCCATGCAGAGGCCGCGGCTTTGGTGGCAGCAGCGGCGTCCTCGGCGGCCTTCTTGTCGGCTTCAGCTTTCTCGGCGGCGGCACGGTCGGGGTCGGTGGACATGGTGATGATGAAGGCGACGCGGACGTAGAGGAAGTAGACGATCGGAAGCGAGCAGTCACGTAATCGCTGCCCGAAAACCTATTCGCCCCTCACCCCGTACAGGAACCAGAAGGGCGTGGTTTTGGAGACCTGCTCTCCCGTCGACCGTGTACGCGGTGAACGGGATGGAGTCGCCGGCAGCAGTAGCAGCAGAGGAACGACGTGGGCGTGGAGGCGGAGATGCGTTCTGTTTTCGCGGCGGCTAGGGTTGGCAGCACCCCACATATATATGTGCAACCGCGCATGGAGAGACGTGGGCTGAACCCACGTCCAAGTCGGTAGCCCACGATCCGACGTCTCAGATCGTGGCCCTACCTGTCAAAGACTCTCCATTCCTGACCGGCAAAAAGAAGCGCATAGGAGCGAGCTCGGCTCGGCTCAATCCCGCAACCCGCGGCGCGTCGTGACGAGGCGTGGCGTGGCGAGGCGAGCGGAGGAGGAGGAATGCGCGAGGGTCTCTTCTCTTCTCAAGCTCCAATAGCATGTAGAAGAGCCACCCTTATAAACCACTCCAACTTTCCTTCCACTAGCATGGTGGGACTAAACATCCCACCACCTTGTCATGCCACCTACATGGGCCCTTAGAGATCAAATCTGAAATTGTCATATGGGCTCTAGGCCCATCTCACATTTCAACAATCCCCCACCAGATCTCAGGGGCCCACTTTGTCCTTTGTTCCAAACGTTGTTTTGATATACTAGTGTTTCAGTGAAGACCTATTAAGGTTGAGCTTCACCTAGAACAAGTAGCTACACTCCTTCACAACTGAACAATGGACTATGCCTTGAATTGTCAGTTTGGCGTAAAGAAGTTTCACCACATGTCTTACTAGTACTGGGCTGCCG
This sequence comes from Triticum aestivum, assembly GCF_018294505.1. NCBI lineage: Eukaryota > Viridiplantae > Streptophyta > Magnoliopsida > Poales > Poaceae > Triticum > Triticum aestivum. Next base: position 789,993,968 of record NC_057798.1, on the reverse strand, counting down.
AAGGCTGACCCCTCAGTTTGCTCACAGCAAACGCGATGTCAGGCCTCGTTGCGCTCGCTAGGTACATCAGTGAACCAATGATTTGAGAGTATCTCAATTGATCTTTAGCCATGCCTTTGGACTTTCGAATCAACACGCTAGGATCATATGGTGTTTGAGATGGTGTGCACTCCAACGACTCAACACCTTCTCAATATAATGGGATTGCAGAAGTGTGATCCCACCCTCATTATCTCTCAGTAGCTTGATGTTCAAGATAACATCAGCCACACCAAGGTCTTTCATCTCAAAGTTCTGAGATAGAAACGATTTGACCTCCTCAATGACTTTGAGGTTTGTTCTGAATATCAGTATGTCATCAACATACAAGCACAATATAACTCCTTCGCCCCCACCATGGCGATAGTATACACATTTGTCAGCCTCATTAACAACGAAACCAACAGATGTCAGAGTTGTATTGAACTTATCATGCCATTGCTTAGGTGCTTGCTTCAGGCCATATAAAGATTTCAGCAACTTACACACCTTCCTTTCCTGACCATCTATCACAAAGCCATCTGGCTGTTGCATGTAGATTTCCTCATTTAGCTCTACATTCAGAAAAGCCGTCTTAACATCCATTTGATGGACGAGAAGACCATGTGAGGCCGCCAACGAGAGTAATACTCGAATGGTGGTCAGTCTAGCCACAGGTGAATAAGTATCAAAGAAATCTTCCTCTTCTTTCTGGTCATAGCCCTTGGCCACAAGCCTGGCATTGTACTTTTCAATCGTACCATCGGGCCTAAGCTTTTTCTTGAACACACACTTACATCCCAATGGTTTGCAACCATAGGGACGCTCAGTGATCTCCCATGTCCCGTTAGCCATGATGGAATCCATCTCGCTACGGACCGCATCCTTCCAGTAGTCAGCTTCTGGAGAGGCATACGCTTCTGAGATAGAAGTGGGAGTATCATCCACGAGGTAGAAGAAAAGTTCCTACACATAATAGATTTTTGGATTGTTGAGTAAATAGGCAATTTCTCAATTAAATTAATCCACGAGTAAATCACTAGCATGGCATTGACTAAGTTGATGACGTACTGACTTTGATCTAAACATGCACGTACTAAGAAAACAGTAGACAAATCTACACATACTGCTAGTACTGCTAATATGAAATTAATCAGGAGCGGGATAAACGAGTTATACCCTCCAGTAGGCCATGCAGAGGCCGCGGCTTTGGTGGCAGCAGCGGCGTCCTCGGCGGCCTTCTTGTCGGCTTCAGCTTTCTCGGCGGCGGCACGGTCGGGGTCGGTGGACATGGTGATGATGAAGGCGACGCGGACGTAGAGGAAGTAGACGATCGGAAGCGAGCAGTCACGTAATCGCTGCCCGAAAACCTATTCGCCCCTCACCCCGTACAGGAACCAGAAGGGCGTGGTTTTGGAGACCTGCTCTCCCGTCGACCGTGTACGCGGTGAACGGGATGGAGTCGCCGGCAGCAGTAGCAGCAGAGGAACGACGTGGGCGTGGAGGCAGAGATGCGTTCTGTTTTCGCGGCGGCTAGGGTTGGCAGCACCCCACATATATATGTGCAACCGCGCATGGAGAGACGTGGGCTGAACCCACGTCCAAGTCGGTAGCCCACGATCCGACGTCTCAGATCGTGGCCCTACCTGTCAAAGACTCTCCATTCCTGACCGGCAAAAAGAAGCGCATAGGAGCGAGCTCGGCTCGGCTCAATCCCGCAACCCGCGGCGCGTCGTGACGAGGCGTGGCGTGGCGAGGCGAGCGGAGGAGGAGGAATGCGCGAGGGTCTCTTCTCTTCTCAAGCTCCAATAGCATGTAGAAGAGCCACCCTTATAAACCACTCCAACTTTCCTTCCACTAGCATGGTGGGACTAAACTTCCCACCACCTTGTCATGCCACCTACATGGGCCCTTAGAGATCAAATCTGAAATTGTCATATGGGCTCTAGGCCCATCTCACATTTCAACAATCCCCCACCAGATCTCAGGGGCCCACTTTGTCCTTTGTTCCAAACGTTGTTTTGATATACTAGTGTTTCAGTGAAGACCTATTAAGGTTGAGCTTCACCTAGAACAAGTAGCTACACTCCTTCACAACTGAACAATGGACTATGCCTTGAATTGTCAGTTTGGCGTAAAGAAGTTTCACCACATGTCTTACTAGTACTGGGCTGCCGAAGGCTGACCCCTCAGTTTGCTCACAGCAAACGCGATGTCAGGCCTCGTTGCGCTCGCTAGGTACATCAGTGAACCAATGATTTGAGAGTATCTCAATTGATCTTTAGCCATGCCTTTGGACTTTCGAATCAACACGCTAGGATCATATGGTGTTTGAGATGGTGTGCACTCCAACGACTCAACACCTTCTCAATATAATGGGATTGCAGGAGTGTGATCCCACCCTCATTATCTCTCAGTAGCTTGATGTTCAAGATAACATCAGCCACACCAAGGTCTTTCATCTCAAAGTTCTGAGATAGAAATGATTTGACCTCCTCAATGACTTTGAGGTTTGTTCCGAATATCAGTATGTCATCAACATACAAGCACAGTATAACTCCTTCGCCCCCACCATGGCGATAGTACACACATGTCAGCCTCATTAACAACGAAACCAACAAATGTCAGAGTTGTATTGAACCTATCATGTCATTGCTTAGGTGCTTGCTTCAGGCCATATAAAGATTTCAGCAACTTACACACCTTCCTTTCCTGACCATCTATCACAAAGCCATCTGGCTGTTGCATGTAGATTTCCTCATTTAGCTCTCCATTCGGAAAAGCCGTCTTAACATCCATTTGATGGACGAGAAGACCATGTGAGGCCGCCAACGAGAGTAATACTCGAATGGTGGTCAGTCTAGCCACAGGTGAATAAGTATCAAAGAAATCTTCCTCTTCTTTCTGGTCATAGCCCTTGGCCACAAGCCTGGCATTGTACTTTTCAATCGTACCATCGGGCCTAAGCTTTTTCTTGAACACACACTTACATCCCAATGGTTTGCAACCATAGGGACGCTCAGTGATCTCCCATGTCCCGTTAGCCATGATGGAATCCATCTCGCTACGGACCGCATCCTTCCAGTAGTCAGCTTCTGGAGAGGCATACGCTTCTGAGATAACAGTGGGAGTATCATCCACGAGGTACACGAAAAATTCCTACACATAATAGGTTTTTGGATTGTTGAGTAAATAGGCAATTTCTCGATTAAATTAATCCACGAGTAAATCACTAGCATGGCATTGAGTAAGTTGATGACGTACTGACTTTGATCTAAACATGCACGTACTAAGCAAACAGTAGACAAATCTACACATACTGCTAGTACTGCTAATATGAAATTAATCAGGAGCGGGATAAACGAGTTATACCCTCCAGTAGGCCATGCAGAGGCCGCGGCTTTGGTGGCAACAGCGGCGTCCTCGGCGGCCTTCTTGTCGGCTTCAGCTTTCTCGGCGGCGGCACGGTCGGGGTCGGTGGACATGGTGATGATGAAGGCGACACGGACATAGAGGAAGTAGACGATCGGAAGCGAGCAGTCGCGTAATCGCTGCCCAAAAACCTATTCGCCCCTCACCCCGTACAGGAACCAGAAGGGCGTGGTTTCGGAGACCTGCTCTCCCGTCGACCGTGTATGCAGTGAACGGGATGGAGTCGCCGGCGGCGGCAGCAGCAGAGGAACGACGTGGGCGTGGAGGGTTGGCAGCACCCCACATATATATGTGCGGCCGCGCATGGAGAGACGTGGGCTGAACCCACGTCCAAGTCGGTAGCCCACAATCCGACGTCTCAGATCGTGGCCCTACCTGTCAAAGACTCTCCGTTCCTGACCGGCAAAAAGAAGCGAGCTCGGCTCAATCCCACAACCCGCGGCGCATCGTGGCGAGGCGTGGCGTGGCGAGCGGAGGAGGAGGAGTGCGCGAGGGCCTCTTCTCTTCTCAAGCTTCAATAGCATGTAGAAGAGCCACCCTTATAAATCACTCCAACTTTCCTTCCACTAGCATGGTGGGACTAAACTTCCCGCCACCTTGTCATGCCACCTACATGGGCCCTTAGAGATCAAATCTAAAATTGTCATATGGGCTCTAGGCCCATCTCACATTTTAACACTTCTGCTGCTCCGGTGGCCTTCGTCGTCATGCTCCTAGTCAAGCAGCGGCAAGGGGGCGACAAGCAGTAGCAGCAGCAGGGGGACAACAGAGGCATGGGGTGGTGGCAAGCATCAGCGGCAGGCGGCGCACGCAGCAGAACGATGAGCAGCGGCAAGAAGCGGCGCAAGCAGCAGCGGCCGCGGTGCAAGCAGCAGCAGCCAGCGGCGGCGCATGCAGAAGCATGCCAAGTGGCGGCAAGAAGCAGCGTGGCCGCGGTGCACGGAGCAGTGGCGCGGCACGGCAGCGCGGCGGCAAGCAGCGGCGCCGTGCGGCAGCAGCGCAACAAGTGGCAGCGGCGCATCGGCAAGCAGCGACGCGGCAAGGCAGCAACACAGCAAGCGGCACGGCAGCTCGGGCGGCCACCACCATGGCCGGCGCTGCCACAGTCAAAGGGACCCGATTGCTTATATATTATTTTGAAGGGACTGACATGTGGGCTCCAGCTGGTCAACCTAACGGTCAAAGTTAACGGTTTGACTTTGATGCCACATCAGACCTGACGGGTGGCCCAGCGCTGTCATAATCATGATTAAAAGTTAAGCACCTAGTCATTTGGGTTTTTTGGAACAACGAACCAAAATTTTGGCAGCATTTTGAAAAATTAAAAAAACCGGTAGTTTTCTGTAGACATAGCTTATAATGTGGTAGCTTTTTGCTATATACTTTTGATTTTGTAATGGACTGTGCTAACGTCCAGTCGACTGGACGTTAGCAACAGATCCGCCCGCATTATCCCGCGATCCACTTCTCACGTCCCATCGCTATCTCCGATTTTTCTGACGCACAACGATCCCACCACTTCTCCTGCATTTTTTTTGTGTCGTAGAAAAAAAATGGTAAAAAGGTTGTTGGACGTAGGAATCGAACTCATTAGCTCTTGGTCCATCATAACTTGTGTCGTATCCACCTGGTCTAGATTCAAGTTGTGATTACAAAGAAGTTTGATAGGTATTTATACTTCTACACACGCGATCATAAATATTCCCTTTTACCATTTTTCTTCCCTTTTGTACACGGTAATTCATCTATCACAGACCTGATAACTCACAAACACGGTTGTAACTTTTGACCCGAGGAAAAAATATTGCTGTAACAAATCCCCATAATTTATTTGTAAAAAGAGCATGTTAATTATATGCCATGAAACTCATACCTCACTCACAAACATCGTGATAACTTTTGACCGGAAGAAAAAATATTGTTGTAACACATCCTGATAACTTATTTGTAGAAAGAGCATGGTAATTTATATGACATGAATCTGGAAACTCACGCATAAAAGTTCTGGTGACCTTTTGACCACATAAAAAAATATATGTTGTAACACACCCCAAATACCATCTCTATAAAGAGCATGGTAAACCCACTCACAAACACTGCGGTAACTTTTGGTCCAAAGAAGAAAAGTTGTTGTAACACACACCAATAACTTCTCTACAAAAGGGCATCATAATTTATATGCCACAAACCTGATAACTCATGCACAAACACGATGGTAACTCACGCACAACAACATTTCTCCAAAGTAAAAAAGTTACCGTGGTGTTTGTACCTAAGTTATTAGAACTGTGGTGTGTATACTACCCTGGTATTTACACAAAGTTACATTATCATGTCTTCGGGACACAAAAAATATCATTTTATTTGCACAAAATTATCATGGTATGTTACAACAACTACTCCCATCCCCACACCCGTCGCCAAAGAACTATGGTGCGTAAGTTATTAGGTCTGCGGCGTGTGAGTTACTGTGCTATTAGCATAAAAGTTATTGTGGGTATGTTTCATCACCCCCTTCTCCAAAGTAATCAGGACCGGGGCACATAAGTTATCAGGTTTGCAATGTGTGAGTTACCATGCTATTCACATAAAATTTATCAGGGGATATTTCATCAACCCCTCGCCCCCTCCCCCCGCCAAAGTTATGAGGAATAGAGTACATAAGTTATCATGTTTGTGATGTGTACCATGTTCTTCATATAAAAGTTACTGGGGGGTATTCCATCACACCCCCCCCCCCCT